>NC_091073.1:55272500-55613571 GCF_032405125.1 Capricornis sumatraensis | reverse complement strand
CCCCTGACTCAATAAACAAACGTAGAAAACTTTTCTTCTATGGTTCTAACAGTTCAGTTCAGTCACTCAGTTGTGTCCAACTCTTAGCGACCCCATGGACTGCAGCACGCCAGGTCTCCCTGTCCATCACCAACACCCAGAGTTTACTCAAATTCATCTCCATTGAGTTGGTGTCATCCAACAATTTCATCCTCTGTCATCCCCTTCTCCTCCCATCTTCAATCTTTTCCAGCATCAGGGTCTTTTCAAACCACTCAGTTCTTTCCATCAGGTGGCCGAAGTATTGGAATTTCAGTTTCAGCATCAGCATCAGTCCTTCCAATGAATATGCAGGACTGATCTCCTTTAGGATGGACTGGTTTGATCTCCCTGCAGTCCATGGGACTCTCAAGAGTCTTCTCCAACACCACAGTTCAAAAGCATCAATTCTTTGGTGCTCAGCTTTCTTTAGAGTCCAACTCTCACATCCATACATGACTATTGGATAAACCATAGCTTTGACTAGACGGACCTTTGTTGGCAAAGTAATGTCCCTGCTTTTTAATATGCTGTCTAGGTTGGTCATAACTTTTCTTCTAAGGAGCAGGCATCTTTTAATTTGATGGTTGCAATCACCATCTGCAGTGATTTTGTAGCCTAAGAAATAAAGTCTCTCACTGTTTTCACTGTTTCCCCATCTATTTGCCATGAAGTAATAGGACTGTATAATCATAAGGGATTTGATTTAGGTGTACCTGAATGGTCTAGTGGTTTTCCCTACTTTCTTCAATTTAAGTCTGAATTTGGCAATAAGGAGTTCATGATCTGAGCCACAGTCAGCTCCCAGTCTTCTTTTGCTGACTCTATAGAGCTGCTCCATCTTTGGAGGCAAAGAATATAATCAGTCTGATTTCGGTGTTGACCATCTGGTGATGTTCATGTGTAGAGTCTTCTCTTGTGTTGTTGGAAGAGGGTGTTTGCTATGACCAGTGTGTCCTCTTGGCAAAACTCTATTAGCCTTTGCCCTGCTTCATTCCTTATTCCAAGGCCAAATTTGCCTGCTACCCCAGGTGTTTCTTGACTTCCTACTTTTGCATTCTAGTCCCCTATAATGAAAAGAACATCTCTTTTGGGTGTTAGTTCTAAAAGGTCTTATAGGTCTCCATAGAACCGTTCAACTTCAGCTTTTTCAGGGTTACTGGTTGGGGCATATACTTGGATTACTGTGATATTGAATGGTTTGCCTTGGAAATGAATAGAGATCATTCTGTCATTTTTGAGATAGCATCCAAGTACTGCATTTCAGACTCTTTTGTTGACCGTGATGGCTACTCCATTTCAAATCCCTTATGATTATACAGTGGAAGTGAGAAATAGATTTAAGGGACTAGATCTGATAGACAGAGTGCCTGATGAACTATGGACAGAGGTTCATGACATTGTACAGGAGACAGGGATCAAGACCATCCCCATGGAAAAGAAATGCAACAAAGCAAAATGGCTGTCTGGGAAGGCCTTACAAATAGCTGTGAAGAGAAGAGAAAAGCAAAGGAGAAAAGGAAAGATAAAAGCATCTGAATGCAGAGTTCCAAAGAATAGCAAGGAGAGATAAAGCCTTCCTCAGCAATCAATGCAAAGAAATAGAGGAAAACAACAGAATGGGAAAGACTAGAGATCTCGTCAACAAAATTAGAGATACCAAGGGAATATTTCATGCAAAGATGGGCTTGATAAAGGACAGAAATAGTATGGACCTAAAAGAAGCAAAAGATATTAAGAAGAGGTGGCAAGAACACATAGAAGAATCGTACAGAAAAGATCTTCACGACCCAGATAATCATGATGGTGTGATCACTCATCTAAAGCCAGACATCCTGGAATGTGAAGTCAAGTCGGCCTTAGAAAGCATCACTACAAACAAAGCTAGTGGAGGTGATGGAATTCCAGTGGAGCTGTTTCAAATCCTGAAAGATGATGCTGTGAAAGTGCTGCACTCAATATGCCAGCAAATTTCGAAAACTCAGCAGTGGCCACAGGACTGGAAAAGGTCAGTTTTGATTCCAATCCCAAAGAAAGGCAATGCCAAAGAATGCTCAAACTACTGTACAATTGCACTCATCTCACATGCTGGTAAAATAATACTCAAAATTCTCCAAGCCAGGCTTCAGCAATACATAAACCGTGAACTTTCACATGTTCAAGCTGGTTTTAGAAAAGGCAGAGGAACCAGAGATCAAATTGCCAACATCCACTGGATCATCGAAAAAGCAAGAGAGTTCCAGAAAAACATGTGTTTCTGCTTTATTGACTATGCCAAAGCCTTTGACTGTGTGGATCACAATAAACTGTGGAACATTCTGAAAGAGATGGGAATACTAGACCCCCTGACCTGCCTCTTGAGAAATGTATATGCAAGTCAGGAAGCAACAGTTAGAACTGGACATGGAACAACAGACTGGTTCCAAATAGGAAAAGGAGAACATCAAGGCTGTATATTGTCACCCTGCTCATTTAACTTCTATGCAGAGTACATCATGAGAAATGCTGGGCTGGAAGAAGCACAAGCTGGAATCAAGATTACCAAGAGAAATATCAATAACCTCAGAATTGCAGATGACACCACCCTTATGGCAGAAAGTGAAGAGGAACTAAAAAGCCTCTTGATGAAAGTGAAAGAGGAGAGTGAAAAAGTTGGCTTAAAGCTCAACATTCAGAAAACGAAGATCATGGCATCTGGTCCCATCACTTCATGGGAAATAGATGGGGAAACAGTGGAAACAGTGTCAGACTTTATTTTTTGGGGCTCCAAAATCACTGCAGATGGTGACTGCAGCCATGAAATTAAAAGATGCTTACTCCTTGAAAGAAAAGTTATGACCAACCTAAATAGCATATTGAAAAGCAGAGACATTACTTTGCCAACAAAGGTCCATTTAGTCAAGGCTGTGGATTTTCCAGTGGTCATGTATGGATGTGCGAGAGTTGGACTGTGAAGAAAGCTGAGTGCCGAAGAATTGATGCGTTTGAACTGTGGTGTTGGAGAAGACTCTTGAGAGTCCCTTGGACTGCAAGGAGATCCAACCAGTCCATTCTGAGGGAGATCAGCCCTGGGATTTCTTTGGAGGGAATGATGCTAAAGCTAAAACTCCAGTACTTTGGCCACCTGATGCAAAGAGTTGACTCATTGGAAAAGACTCTGATGTTGGGAGGGCTTGGGGGCAGGAGGAGAAGGGGATGACAGAGAATGAGATGGCTGGGTGGCATCACTGACTCGATGGATGTGCGTCTGAGTAAACTCCAGGAGTTGGTGATGGACAGGGAGGCCTGGCGTGCTGCGATTTTGGGGTCGCAAAGAGTTGGACACGACTGAGCAACTGAACTGAACTGAATTGACAGTCAGCTCTTGGCCTTGTTTTTGCTGACTGTATAGAGCTTCTCCATCTTTGGCCTCAAAGCATATGATCAATGTGATTTTTTGTTGGCCATCTGATGATATCTATGTGTAGAGTCTTTTCTTTTGTTGTTAGAAAAGGGTGTTTGCTATGACCAGTGCATTCTCTTGGCAAAGCTCTATTAGCCTTTGCACTGCTTCATTCTGTACTTTTAGGCCAAATTTGCCTGGTACTCGAGGTATCTCTTGACTTGTCTTCATAGAACTGCTCACCCTCAGCTTCTTCCGCATTAGTGGTTGGGGCATAGATTTGGATTACTGTGATATTGAATGGTTTGCCTTGGAAAGAAACAGAGATCATTGTGTCATTTTTGAGATTGCATCCAAGTACTGCATTTCAGACTCTTTTGTTATTTATGATGGCTACTCCATTTCTTCTAAGGTATTCCTGCCCATAGTAGTAGATATAATGGTCATCTGAGTTAAATTCATCTATTATAGTCCGTTTTAGTTCATTGATTGCTAAAATGTTGATGTTCACTCTTGCCATCTCCTGTTTAACCACTTCCAATTTGCCTTGGTTCATAGACCTAACATTCCAGGTTCCTATGCAATATTGCTCTTCACAGCATCAGGCTTTACTTCCATCACCCATCACATCCACAACTGGGTGTTGTTTTTGCTTTGGCTCTGTCTCTTCAGTCTTTCTGGAGTTATTTTTCCTCTGATCTCCAGTTGCATATTGGGTACCTACCGACTTGGGAAGTTCATCTTTCAGTGTCCTATCTATTTGTCTTTTCATACTGTTTATTTGATTCTCAAGGCAAGAATACCGAATTGGTTTGCCATTCCCTTCTCCAGTGGACCACGTTTTGTCAGAACCCTCCACCATGACCCGTCCATCTTGGGTGGCCCTACCATGGCATGGCCCTTAGTTTCATTGAGTTAGACAAGGCTGTGGTCCATATGATCAGATTGGTTAGTTTTCTGTGATTGTGGTTTTCAGTCTACCCTCTGATGGAGAAGGATAAGAAGCTTATGGAAGCTTCCTGATGGGAGAGACTGACTGAGGGGGCAACTGGGTCTTGTTCTGATGGGCAGGGCCATGTTCAGTAAATCTTTAATCCAGTTTTCTGTTGATGGGTGGGCCTATGTTCCCTCCCTGTTATTTACCTGGGGCCAAACTACGGTGGAGGTAATGAAGATAATTGGGTCTTCCTTCAAAAGGTCCCATGCATGCACTGCTATGCTCAGTGCCCCAACCCTGCTGCAGGACACTGCCGACCCATGCCTCTGCCGGAGATTCTGGACACTCATGGGACGTCTGGGTCAGTCTCTTGTGGGGTCACTGCTCCTTTCTTCTGGGTCCTGGTTCTGTTTGTGCCCTCAAAGTGTCTGTTTCCCAGTCCTGTGTTAGTTCTGGCAGCTCTACGGTGGGGTTAATGGCGACCTCCTCCAAGAGGGCTTATGCCGTACCCAGGTCTGCTGCCCCAGAGCCCCTGCCCCTGCAGCACTCCACTGCTGACCTGTACCACCACAGGAGATGCTCAAACACGGTTCTGTCTCAGTCTCTGTGGGGTCTCTGGGTCCTGGTGCGCACAAGGTTTGCTTGAGCCCTCTGAGTGTCTCTGGCGGGTATGGGGTTTGATTCTAAACATGATTTCACCCCTCCTACCATCTTGCTGGGGCTTCTCCTTTGCCCTGGGATGTGGGGTATCTCCTCACAGTCACTCCAGCACCGCACAGTCGCCACTCCAGGGCCAGGCAGCTGCCACTCTGTGGCAGCTGCTGTTCTATGGCAAGTAAGTTTCACAGTGTTCAAACAGGTGCTGTGTGATGACCTTAACAATGGATTCCCTAGTTGCTGCACTCGGTTCTAATTTCCTCCTAAGGATCAAGGTTGAATAAGTGAAAGCCATCCAGGATTTTCACTTTATAGAGAACAGACAGTTTAGATACCAACCTCTCACACTTTGTAGTAAAGATTTTACGGCTGTATATACAGAGAATTCCAGGCAATCCTAAAGGTTTCTCTGGCCCATGTCTCTGTGCAGAGGTAAGTTTTTACTTTCAACAGGGTTTTCAGTTTATCTGGTATTGGCTTGGGTTTCCTCAACGGCTCATTGGTAAAGAAGGCACCTGCAATGCAGAAGATGCAAGACATATGGATTCAATCCCTGGGTCAGGAAGATCCCCTGGAGTAGGCAGCCCTCTCCAGTATGCTTGCCTAGGAAGTCCCATGGACAGAAGAGCCTGGCGGGCCACAGTCTGTAGGGTCACATAGAGTTGGACATGACTGAACATGCACACGTGGCTTGAGTGATGTTGACTCAGACCCAATCATCAGTGTTATCGAAACAAGTGAATAGCAAGTCTAAGAAGAAAGTCCAAATGCTTTTCTTCAGTTACCAAGATGACATGGATGACATGAACTCATGTGGCTTTTTTAGTCAGTTATTCTAAGTCAAGTCCACTTACCTGTAGATGTAAACAATCACTTTCACAACCAGGGCTCTGCTAGAGTAAATGGAAAAGAGATTGGGTGTTGTTTCCCTTTGGAGTGATTGCGATACTGGTTCAAATTCAGTCTGATGTCATTAACTCTGTAAGTGATTTAGCCAGCAGCACCTCACAAAGCTAACCGAAGCCAGGAAATAAAAGTATATTCATCAGAGTTTTCAGTTCATTGATGCTGAAAAGGTTTAGGACTTGATAAAATGAAAATATTATGAGGGTCTTTACAAATTTTTAAGACAAATCTGTTGATAACAAGTATGGTCAGTGCTCAATTCCTTTGGCATCAAGGATCATTGCTATTTTCTGCAGGACCTTACTCTCGAAAGGGCTTCTCTGCTGGCTCAGATGGTAAAGAATCTGCCTGCAAGGCAGGAGACCTGGGTTTGATCCCTGGGTTAGGACGATCCCCTGGAGAGGGGCATGGCTACCCGCTCCAATATTCTCACCTGGAGAATTCAATGCACAGAAGGGCCTGGCAGGCTACAGTTTATGGGGTCACAAAGAGTAGAACATGACTGAGCGACTAACACTTTTACTTTTTACTTTCTCTTGCAAAGATTAATGGAACTGTAATAAATACTCTTAACTTTTCATCCTTCAAGAAACCTGAAGTCTTTTTTAAAAAAATAATGAAAATTTATTTCAGTTTAAATGGCATTTAGGGCTTTCATTTATATTTTCTGCATATGTTTTGGAGGATGGATTATTTTTTAATGTTTATCAATATCAAATCTTTTATTACAATATTCTATTAAGGTAAAGAAAAAAGCCAATATTTCCATAACATGCTCTACATAAATCTTGAATACAGCTCCAGAGAAGACATACATTTTACTTTTCTTCCTGAAGCTGGAAAGGGTTAGAACAATTCTTACAGTAAATCAAGAAGACAGAAAACCCTTATGAGGCAAGACAGGTCAACACAGCCAGCTGGCTTTATATTTATCGTCTCAGCATTCTTTTAAAACCTTTTTTGTAGCTCTGCTGCTGACCCTACCTTTCAGATTGTTGCTTGTTTAGTTTTTAAAGGGCCTGGCTCTTTTTATTTGAACACACATCCCACTTGTTGGAAGAACTTCTCCTAAATTATCTCGTCAGCTCCCACCAAACTTTCTTTTCGTGGCTCTTGTTGTCTAGGTTATAAGCACCCATGGCAAACCTGAGAGGCCCTGAAGGAATGTGTGACCATCTTCCTGCAACAGTGTTTCCTGGATCCAGTGAGGTCTTTGCCTCCACGAAGCGGCAGGGAGAAGGTAGGTTGGCGTCTGCATTGTCTTGCATAATGGATGGGTTTTTCTTTAAAGTAGCCCTGTCAAGTGCCGCCTCAGGGTCAAACCGACACCAAGCTGAGGGGTTGGCAGAATGTTCTTAATGTGTTATAAGTAACTCTCCTGCAGGTACATCTCAGATGGTATTTACCTTATGATTTCCATGCTGTTTAGTACATCCTCTCAGAGCATAGGAAATTGTCTATTTCCCTTAGGACAAATGGATCATTGCTTTCAAGCTTCTTTGCTCTGAAAACAAAAATCATTTTAAAAAGCCTTATTTCAGTAACTAGTTTTATTTCCCCTAATGAACAGTGCTTGCCAGTGTGACTGTGCATCACTGCATTAGGTTAACACGGCCAACGGCATGCATGAGACCCTCACCTGTCCCTAGGTTATCTGTCTTTGGAGTGCAGCCCCTCTTTTAGTTAGAGGAGAACGTGGAGAGAATCAAGAGTCTATTTTCTTGTACTTTTAAAACATAAAGTGTTGTTTTAATTTAAATACTACCATGCACTCACAATTTGTTTTTTTTTTAATGATATATAAATCATTAAAAAAATGAAAATATATATATTAAAAATATATATATATAAATCATTTTAAAAATGAAAAAATATAAAGAAATGCCATCTTCTAGGTTTGACTAAAGCAGCCTTTTTCCTGAAATTAAGGAAATTATTGAGTTTTGTTCATGTGGCATGGAAAGATGGAAGAGTTAAATGCCCAGGCTGTGCATCAGGGGACTTGTTTAATAGTGTGATGCACCCTGGGAAAGTCTTCACTTTGAAACTCAATATGAAACTTACTCCTCACACCAAAAGGATCAGAGAAAAAAGCTACCTCCCCAAGAATTCTAGGTGGAATGCATTTATGATATTGCTGATATTAACCACTTTTGCTCCCTCAAGAACAATTTCATATTATTCAACACAAGAGAATCAAGCTTCTGTAAGAGGTACTGTGACCATTTCTACTTTTTTCTTTCTTATATGCTTGAGCAGAAATTCCTAGCAAGGAGTAAAACTTGCTTTCTTCCCAGGAGAGACAAGAAATTGTTTTTCCCTTCCTCATCCTCGGCAGTATACAAAATACTTTGAAGTATCCTATGAGATCTCAACATTATGCCCACTCTCTCTTAGGATCCAGCCTTCTGCATCCCAGTTAGCCTCAACTTTCTCTCCTAATCAAGCCTCGTATATTAGCAGGGATAGAGGGAGTGTGGGGGCAGACCTGCTGATGTTTTTCTCTACATGTATAAAATTATTTTTCCATAGGATAAGTTTATTTTTCTCAATGTTTTTTTCATGCCTTGGCTTATGGCTCTCCTTCAGTATTGTTAATGAGATATAGCTATAACTTTAACTGATTATTTCAGTTAAGATTGTTTTATAATGAGTGTAGGCCAAGCAAGCATCGTTCCTTACATTATGCTGCTGTTTAACGAGTGTGTACCTGTCTAGGTGTGTTACATGTTACATAAATTTTGGCTTTTCTACAGTCTGTCTCAGGATATATTCATCTGACTCAACTACTTCTATGTTCTTGGCTTTCTGTCAGTAAAGCTAATAGCAATGTGTGCTTGATCCCCTCACTGGCTGTTACACTGAGCACCTATCCCCTGGCATGGGGAAATATCTTCTCATTTCTTCAGGCAGATGTTAGCAGGCCAAGCCAATTTGTCATTAGTTTCCACCTTGAACAATCTTGTCTTTAATAGGATCTCCAACACTCAAAATGAAAGCGCTTCTAGTTTTATATTGATACCATTGTATCTTTTGATTAACAGGATTTTTAAAAAGAGAGATGGTGTATTATAAGTTTCCTGCTGCTGCTGCGTCGCTTCAGTCATGTCCAACTCTGTGTAACCCCATAGATGGCAGCCCACCAGGCTCCCCCATCCCTGGGATTCTCCAGGCAAGAACACTGGAGTGGGTTCCCATTTCCTTCTCCAGTGCATCAAAGTGAAAAGTGAAAGTGAAGTTGCTCAGTCGTGTCTGACTCTTAGCGACCCCATGGACTGCAGCCCACCAGGCTCCTCCGTCCATGGGATTTTCCAGGCAAGAGTGCTGGAGTGGGATGCCATTGCCTAGGAATGCTAAAACGAAGTAACAGAATGAGCAGAACAAACAACCGAACCTTATTTTGCCACAGTTCTAGAATGCTAAAAGTCCAAAATCAAGTTGCTGGCAGGGCCGTGCTCTCTCTGCAGGCTCTAGGGGGGTCATTCCTGGCCTCTTCCTGGCTTCTGGTAGGCTCCAGCAATGCTTGGTGTTCCTTGGCTTGCAAATGCATCTCTAGTCTCCGCCACTGTTATCACATGACATTCTCCTTCTGTATCTCTGTGTATGGGTCTCCCTCTTATAAGGGCACCAGGCACTGGATTAAGTACCACCACCTTCATCCTCAACTTGAGGTGATCTCTCCTGCCAAAATACTCTTTCCAAATAAGGTCATACTCACATGTTTGTTTACTCACATGGAAGTAAACTTTGGGTGGACACAACTTTGTACAGGTAATCTTGGAGATACTCTTCTAAATATTCTAAACCCCTGTAAACTAAATGTTGTTCAAATAAATACCTAGACAGAAATGATCACTGTTACATCCCAAGCTCTGTAAGTGTCACAGTTATATTCCTTTAGTAAATGCTTAGAATCTGTCAGATGCCACGGACAGAAATGGACGCTAGGGAGACAGTGATAAACCAGAGACATGGTATCCCTCTTTCCAAGAAGCTTACATTATAGTTGAGGGAGAGAGAGACAACTGTGATTTCACTGTGCTCACAGGCAATATATATTGAGAAGTGACTACGTGCTGGCCTCTGAGGATGACAAAAGGGAAACGAGAATAAAAGTCCATGCCCTCCTAGAACTTACCTTCTACTGGTAGAGAGATAATGCATAGTAAGTAAGCAAAATAATTTTAGCTAGTGATAAAAAATTCCATGAAGAAATAAAAGGCAGAGCAAAGTGGTGCAGGGTGTCCTTTTGATCTGAACCTGAAGGAAGCCAGGGTCTGAGTCTCATGAATGTCTGAGTTCAGTGTTCTAGTGGGAGGAACTGGAGGTAAAGGAAGTTACTAGTACATTTAGGAACAGCAGGAGGCACTGTGGCCTCTGGAAGTCATTCAGGAAAGAACAGAGAGAATGGAGCCGTAGCCTGGAGCTGAGATAGAGCCCAGTAAATGACCATAAGATACTATAACTCTAGGGACTTTCCTGGTGGTCCAGTGTTTAAGACTGGGCCATGGGTTTGATCCCTGGTTGGGGAACTAAAATCCGGCAGGCTGTGCTGTACAGCCAAAATTAAAAAAAAAAAGAAAAGAAAAGAATACTATTCCTCAGCACATAACAGATTCTACTGGCAGTGCAGGAGACACAGGCGATGTGGGTTCCAACCCTGGGTCAGGAAGGTGCCCTGGAGGAGGAAATGTGAGCCCACTCCAGTATTCTTGCCAGGAAACTCCATGGACAGAGGAGCCTGGTGGGCTGCAGTTCGTGAGGTCTCAAACAGTGGGACATGACTAAGCACGCACAGCACACAACTCAAAGCTCCAGAAAGCAGGCTGAGGGTTTTGAGCAGGAGAGTGATTTGGATTTGATAGGGAAACTCCTTGGCTACTGTGTCAGTAGTGGGTGGAAAAGGCAGGTGGATTTTGACTGCAGAGCCAGTGGGATTCAGGTAGTGAGAATTCTGTGAGATAATCTTGACCTGAAGGAGAGGAGGGGTGTGAAGGAAGGTAGTTCTGTTGGGCAGCTAGTAGCCAGGGAAGGCCTCCCCGAGGAGTTTGTCTTAAGCTCTTATGTGAATAAGCCGAAATGGCCAGCCTTCTAAAAATCTTGAGGGAACAGACATTGGAAGGCCCTAAGTCTGGTGTGTGGAAGGATAGACAGGACAGCTGGAAGGTGGAAGATCCAGCTTAGAAAGCCAGCAGATAAACCCTAGGGCTCAAGGTGGGGGAGGCAGGGCAGCGGCAGGAGGGCCCTGCGGGTCCTGTCTTAGTTCCCTGAGCTTCCTCAAGAGCACTAGAGGGGGCTCGAGGCTCTGCGACTGCCTCCAGGACCAGGCTCCTGTCCCTGAGCCCCTGGAGTCACTGCATTGCAAGGCGCAGCAGCATTCCTCAATATAAGAAGGAGTGAGCAGTTTCTGAGATACATTCATTTAGAGGATGTCCCCCTTTAAAGCGTTATAACTCATAATTCTAAAATATCTATGCCTTTCACACAACCAAACCATTTCCAGGAATCTCTCCTGCAGAAACATAATTGGTAATACTCAAATACAGAGTATAAGGATTTTACTGTGTCATTTTACTCCTTCAATGAAGGAGACTTTTTTCTTAAAAATTTTCTCAATTCCTGACTTTTTCTCATTAAAAAAAATCTGGGTTGACTATGCATTCTAATCTCATTCTTCTAATTCTCTTGATTATATTTTCATATACTTAGTTTTGTCAAAAGCTAATTGAAATATAGTAAAATATGGATCAACCTTATACCCAATACAGAAAAATAAAACTTTTTAAAAGTATACATGAAAATAATTGAAGGTACATAGTGGTTTCTCACTGTGGTTCACTTTGACAGATAAATGGCCAGCTTCACAAAATTATTTGTTTTCTTAGTGAATCAAGAGCTTTCTTCTTTGTTCATGAATTACAGATCTCTTCTGATTGCCGGTAATATTGTGGACTAAATGATTAAATGAACAATTGAATAATAATTCTTTCCTTGTATGCAACCCAAGAAAGTAAATGTGGGGGAAAGTATACCCATGACTCAAACCCCAAATTTCTTTTCAGGAAAAAGAAATCACATATTAGTAATGATTTTGGCACATAGAGTAAGAGATAAAATACAGGATAAAATAAAGGAGGGGAGGAGGGGAAACACTGTAACCATCTGAATAAAGCCCATCAATAGGGAAATGGGTGAATAAATTATGGTACATGTGAAGCTATTAAAAAGATTGTGTTGGATCTGTATTTACTGACTTAGAAAATGTTCACAGTATATTTTTTAAAGTAGTAGACTGGCCTATAGAAATAATATGTAAATAGAAAGCATAATGCTATGTAACAATCTAAAATGATTTTTTTAAAAATCCATTGTATGGTGATGGAAATGTTTGTATCTTAATTATAGTGCTGGTTTCATGAGTATATACAACTGTTAAAACTTGTGGAATTTTACTTTAAATGAATGCAGTTCATTTTACATAAGTTATTTCTCAACAACATTGAAAAAATTCCACCCCTAAAAAATCCTAAAATGACTAGGTTTGTATAAACAAAGGAAGAAAATAAAGTTACAGTGTTTACGTAGGGATGAATTTGGAGAGGATGATGCCTAATCTATAATCCTGTTGTAGCCTTAGCCTCAAGCCACTATGAAGCCAAAATATCTTAATGTGAAGATGCAGATTTGTCAACAGAGTTGACCTAAGTAAATATCCAGGAGTCATGTATGGATGTGAGAGTTGGACTATAAAGAAAGCTGAGTGCTGAAGAACTAATGCTTTTGAACTGTGGTGTTGGAGAAGACTCTTGAGAGTCCCTTGGAGTGCAAGGAGATCCAACCAGTCCATCCTAAAGGAAATCACCCCTGAATATTCATTGGAAGGACTGATGCTGAAGCTGAAACTCTGATACTTTGGCCACCTGATGTGAAGAACTGACTCATTTGAAAAGACCCTGCTTCCTTTGACTCATTTGACTGACTCATTTGAAAAGATTGAGGGCAGGAGGAGAAGGGGACGACAGAGGATGAGATGGTTGGATGGCATCACCAATTCAACGGACGTGAGTTTGAGCAAACTCCTGGAGTTGGTGATGGACAGCGAGGCCTGGCATGCTGCAGTCCATGGGGTTGCAAAGAGTCAGACATAACTGAATGACTGAACTGAACTGAACTGAGGTAAGAAAGTAGTTCCCATGTTGCGTCTACATTTTTTGTGCATGTACGAGAAGGTGAGAGATGAAGAGGGCATGGTGGTGGTCAACTGCAATTAAACCAAAGCCAGAGATTGGATTATCAACCAAAAGGTCATAATCCTTTTATAGCCAGTCTTGGAACACTGGAAGAGCAAGATCTTTGAGGTTGCTGCTGCTGCTAAGTCACTTCAGTCGTGTCCGACTCTGTGCAACCACATAGACGGCAGCCCACCAGGCTCCCCCGTCCCTGGGATTCTCCAGGCAAGAACACTGAAGTGGGTTGCCATTTCCTTCTCCAGTGCATGAAAGTGAAAAGTGAAAGGGAAGTCGTTCAGTTGTGTCCGACTCTTAGCGACCCCATGGACTGCAGCCCACCAGGCTCCTCCATCCATGGGATTTTCCAGGCAAGAGTACTGGAGTCGGGTGCCATCGCCTTCTCCGCTTAAAATTTTTGGTAAACAACAGCATGTTGGTTGTTAACACCATGGGAGTTGGATAAGATTCTTCAGGAAAATTTTAGTGAGTAGAAGAGCAAGTGCAAAGGGAGGTTGTGCTTGAACTTTTGAGTTGAATCAGCAGAGATTCCAGCAAGGGAAGCTGAGAAGCAACCACTACAGTAGAAGGAAGACTGGAAGAACTTGGTGTTTGGGGAACCCTGGAAGGAGAAAGTGTTTTTGTGGTGGCAGTGGTGGGGGAGGAGGGGGAAGGAGAGGAATTACCTATAGTGACAAGTGCAACATGCAAGCGTAGTAATTTAAGGCTTAAAGACTGCCCATTGGTTCTGGGAGTTAGAAGATCATAGGCAATTTGGGAAATAGCAATTTCATAAATAGAATGAACACAGAGCACATTTTGGTTGATTAAATTAGGGGAGGAAAGCTGGATGAAAAGACATGGGAAGAGATGTCAGTTGCTAGAGGTGGTTCTTATTATTTTTATGAGGGTTTTTTTTTTTTTTTTTTTTTGCTTACATGTGGCAAAGAACATGGGCAAGATTAAGGGCAAGAACAGCAATGAGGGACTATCAAGGAGACCAAGCATGTCATGGAAAGGAGCTAGGTTCTGGGCAGTCATATGGGTGAGAGGGAAAACCTTATTTTGTGATAAGAAGTATGTTAGTTCGGGTTCTCCAAGAATCAGACAGCAAGATGTGATTGGGTATGTAAGATTCACTGGGGAAACACTTATTTATGAAGGATTAGGAGGAGCGAGTGGAGGTGGGAAGAGCTTTCAGACCTTGGTGGTGATCTGATACCTGTGAAAGGAAGGAAGTGATCAGGTAGGAAGTGTCTCATCTCTAACACAATTCCAAGGAAGTTTTGGGCAAGCCTATGGAGTGCCAGAGTTGCTAGTTTAAGAAGTTCTGTGTCTCATAGGATGGGCTGGTTAGTATCTCTTCCATGTTTACTCCCGGCCTGAGGGGCAGCATGTGGGCATTGTGACCTCAAAGCAGTGCCAGCATGGCCCGCCAGGGGCAGCAGCTGGAGTCCTCAGGGCTTCTGCTTGCTGCAGTGGGGAACCTGGGCAGTGCATTTTCATGGTGAAGTCTGGGTACAGCTGTGGCTGTATTGGGATGTTGAGAAAAGAGAACAGGAAGATAAGGGAATTTTCATCTGGCAGCCTCATTTTTTTCTTTGAAGTGTGGAGCTTTATGGTTTAAACTGGCTAAAATGAGAAAAGAGGAGAGAACAGAATTGGGTAAGGGGCTTGTGTGCTGAAGGTTTAGAATAGCAGAAACTGAGAGAAGATAAATGATTTTGTGCCAAGTAAGGTGTCATTGAGAATGGAAACTTAATGGGCTGTGCTGGGTAGTGGAACTAACAAGACATAAATGTGCTTTCCTCTGGAGGGATGTAGTAAAAACAAAGAAAGATGATCCCTTTTCTGTTAATACCACCTCTGGTTCCAAGGCTGCTTCATGTTTAGGCTCTTTAAGTTATTAGTAAGTTATCAAAGGAGAAAAAGAGAGCTCTGTAGCTCAGATGGTAAAGCATCTGCCTACAATGCGGGAAACCTGGGTTTGATCCCTGGGTCGGGAAGATCCCTTGGAGAAGGAAATGGCAACCCACGCCAGTATTCTTGCCTGGAAAATCCCATGGACTGAGGAGCCTGGTAGGCTACAGTCCTTGGGGTTGCAAAGAGTCAGACACAACTGAGCGACTTCACTTTCACTTTTCATCCTTCATTTAAATAAATAAATAAATAAATATATCTTCCCAGGTGACTCAGTGGTAAAGAATCTGCTTGCCAATGTAGTTGTAGGAGATGTGGGTTTGATCCCTGAGTCACGAAGATCCCTTGGAGGAGAAAATGGCAACCCACTCCCATATTCTTGCCTGGAAAATTCCATGGACAGAGGAGCCTGGCTGGCTACAGTCCAAGGGGTCAAAAAGAGTTGTACATGACTGAGCACTTGTGCATACACACACAAACACACACACATATTTATACTTATATATACACACACATACTTTATATGTGTATAGTATATATACACATACTGTATATGTATATATACACACACACTTTATATGTATATATACATATTTATTAAGCATTTACTATGTATGAAGCACAGAGGAAGACATACAGATGGTTTTCTGCCCTCAAGGAAGGTGTAACATTGAACAAGGGAGACTATTAAGGTGGCCTAGGAGAGGCGTAAGTCAAGTCTATGGGATTACAGAAGAGGCACCGAGCCACGTGGGTGGGAGATAATAGGGCAAGTGGGTAGATCAAGAAAGTGTTTGTGGAGGTGGCTTTGGGCTGGGACTCACAGGACGCAGAGAGTTGTGCTGGGTTGTTATCTTTCGTGTCTAAAATAGTAATGGGTGCTGACCCTTCTTCCCATTTGCAATCTTCTAATTCAGGGCCTTGAGCTGGGCCAAATGGTGACCGCCTCATTCCTAGATTGATAATCAGCTGCTCACTCTTTAAATCTACCGCCTCATATGGCCAATTGCAAGCACAGTTGGGTAAATTGTTGTTCATACACTCCACAAGCTTTTGGGGATCTCTTCCATTTGCTGTTGTTGTCCAGTCACTAAGTTGTATCCAACTCTTTGTGACCTCGTGAACTGCAGCATGCTAGGGTTCCTGTCCTTCCCTGTCTCCTGGAGTTTGCTCATATTTGTGTCTACTGAGTCAGTGATGCCAACTAACCATCTCATCCTCTGCAGCCCTCTTTCTTTTTATATTCAGTCTTTCCCAGCATCAGGGTCTTTTCCAGTGAGTCAGCTCTTTGCATTAGGTGGCCAAACTGTTGGAGCTTCAGCTTTAGTGTTAGTCCTTCCAATGAATATTCAGGTTTGATTTCCTTTAGGATTGACTGGTTTGATCTCCTTGTATTCCAGGGATTCTCCAGTACCACAATTCAAAAGCATCAATTCTTTGGCTCTCAGCTTTCTTTATGGTCCAACTCTCATATCCATATATAACTACTGGATAAACCATAGCTCTGATTGTATGGGACTTTGTCAGCAAAGTGATGTCTTTTCTGTTTAATATGCTGCCTAGGTTTGCCATAGCTTTTCCTCCAAGGAGCAAGCATCTTTTACTTTAATGGCTGCAGTCACCATCTACAGTGATTTTGGAGCCCAAGAAAATAAGATCTGTTGCTGCTTCCACTTTTTCCCCTTCTATTTGCCTTGATATAATGGGACTAGATGTCCATCCTTTATTTCCCGAACTTAACAGATGCTACTGCGTTTTGTACATCCTGCCCATTTTCACATTTTGCGTATTTGCACAATGCCATCTTCCATCGACGTGTTTCTCTCCCTTAGGCGATGATACCTTTATGGTCAGGAAACTACCCTTGGTACCTTGTAGGCTTGGTGCAGGGCCTTAGTTATCCCCTTGGTTGTCTTACTGCCAGTGAGTCTGTAAACCACAGTCAAGGCCTGTGTTTGGAGAGGAAGGGAAATAGGTAACCCTGCTATGTTATCTAATTCACCTTAACCAGTAAATCCACTACATTGAGTGTAGGTTCTTATCTTTGTCCCTTTGGGCAGCCAAAACAAAAATACCGTAGAGTGGGTGATTTGTAACAACAGAAATGTATTTCTGTCAGTTTTGGAGCCTAGGAAGTCCCAGATGAAGTCACTGGCGGAATCATGTCTCATGAGGGACTGGTTCGTAGACAGCTGTTTTTTACCCCTGTGACCTCACAGGCAGAAGGGACAGAGGAGCACTTTGATGTCTCTTGCTGCTGCTGCTAAGTCGCTTCAGTCGTGTCCGACTCTGTGCGACCCCATAGATGGCAGCCCACCAGGCTCCTTGATGTCTCTTATGTGGGCACTAATTGCATTCAAGAGAAACCTAACTTCAAGACCTAATCACGTCCCAAATTGCTCCCTCATGAAACCATCACACTGGGGATTAGGTTTCAACATAAGAATCTGAGGAGACACACATTCAGACTATAGCATTTCTTCACTTTGGGTCCTTGTGTTTGTTTCCCAGTGTTTGAGACTCCAGTGAGTTATGACTGGATTATGGCTGTATGGACTATAGCTGTATTACGATATGTGGAACCATTTGAAGTTTTTACCCCTCAGTAAAAAATCTCTTACATTGTTTCAGTAACTTGGGATGAAAACTACTGCAAGATTCAGATATAACAGTGTATAGCCAGGGCCTCTATCTTATAAGGTAAAAATGAATCACCGTTTTTCCTGGGAAATGTACTTACTGATCAGAATGGAGACTGTTTAATGCTATTGCTAAGTTCTTCAGTTGAAGCTCAATACAGCCCATCTGTATTAAGCTTAAGCTAGTCCAACTAGCTGTACCTAGCCTTATTATCTTCATTGTAAATGCTACACAGTAGACTGCAGTCCAGGAAACATGTTTAAGACTCTTCACACTTGATTAAAATTCACTCTAGGCTTCACAGTGTCATACAGAAATATTAGTAAATAGTTGTGGGTGAAATTAAAGTTATAGAGCCCTTGCCAATATAAACCCCTCTAAGAGACTTTTCTGATAGCCAAGCACTCAGATGACCAGTGCTTAGATGTTTCATAATTGGTGACTTTTTATCATTTCTGAAGGTTAATATTTTGCTCTCCATTTAGAAGTAAAACCCTGGGGACCAAGATTTCAGTTCCAACAGTTCTAATTTCCACTCATTACATAGCTACTATTGGTCTATCAGGGTTCCTTTTATTCAGAGAAAAAATATTTTCTTTTAGGAAACTTTGTGAAGGTCAACAGAACACAGAGTGGATTTATCTTAATAATCCTTTTGTATTAGCAGTATTTACTTTAAGGATTATTAAATCTATTTTCCTCCCAGGTAGCAAGGTGGGTTGTTGCCACTGCAGAACAAAAAGTGGAGATTGTTAGTGTTAGAGAAAAGGCCGGAAACTTAATGTCATAAAGGAAAGGAAGATGCAGTTAGATAGGACCTGAGAGGAGCTGAGGAAAGGGCTTGGAAAAGAGATTTACTCTTCTATCTTAAATGTGGTAGATCCTTCCATGTGAGATTCTTTTCCAACCCATATAAAAATTCATTTTTCATTTTCCATAGGTTTAACTCTAAGTTTTTTCTTTGCACTTTATTCTTTGAGGTTTGGGGAGGTGAGCCATCCTCCCTTGATTTAAGATTCTTACCTTTTTAACTTTCAATCTGTAGAGTCTCTGACTGTCTGGGTCTACACACAGAGGCCATTCAGAGCTCCATTTCAACAAATGATTGCATCTTTGATTCAATAATTCTCTAGAGCCAGAATTTGACAATCCTTCTCAAAATATTTTCCAAGGAGTGTTTAGAATCATCCTTTTCATTAGATTAAGTGCCAGGTAGATAGGCATGGCCAAACACTTTCCATGCAGCCTTGACAAAGAAACAACTAAGACATGGATAATTGATTAAGCCATGGTTATAGGAAGTTCACATAATATTTGACCACCTCTTGTTTGCTTGTGACTGCTAGGTTACTTGTGACATTGGGCTGACATCCTGCCTTTAGACATCATTATTCCTACCTGTAATGTGTAATAAAAGGATTACTTGGTCAGTGTCTCAAAACGACCAATTATAGACCGCTGAAGCCCATTGGTGGATCATGTCCAAGTTCATCCCTGAATTTCATCATAACATAAACTTTGGTGGCTGGGTCCTCTTCCTTTTCCCTTCCTCTGAGTCACTCTTAGAAATTTTTACAGTTTATTTAAATGGCTAGTTCTCCGGCCTAGGGTTAAAAGTATGCCAAAGAAGTTTACCATGAAGTTTAAGTTTGAGGATGTTATCTTATTTTGACTCATTCCAAACCTTCAATCATTTGCCTCAGTGGTTGCAGAATATACAGTAGCCACAGCATGTGATGAGAGATATGGGACACTTATCCAGAAGCCTTGATGACCCCAGACCAGTTCTACCTCTGTACCCCTAAAATTTGACCCTAGTAGACCTTAACCAGTGTCTTTTGTCCCAAGGAGAAGAATCTGAATGAGTCACTGCTTTGCTGTCTGAGGCCATCCACCATATCTTAACCTATATGACCATCTTTTCCATCCTATCTACAGCCAGAAGCACCACCTTAGCAAGAAATTTGCAGATGAGGCATTATCAATGAACCTAAAATGATTTAGTCTATATTGTTCAGTTGCTTAGTTGTGTCCAACTCTTCAGCCTCATGGACTGTAGCATGCCAGGCTTCCCTGTCCTCCACTATCTGCCGGAGTTTGCTCAAACTCATAGCAATCAACCATCTTATCCTCTCTCGCCCCCTTCTCTGCCTGTCCTCAATCTTTCTCAGCTTCAGGACTTTTTCCAAAGAGTTGGCTCTTTGCATCAGGTGTCCAAAGTATTGGAGCTATAGCTTCAGCATCATTCTTTCCAATAAATATTCAGGATTGACTTCCTTTAGTATTGACTGGTCTTGGACTGATCTCCTTGAAGTCCAAGGACTCTCAAGAGTCTTATCCAACACCACAGTTCAAAACCATCAATTCTTCAGCACTCAACTTTCTTTATGGTCCCAACTTTCACATCTGTACATGACTACTTGATAAAACTAGCTTTGACTATGTGGGCTATTGTCGGCAAAGTGATATCTCTGGTTTTTAATACCTGTCTAGGTTGATCATAGCTTTCCTTCCAAGGAACAAGCATCTTTTCATTTCATGGCTTCAGTCACCATTCTCAGTGATTTTGGAGCCCAAGAAAATAAAGTCTTGTCACTGTTTCCATTGCTTCCTCATCTATTTGCCATGAAGTGATGAGACTGGATGCCATGGTCTTCATTTTTTGAATGTTGAGTTTTAAAACAACTTTTTCCTCTCTCCTCTTTCACCTTCATCAAGAGGCTCTTTCAGTTCAGTTCAGTCACTCAGTCATGTCCAACTCTTTGCGACCCCATGAATCAGCACGCCAGGTCTCCCTGTCCATCACCAACTCCTGGACTCTACTCAAACTCATGTCCATTGAGTCGGTGATGCCATCCAGCCATCTCATCCTCTGTCGTCCCCTTCTCCTCCTGCCCCTAATCCCTCCCAGCATCAGAGTCTTTTCCAATGAGTCAACTCTTCACATGAGGTGGCCAAAGTATTGGAGTTTCAGCTTTAGCATCAGTCCTTCCAGTGAACACCCAGGACTGATCTCCTTTAGAATGGACTGGTTGGATCTCCTTTCAGT
The DNA here is from genome assembly GCF_032405125.1 of Capricornis sumatraensis. NCBI lineage: Eukaryota > Metazoa > Chordata > Mammalia > Artiodactyla > Bovidae > Capricornis > Capricornis sumatraensis. The sequence continues at coordinate 55,592,836 of NC_091073.1, read as the reverse complement.
CCAAGGATTCTCAAGAGTCTTCTCCAACACCACATTTCAAAAGCATCAATTCTTCAGCACTTAGCTTTCTTCACAGTCCAACTCTCACATCCATACATGACCATTGGAAAAACCATAGCCTTGACTAGGCAGACCTTTGTTGGCAAAGTAATGTCTCTGCTTTTGAATATGCTATCTAGGTTGGTCATAGCTTTCCTTCCAAGGAGTAAGCGTCTTTTAATTTTATGGCTGCAGTCACAATCTGCAGTGATTTTGGAGCCCCCCAAAATAATGCCTGCCACTGTTTCCACTGTTTCCTCATCTATTTGCCATGAAGTGATGGGACCAGATGCCATGATCTTCGTTTTCTGAATGTTGAGCTTTAAGCCAACTTTTTCACTCTCCTCTTTCACTTTCATCAAAAGGCTTTTTTCTCTTTGCTTTCTGCCATAAGGGTGGTGTCATCTGCATATCTGAGGTTATTGATCTTTCTCCCGGAAATCTTGATTCCAGCTTGTGCTTCTTCCAGCCCCGGGTTTCTCATGATGTACTCTGCATATAAGTTAAATAAGCAGAGTGACAATATACAGCCTTGACGGACTCCCTTTCCTGTTTGGAACCAGTCTGTTGTTCCCTGTCCAGTTCTAACTATTGCTTCCTGACCTGCGTGTTGTTATCTGAATATCTGAGGTTATTGATATTTCTCCTGTCAATCTTGATTCCAGCTTGAGCTTCATCTAGCCTGGCATTTCTCATATATAAGTTCAATAAGCAGGGTGACAATATACAGTCCTGATGTACTCCTTTCCCAATTTAGACCCAGCCCATTGTTCCATGTCCAGTTCTAACTGTTGCTTCTTGACCTGTGTATAGGTTTCACAGGAGGCAGATGAGGTCTGGTATTCCCATCTCTTGAAAAATTTTCCACAGTTTGTTTTCCTTACTGTCAAAGGCTTTCGTGTAGTCAGTGAAGTAGAAGTTGATATTTTTCTGGAATTCTCTTGCTTTTTCTTGATACAATGGATGTTAGCAATTTGGTTTCTGGTTCCTCTGCCTTTTCTAAATCCAGCTTGTTTGTACTGTGAGTGTGTGGTTGTTCAGTTGTGTCTGACTCTTTGCAATCATCTGGGCTGTAGCCAGCCAGGCTTCTTTGTCCGTGGGATTCTTCAGGCAAGAATACTGGAGTGAGTTGCCGTGCCCTTCTCCAGGGGATCTTCCCAATGCAGGAAAAGAACCTGTGTCTCCTGCATTACAGATGGAGTCTTTACCTACTAGCCATTGGGAAAGGCTTAATCAAAATAAAGTTTGAAAAACTGGTAGAGTCAAGACTGAATTCTCTATTTTTTTCTATATAAAATTTTATAGCATCATTGCCACATTAAAAGGAAAAAGAATGCTATGTGGTCCATGAAGAGTACAATCCTTAGACTGCAACTTTTATTTCATTTTTTGGGTAACAACTTTTCTGAAGTATAATGCACCTATAGGCTTCCCTGGTGGCACAGATGATAAAGAATCTCCCTGCAATGCTGGAGACCAGGGTTTGATCCCTGGGTTGAGAAGGCTACCCACTCCAGGATTCTTCCCTGTAAAATTCCATGGACAGAGAAGCCTGGCAGACTACAGTCCATTAGACTGAGCAACTAACACTTTTACTTTCTTTCAATGCACCTATAGGTAGGATAACATACCATTCCTCCATTTAAAGCCATTACAATTCAGTGGTTTTTAGTGCATTGATAATTGCATTGCAACCATAACCAAATCAATTTGAGATATCTTCATCACCTCAAAAAGAAACCCTACAACCTTCAGCTATAACTTCCCTCAATTTTCTATCTCCCCTAGGCCTAAGCAACTGCTAATCTACTCTCTATCTCTACATATTGTTGTTTTTTTAAAAGTACATAGTGTTTTGTAAGAAGATTTTTAAAATGTTTTTAAAAAAACCATTAAAAATGATTTCTTTTTATATTCTCTGGCTTGAAATTCCTTGCAGAATACGATTTTGTTCTTTCTGGCTGCACTGGGCCTTCAATGCTGCAGGCAGGCTTTCTCTAGTTCCTGCCAGCAGGGCTTCTCGTCGTGGAGGCTTCTCTTGTTGTAGAGCACAGGTTCTAGGGCACACGGGCTTCAGTAGCTGCAGCTCCTGGGCTTAGATGCTGTGAGGCATGTAGATTTCTCCTGGGGCATGGATCAAACCTGTATTCTCTGCATTGGCAGGTGGATTCTTAACCACTGGGGACCTGGGAAGTCCCCCAAATATAATTTTCAACTCTTTATATCATATCAAGCATTACACTGAAAAGGAAAGGAGGTCTGTGCAGAGTAGAGAATGTCTGATTCGTTTTAGATAGACTTTCTTTCCTTTTTACAAAGGTTGATCCTTAACTGTGTCTGGCATGGTATAGTTGCAAGTTATATTACTTAGAATTTTCAGTCTCAAGAGACAGAAGTCTCACTCACACTGGCTTGAGGAAAATGAGAATTCATTGGCTAGTGTGAGCTTATGGGTCTTCAGTTCAGTTCAGTCGCTCAGTCGTGTCCGACTCTTTGCGACCCCATGAATCACAGCACGCCAGGCCTCCTTGTCCATCACCAACTCCTGGAGTTCACTCAAACTCATGTCCATCAAGTCGGTAATGCCATCCAGCCATCTTATCCTCTGTCATCTCCTTGTCCTCCCGCCTTCAATCTTTCCTGGCATCAGGGTCTTTTCCAATGAGTCAACTCTTCGCATGAGGTGGCCAAAGTATTGGAGTTTCAGCTTTAGCATCAGTCCTTCCAATGAACACCCAGCACTGATCTCCTTTAGGATGGACTGGTTGGATCTCCTTGCAGTCCAAGGGACTCTCAAGAGTCTTCTCGAACACCACAGTTCAAAAGCATCAATTCTTCGACACTCAGCTTTCTTCACAGTCCAATTCTCACATCCATACATGACCACTGGAAAAACCATAGCCTTGACTAGACAGACCTTTGTTGGCAAAGTAATGTCTCTGCTTTTGAATATGCTATCTAGGTTGGTCATAACATTTCTTCCAAGGAGTAAGCAAGCGTCTCTTAGTATCATGGCTGCAATCACCATCTGCAGTGATTTTGGAGCCCCAAAATACAAAGTCTGACACTTTCCACTGTTTCCCCATCTATTTGCTGTGAATGATGGGACCGGATGCCATGATCTTCGTTTTCTGAATGTTGATCTTTAAGCCAACTTTTCCACTCTCCTCTTTCACTTTCATCAAGAGGCTTTTTAGTTCCTGTTCACTTTCTGCCATAAGGGTAGTGTCATCTGCATATCTGAGGTTACTGATATTTCTCCCGGCAATCTTGATTCCAGCTTGTGCTTCTTCCGGCCCAGCGTGTCTCATGATGTACTCTGCATAGAAGTTAAATAAGCAGGGTGACAGTATACAGGCTTGACCTACTCCTTTGCTTATTTGGAACCAGTCTGTTGTTCCATGTCCAGTTCTAACTGTTGCTTCCTGACCTGCATATAGGTTTCTCAAGAGGCAGGTCAGGTGGTTGGTATTCCCATCTCTTTCAGAATTTTCCACAGTTGATTGTGATCCACACAGTCACAGGCTTTGGTGCTGCCGTATTAGCTGCTCAGACCCTATTATCAAGGCTCAGTCTTGTGCTCTCTGCTTTTCTTTGCTGACTTCATTGTAAGGCAGACTTGCTCCTTCAGGTGGCAAGGTGGCTGCCAGTAGCTCCAGACTTCACAATATGTCCTCTCAACAACCTTAGTAATGGGGATAATGCCTCTGTGTGAACCAGAAATGTTGTTCTAGAATCGAGTGTTCTTTGGCTCTAATTGGCCTGAACTGTGCCACATGCCAACTCTTGATGCTGGAGGGAGCGTCAGCTCTGCCTGGTCCACATGACAGAAAAGGGAAGGAATTATTTCCTAGGGGAAATTGTGTGTGAGAGCAGAAGTGATCAAGGGGATGCTTTGGGGGAAGATAAAATGAAAGGATAATGATTAAAGACCGCTGCAATATGATTCATAAAATCTGAGTTTTAGCCTTATTTGCCGCTAAGTAGTTTTACTATCTGAAGCACATCACTTATTCTGTAGGCATTGGTTCCCAATGTTGTAAAATTATAGACTTCTATACGTAGTCTTTAATGATCTCTGTTTAAAATTCAAATTCAGTGATGAGCTGGCTAGATCATTTGGTATTAAATGACTAACCCTGATTTTCTTTGATAAAATCAGGACAGTGACTTTCATGGAATAGAAATGCATCCTACAGCAAGCATAGTTCTGTCTGGAGTCATGAGGTTGTGTGCTGTTTTTGATACTGAATGTTAACTAGAGGAACGCAAGGTTTCTAACTCAGTTTTGAACTCTCCAGTCAGTTTAAAGAAGTTTAATCCCTTATTATTTAGAAGCAGTCATACTGGATATCAAGTTACTTCCAGTGCTTTCTGTATGTTTATGTCAACCCTTGTGGTGTTAAAGAATCAATAAATTCTTGGAAGTAGCAGAAATCAATTAGTAGCAGAAATCAAAAATGAGATTAAAATTCCTAGCATAAATGAACTTTCTGATATGCTTTTTTAAAAAGGAGTTATCATCATACGCTAGCAACTACAGAAGTGAACTGGAGAAAAGAGTGAACCTAAAAGAAGGGTCTTACGATATTTGATGTGAGCCATGATGAGCAGTCAGCATCGACAACTGGGCCAGCTCAGGATGTGTTGAGAGGAGCTGGGAAAGACCTTGGTGGGGTAGGGAAACAGTCTTCACGTTTGGGTGTAGTGTAGCGTGGGAATTCATTTTCTCAACTAGAGGTTCTAGCTTTGGGTGTTAAAGTCCTTTTTAAAATAAGTTTTCAATAAAAATGGAAATATTAGATCATTGAGATTCAGATATCAATTAAAAGTCAAGAAAATTATGAGTCTTTAAAAAATTCCAACAAAACATGCTTCATCTGTCTGTAATACTAGCAACAAACCTCTTGGCTTTTACTTTGATATAAATGAGTCACTTGTGTGGGGCTTCAAAGAAGCACATCTTTAATTTAGGACAGGCTCTTAGCTTGGACATAAAGGGCAGGTACTGGGTAGGCAGACATTTTTCACAATCCAAAGAACGCACTACTCATATGGAATTCAATATAAATGGTGTACGTGGAAGCATAAGTCTGTTGAAAGTGAAAGTCGCTCAGTCAAGTCCTACTATTTGTGACCCCATGGATTATACCATCCATGGAATTCACCAGACCAGAATACTGGAGTGGGTAGCTGTCCCCTTCTCCAGGGGATCTTCCCAATCCAGGGATCAAACCCTGGTCCCCTGCATTGCAGGCAGGTTCTTTACCAGCTGAGCCACTAGGGAAGTCCATAAGTCTATTGGGGTCTCTTTAAAGACTCTATATTGTCAGATTCTACAATATCCAGGTTGGCCATTCCCAAGGGGAGATACAGTTTGATTTGAAGTTAAAAATCAGGCATTCAATCTCAAGTCTACCCCCAAAGTACAATATGCTTCCATGAATTTGGCCACATTTTTGAAAAATCAAAGGAAGGTGTGAGAAGGGGCAAAATAATGATCCATCTTGCCACTGCAATTGCTCCAGCAAGTGGGGCAGTTGGTAGACGTGAATCTAACCGGATGTAGGCTTATACTGGAATGTGTATGGGCATACAAACATACTACAAGATTTCTGTGACTGACATGAGTCACAGCATGAACATTGTATGAAGAATTAGTTGGTACAGTAATGTGCTTCAGGTACTTTGGGTAAACATTAGGTTTAAAGGTAAAAGTACTGTGTATTTATAGGATTAAGTGAATTATATATTAATATTAGCACCTCAAAGGGAGAGAGATAAGACAGTGTTGTGGTCACCCCTCAGAGGGTTCCGGTGGAACCCTCCACCCAAAATTTGGTTCAGATATCAAAACTGATGAACACACACACACATCCAAGAAAGTATGAAAGGTTTATTACTTATATGATGAGGTCTTCTAGGCAAAGTAGGGTGGGCTCCCATGCAAGTCCCAAAGCAAGTCCTGCTTTCAGTCAGGGAGGGCTTGTGGTTATATGGTGGCTAAGTGGTGGGGCTGTGGTTAATGATTTGTTTGTATGGGTGAGGATTACATGATTTGAACTTCTCATCAGTGCTAAAGGTAGGAAAATCCAAGCTTTCTTATCAGCTTGCCCAGATGTGGGTAGGGGGAAAGGGAAGCTTGAAAGCAGCCAGCAGTCAGGTTCAATGGTTAGTGCTTTACATGTCCTGAGAAATCTGTACCTAATCTAAAGTTAAAGGTTTTTGCCTAGAGTTTCTTTTAGAAGTTCTTTGCTTTTGCTTCTTAGATTTAGGTCTATACCCCATTAGAGTTGATTTTTATATATGATATAAAGTAAGAATTGAGTTTTTTTTTTTACCTTTTTGTGTTTTACATATTGATATGAAATTGTGTCAGTACCATTTATTATAAAGAGGATCTTTTCCCCATTGACTTACTTTTCAAAATCAGGTTGGCTTTTTTTTTGGTCCTATTTCCATATAAGTTTTAGATTCGGCTTGTAAAATCTTAAAAACAACAATAGCAATTGAGATTTTGATGGAGATTGCTTTGAATCTGTGAGTAATTTTGGGGAGAATGGATATCTAAAAAATACTAGCTTTCTTCATCCACTGGCATGGTATAACTCTCCATTTTTCTGAGACCTCATTTATTTTCACATTGCTTTACAGTTTTCAGTGTACATGCCTTACATGCAAATTTTATTGGAGGTATTTCTAACTTTTGTTAATTTAGATGATGTTATAAATAAGATATCTTTTAAAATTTTCATTTGCCACTAGATAAAATTGCTATTGATTTTTTCTTTTTTTCAAAATTGAAATATAATTGATAGATAACATTATTTAGTTTTTAGGTTTAACACATAAAGAATCAATATATGTATATATATTGATATATTGTGAAATGATCACCACAATAAATTTAGGTAACACCATCACTATACATAATTACTTTTTTTTCTTTTGATGAGCACTTTTAAGAATTACTTTATTAGTAACTTTCAAATATATAATAGAGTAGTATTAATTATAGTCCCCATGTTGTACATTATATTCCCTGATCTTGTTTAATTTTATAGCTGGAATTTTACATCTTTTGACATCCCTAACCCATTTCACCGCCTGACTCTGCTTATGGCAACCACTAATCTCTTTGCTATATTGATGAGAGGTTATTTTTGTTTTGTTTTTGTTTTTAGATCCCATACATACATGATATCATACAATATTTGTCTTTCTCTATTTGACTTATTTAATTTAGCAAATCCTCTCAAGGTCCATCCATGTTATTACAAATGGCTGAATAGTATGCCAGTGTGTATATATGCCACATTTTCTTTATCCATTTATTCATTAATGGTCACTTAAGTTGTCTCCCTATCTTGGTTATTATAATTAATACTTCAATAAACATGGGGGTGCAGAAAACTTTTTGAGATGATTTATTTTCATTCTGAGAGAATTTTAAAGAACTATTCTATTAGTAAATTTCAAATATATAGTAAAGTATCATTATAGTAACCATCCTATACATGACACCCCCAGGACTGACTTATTTTGTAACTGGAAATTTGTACCTTTTGGCCACTTTCCCTCATGTCACCCACCTATCCCCTACCCTACCCCCTACCTCTGACAACCACCAGTCTGTTTGCTGTACCCATAAATTTTATTTTGTTTTATAAGATTCCCAAAGTGGAATTGATAGATCATATGATAATTCTATTTTTAATTTTTTGGGGAACCTTCATACTGTTTTCCATAGTGGCTGTACCAATTTACATTCTCATAAATAGTGAATAAGTGTTCCCTTTTCTATAATACTTGCTATCAGAACTAAGGCAATTTGGGCACCCATCTTTTAGGTGGCAGCTGCAAAAGTTGGGGAACAAGTGTGTGTACTGGTTCCCTTGAGGCTAATACTAGCTACATGGAGCAGGCAGGAAGGAGGTGGTAGGTAAGGTGTCTGCTGGGCCTCTCTCATCTCTGGGAAGGATTGCACTTACCCCTAGTGAGTAGTGAAAGTCGCTCAGTCAACATGATATATAATTTATATGTACATAAATTATTTGATGTAGTAATTCCCCATTAAATAGAAAAATGTTAGCTGATCAGTTGTGTCCAACTCTTTGTAATCCCATGGACTGTATCCTGACAAGCTCTTCTGTCCATGGAATTCTCCAGGCAAGAATACTGAAGTGGGTAGCCATTCCCTTCTCCAGGGGATCTTCCTGACCCAGGGTTGGAACCCAGATCTCCTGCATTACAAGCAGATTCGTTACTGTCTGAATCACCAGGAAAGCCCACATTCAGCCCTAGGTGTATGTTAAATTAGAATTTTGACCCTCAGGCAGTAGCTTTTAAAGTCTGCAAATATATTTTACTCAAGGAAAGACTAGGAAATGGGCATTTTTTTCGCAGCTATCTCAGCTTAACCCTGGTGAATGACAGCTGCTGTGAATGCTTGTGCTGTTAGAGTCTTATGGGTCTAGTGGACCTGAGTTGTTAGGTTTCAGAGGTAGGTATTTTGGGGGCCCACTCCTCATGTGGGGGACTTAAACATTGAAGTACTAGACTGGGGTCTAAACTCTTCGCTTCTCAGGGAGAAGCTTGGAGTTGAGGGTTCCCTCCCAATTGTATGGCAGTCTGCTGGGGAAAGGTTAATGGCACTCCCTTTTTTACCAGTTTTCATGTGGCTTTTCTCATTTGCCTGATGTGTAGGAATCACTCAGCTAATTTCTGAATTTCTTTGGGAAAAAATTGTTCCATATGTAGCTGTTCATTCACTGCATCCATGGGAAGAGGGGTGATAATTTAGGAAACTCCTGTGTCACCATTTTAAAAGGCCTCCATGGTTTTCATTTTTTTAAGTGCCTTTGTCGACTAAAAATTAGTCACAACCTGAGAACAGAGAGTTATTTTATTTAGTGGAAATGTTTAGGATTCTGAGCCCGGGAAACAGCATCTCAGAAGCTCTGAGAAAACTGCTTCAAAGAGGCAGGGTCGGGAGTCAGGCTATATACAAGTTTGCAACAAAGGGAGCAGGCAGTTTGAACATCAAAGATCAGGTATCAAGTTAAAGAATTTGGCATTCTGTGTATGGGAAGATGCAAGTCTCTGGGCTCACTAAATTCATTCCTTTCATATACACCTCAGCTATCTGAGACCAAATCCTGTTTCCTTGTTCACCTTAAGGAGTGACAGATGGCTGCTTCTTCCATCCCCCCAAGCTCCTCAGCAATCACTGTGAGGGGTGGTGGCATCTGCTGGATCACAGTCTTGGGAGCCCTTATTCACATTTGGAGGCCAGAAATCAATGATGGCTGTGACATTTCTTATTTATTTATATGGCAGGAGGTATTTTCATTTCACAGTCCCTCTCCATGTTCATAAAGTCAACCATATTTGGGAGACATTTCATGACATTTTGTTTTGGCACTGGGAGGCTCATCCCAGATCAGGGAAAGGTCCTCATTGGTGTGTCACTCCAAGTGTTAATTTCCGGATTAGGCCCATTGATAAATAATGGAAGATTCTCTGGATCTTCTACCTTTTAACCAAACAGAATCCAGGAGATATTTCCTTTATTGCCTCTTCCCATACCTAGAATCACACTATTACAATTATGTTATAAATGTGATCTAAGATATTTAGCTACCATTAATTTTGGCTGGAGGCCTGGTTATACATTATGTAATACAAAAAACAGCAATCATAAAATAAACAGAGTACAAGTAATATAGCTAATAACTGACTAAGTTTCAAGGGATTTAAGCCATGAGCTTTCAGGACCAGACCGTCTTTTCTAAAACATTACCAAGACTAGCAAGTGGATCATCTAGGGCAGCAATCTGATTTTTCATATGAGTCATTAAATGTGTTACATTAGAGGATTCATCTGGTACATAAACACAGCATTCTGCTTGAATTATAGCACAGGTGCCTTCTTAAGATGTTGTAAGGATATCAAGGGCCATACAATTTTGTAAGATAGCTTTTCTCATCATAAGAGACCTTAGAATTTAGTAGGCTAATAGCCTGATTGCTATCATTTATTGTGTTCTGAGTGAATTTTATTAGGGCTTCAATGTGAGAAATAACATTTTCCAATCCTACTGAAGGCACAAAAGTAGCTGCTAAATGATCACACTGCTGAAATACACATCTCTTGGCCCATTGGGCTCATATTGGTGGTAAATTTGCTGGAGTCATATCTAAATTTGTATGTAAGTGGCTTTGAGCCCAAGAAAATCCCTCAGTACACCTTCCTAGCTATCCTGGTGGAAGCCAGGGCCAAAGACTGAACCCATGAAGCTATTGAGTCGCATTAGGTGCCAGCCAGTATATTTCTGGATATTTGACCCAATCTGTACCATACCAGTCACTGTCTTTAAGAGAAATGGTATATTGGTAGTTTTCTTAAGGAACCCATCCTAATTTTCTGGTTATATTTGTATGATTTAATTGTTCGCAGAATAGGGGGGCCTTTAGGCTTAGATGACATAGCCTGGTGTTAACCAGGTAAATCTATCCCATAACTGAGGAAGCATCCCTCCTGATAGTCTAGAGTTTGCATTTTTTTTAATTTGGAATTTTGTTTGTTGCTCTGATTGAGCTTGAATAACCTTAAGGGAAAATTCATATTTATGGCCAGGGTCAGAATAAGTATATTTGATTGGCCAAGTGAGTAGATCCCCTCTAGTGATACCATTGGTAGACAGACAGAACTATAATTTCTTTCTTCTAAAATAAACTTCCTAAAAGCCATCTAATCAGAGCCTAGGAGGGGAGAAACCCACCAAGGTAAACCAGAAGTACTGACTCATCAAGGTAAACCGGAAGTGCTGACCCATCAAGGTAAACTGAAAGTTCTGGAAGCAGGTGATTGACCACAAACCCAACAATTTGATTGATTTCTAAAATCTGCATAAGACCATGCCCATGATAGAAACACATTTGATTTACATGTAAGAGTCAAAGAAACCAAGAAGAAAACATGAACAATCATACAGGTCAGATCCAGCATCTTGGGACAACCATCTGTTTCCAGTATCGTTGTCTTGTCCTGCATTGGTGTTTTCTTATTATCAGAGTATTACTTTAAGGTGAGTTTGAGGTCAGCAGGTCTCTTCATAGACCAGCCTGGTACAGGGGCCCTTTTTAGTTGGGAAATATGAATTCAAGAGTCAGTTCCTTTCAGTTTTGCTGCACATGAGCTAGTCAAAAGAATCTGATAAGGGGCCTTCCATCTAGATTGGAGGGAATCCTTTAAAAGATGTCTTTTCTAATATACATAATCTCTTGATTGTAAGATATGGGACATTTGATCTTCATTTAAGGATAGATTACTATGGTAAGCTTCAGAAACAACTTTAGAATGACTTGTCAATAATTTGATTAAATCCTTGCAATAATTTATCTCCCTTAAGTAATACAGGATCATATAGCCTTTCATTCAGTCTCATTGGTCTCCCTGTAGTAATCTCAAAGGGAGACAAATGATATTTGTCAAAGGGAGTGGATCTGAGGTTGAGGAGACCAACAGAAGGGCCTTAGGCCAAAGTAAAAAATGAGCATCCATAATTTTAACCAACTGAGTTGTTGTTCCATTTTTCCTTTCCATTAACCCACAAGACTGGGGGTGACAGGCACAATGGAAATGTTGCATAATTGACCAAATTTTATAAAATTTTATAAATTTTCTTAACAATTTGTCCAGTAAAATGGGTCCCTCTGTCTCTATGTAGTTCAGAGGGGATTCCCCAGATAGGAATCAGTCTTTCTAAAAGCAGCTTCCCTACCAATCATGCTGTAGCCCTTCTACATGGTTGAAGATTTGAGTACACTATAACTAGGAACCTTGGATATTTCTGCAACTTATAACATGTAGTATAATTACTAGAATTATAACAACTTTATATCAGAATATGTCAGATGTTAGAGATTCCATGTAAATTTTGAAATATCTGTATTAATGATATTTACCTATACATTACAACTTAAAATTCACCTTTAATCACTTGGCAATGGTGGATTCATGTCAATGTATGGCAAAACCAATACAGTATTGTAAAGTACAATAAAGTAAAAATTAAAACAAACAAACAAACAAACAAACAAACTTAGCCTAACGTTTGTCTCTGAGGTTCCTCTGAGGATGTTTCTTTGAAACATCCATCCCAGAGTCAGCTAGAGGCTAAAAAGCTTAGTTAGATTTTGATGTTTGAGAAGTTTGTTAGAAATATCAAAAATATTTTAAAACACAGGATCATAGATCACTGAAACAATACCTATTCATTTAGCTAAGGTCACAAAGAAAATATAGATGATTTAAGGACACAGAAACTCACACAATCTGTTATCAAAAGGAGCACTTACAACAGAAAGGAAAAAAAAATCCCAGCCTTGCATTAGCTCACTTAACAAAATCCATTTACTTAGTTAACTTCAACCTAAATTTAGTTAATCCTAACTATGTATAAAACTTTTTTCTCAGGATTCCTCTTCATAATCTCTGATCACTTTTTGTATCCAGCCTGTCTTTCATTTTTCACCTAAATAAAATTAACCAGCTCTTTTTTTTGCTAAAATATAATTACATTTCTCATATTTTCTTTACATATATTTTATTTCCTACTATATCCTGAAAAATAACTGTATTATTTTTAATAGTTTAAATTTGTATGTTGAAATTAGATTCCTCAACTCTTAAAATCTTAATTTTAGTAAAACTAAGAAGCAATTATGAACTATCTTTGCATTGGCATTTTATAAATTGGTGAGATTAAATATCAGTGATAATTTCTAAAAACATTTGTTTTCTTACAGAGAACATCTTAGGTGATACCAAACATTTTCATTAATATTCTCAGATACTTTTAATTTTTTTAATGTAGTAATTGATGTCTCGGTATCTTTTAAATAAACTTTCATCACATAGCTTAAACTGGCACAGTGTTAGGATCTTAAGTTACCAAACATCTGGAAAGATCATTTTAAGTACACTTTTCTAAAATATGATTACCTGAAAGGTTTAATCCAAAAGTTCTTACCTCATTTACATTTACTTGAAAGTTTTTTCATGTCGAGTTATTTTTGTACAAGAGATTAGTAAGGTCTTATTTATTAACCTAGGTGCAATAAAGTATTATGCTTAATTGATAAAGAGCTCTTTATAAATCTCATTCTAATACCTTTAGAAGTAGAGATACCTAATATGTATAATGTGTTCTTGTTGTTCAGTCACTCGGTCATGTCTGACTCCTTGCGACCCCAAGGACTGCAGCATGCCAGGCTTCCCTGACCTTCACCATCTCCCAGAGTTGGTCAGACTCACATCCTTTGAGATGGTGATACCATTCAGCCATCTCATCCTCTCTTGTACCCTTCTCCTCCCTGCCTTCAATCTTTCTCAGCATCAGGGTCTTTTCCAGTGAGTCAGCACTTCACATCAGGTGACCAAAGTATTGGAAGTACAGCCTCAGCATCAGTCCCTCCAATGAATATTCAGGATTGATTTCCTTTAGGATTGACTGCTTTGATTTCCTTGCAGTCCAAGGGAATCTCGGGGGTCTTCTCTAGCATCACAGTTCAAAAGCATCAATTCTTCAGTGCTCAGGCTTCTTTGTGGCCCAACACTCGGATCCATACATGACTACTGGAAAAACCATAGCTTTGACTATACAGGCCTTTGTTGACAAAGTAATGTCTTTGATTTTTAATACACTGTCTAGATTTGTCATAGCTCTTCTTTCAAGGAGCAAGCATCTTTTAATATCACAGCTTCAGTCACCATCCACAGTGATTTTGGAGCCCAGGAAAATAAAGTTTGACACTGTTTCCATTTTTCTCACCATCTATTTGCCATGAAGTGATGGGACCGGATGCCATGATCTTAGTTTTTTGAATGTTGAGTTTTAAGCCGGCTTTTTCATTCTCTTCTTTCACCTTCATCAAGAGCCTTTTTAGTTCCTCTTCCCTTTCTGCCATAAGAGTGGTCTCATCTGCACATCTGAGGTTACTAATGTTTCTCCTGACAATCTTGATTCCAGCTTGTGCTTCATCCAGCCTGGTGTTTCACATGATGTACTCTGCATGTAAGTTAAATAAGCAAGGTAACAATATATAGCCTCGACTTACTCCTTTCCCAACTTTGAACCAGTCTGTTGTTTCATGTCTGGATCTAACTGTTGCTTCTTGATCTTTGTACAGGTTTTACAGGAGGCAGGTGAGGTAGTCTGGTATTCCCATCTCTTGAAGAATTTTCCGCAGTTTGTTGTGATCCACACAGTCAAAGGCTTTAGCATAGTCAATGAAGTAGAAGTAGATATTTTTCTGGAATTCTCTTGCTTTTTCTGTGATCCAGTGAATGTTGGCAATTTGATCTCTAGTTTCTCTGCCTTTTCTAAATCCAGCTTGAACATCTGGAAGTTCATGGTTCACATACTGTTGAAACCTAGCTTGAAGAATTTTGAACTTTACTTTGCTAGCGTGTGAGATGAACAGAATTGTGAGGTAGTTTGAATGTTCTTTGGCATTGCTTTTTGGAATGAAAACTGACCTCTTCCAGTCCTGTGGCCACTGATGAGTTTTCCAAATTTTCTGGCATAGTGAATGCAGCATTTTAATAGCATCATCTTTTAGGATTTGAAATAGCTAAAGTGGAATCCTATCACTTCCACTAGCTTTGTTCGTAGTGATGCTTTCTAAGGCCCGCTTGATTTCACACTCCAAGTTGACTGGCTCTAGGTGAGTGATCACACCATCATGTTTATCTGGGTCGTTAAGAGCTTTTTGTCTGGATTCTTGCTACCTTGTCTTAATATTTTCTGCTTCTTTTAGGTCCATACCGTTTCTGTCCTTAATTGTGCCCATCTTTGCATAAAATGTTCCCTTGATATCTCTAATTTTCTTGAAGAGGTCTCTAGTCTTTCCCATTCTATTGTTTTCCTCTATTTCTTTGCATTATTCACTTAGGAAGGCTTTCTTAACTCTCCTTACTATTCTTTGGAACTCTGCGTTCAAATGGATATATCTTTCCTTACCTCCTTTGCCTTTTACTTCTCTTCTTTTCTCAGCTATTTGTTAGTCCTCCTCAGACAACCGTTTTGCCTTTTTGCATTTCTTTTTCTTGGCCTTGGTTTTCATCACCGCCTCCTGTACAAAGTTACAAACCTCTGTCCATTGTTCTTCAGGCACTCTGTCTATCAGATCTCATCCCTTGAATCTGTTTGTCACTTTCACTGTATAATCATAAAGTATGTGATTTAGGTCATACCTAAATGGCCTAGTAGTTTTCCCTATGTTCTCCCATTTAAGTCTGAATTTTGCAATAAGGAGTTCATGTTCTGAGCCACAGTCAGTTCCAGGTCTTCTTTTTTTGCTGACTGTATAGAGCTTCTCCATCTTTGGCTGCAAAGAATATAATCAATCTGATTTTGGTATTGACCATCTGATGATGTCTATGTGTAGAGTCATCTCTTTTGTTGTTGAAAGAGGGTGTTTGCTATGATCAGTGCATTCTCTTGCAAAATTCTGTTTGTCTTGACCTGCTTCATTTTGTACTCCAAGGCCAAACCTGCCTGTTATTTCAGGTATCTCTTGACTTCCAACTTCTGCATTCCAGTCCTCTATGATGAAAAGAACATCTTTTCTTTTGGTGTTAGTTCTAGAAGTTTTTGTAGGTCTTTATAGAACTGTTCAATTTCAGCTTCTTCGGCATTAGTGGTTGAAGCATGGACTTGGATTACTGTGATATTGAATGGTTTGCCTTGGAAATGAACAGAGATCATTCTGTTATTTTTGAGATTGCACCCAAGTACTGCATTTAAGACTGTTTTGTTGACTGTGAAGGCTACTCCATTCCTTCTAAGGGATTCTTGCCCACAGTAGTAGATATAATGGTCATCTGATTTAAAATTTCCCATTCTAGTCTATTTTATTTCACTGATTTCCAAAATTTTGATGTTCATTCTTGCCATCTCCTGTTTGACCACTTCCAATTTACTTTGATTCATGAACCTAATATTCCAGGTTCCTATACACTATTGTTCTTTACAGCACCAGACTTTACTTTCACCACCAGACCCATCCATAACTGGGTGTTGTTTCCTCTTTGGCCAAGCTTCTTCATTCTTTCTGGAGCTATTTCTCTGGTCTTCTCCTGAAGCATACTGGGCACCTACTAAACTGGCGAGTTCATCTTTCACTGTCACATCTTTTTGTATAATGTGTACACAGACATAAACGAATGAGATCTAATGGCTTTACTTAAAGCTTAGATGTGAGCTTTACATAATAAGTTATCTTTTTTTTTAAACAGGTATTACAATATGGTTGTAAATTTATTAGTTAGCAGTTGGAATATCTTAAAGTTGCTTGCTCAGATGATTAAGGCTTACTATCTGTTCGGTTTGGCTGAGGAAACATTCTTAGCAGTTTCGATTTAATACTGGCACTTTTTTTCACCTCGATCTTGCAGATCCTGTCAGCTTAACTGGGCTTAGTCTAGGTCCTTGCGACCTGTATTCATATCCTGGTTTACACATTTGCTAGGCAAAGGCAGTTCTTTAGTTTTTCATAGAATGATTGTGTTGCCTAAAGTTTTCAGTTCAGTTCAGTCGCTCAGTCGTGTCTGACTCTCCTGATCCCATGGACTGCAGCACGCCAGGCTCCCCTGTCCATCACCAACTCCTGGAGTTTACTCAGACTGATGTCCGTTGAGTTGGTGATGCCATGCAATCATCTCATCCTGTCATCACCTTCTCCTCCTGCCCCCAATCCCTCCCAGCATCAGGGTTTTTCAGATGACTCAGTTCTTCACATCAGGTAGCCAAAGTATTGGAACTTCAGCTTCAGCATCAGTCCTTCCAATGAATATTCAGGACTGATTTTCTTTAGGATGGACTCGTTGGATCTCCTTGCAGTCCAAGGGACTCTCAAGAGTCTTCTCCAACACCACAGTTCAAAAGCATCAATTCTTCAGTGCTCAGCTTTCTTAATAGTCAGACTCTCACATCCATACATGACTACTGGAAAAACCATGGCTTTGACTAGACAGACCTTTGTTGGCAAAGTAATGTCTCTGCTTTTGAATATGCTGTCTAGGTTGGTCATAACTTTTCTTCAAAGGAGTAAGCGTCTTTTAATTTCATGGCTGCAATCATCATCTGCAGTGATTTTGGAGCCCCCAACAATAAAACGTCACTGTTTCCATTGTTTCCCCATCTATTTGCCATGAAGTGATGAGACCGGATGCCATGATCTTAGTTTTCTGAATGTTGAGTTTTAAGCCAACTTTTTCACTCTCCTCTTTCACTTTCATCAAGAGGCTCTTTAGTTCTTCTTCACTTTCTGCCATGATAGTGGTGTCATCTGCCTATCTGAGGTTATTGATATTTCTCTTGGCAATCTTGATTCCAGCTTTTGCTTCATCCAGCCCAGCATTTCTCATGATGTACTCTGCATATAAGTTAAATAATCAGGGTGACAATATACAGCCTTGATGTATTCCTTTCCTGATTTGGAACCAGTCTGTTGTTCCATATCCAGTTCTAACTGTTGCTTCTTGACCTGCACACAGATTTCTCAGGAGGCAGGTCAGGTGGTCTGATATTCCCATCCCTTGAAAAAATTTCCACAGTGTGTTGTGGTCCACACACTCAAAGGCTTTGGCATAGTCAGTAAAGCAGAAGTGGATGTTTTTCTGGAACTCTCTTGCTTTTTTGATGATTCAAGGGATATTGGCAGTTTGATCTCTGGTTCCTCTGCCTTTTCTAAATCCAGCTTGAACATCTGCGGGAGGGGTGGGTTTGATCCCCAGATTGGGATGACCCCCAATGATATCATATGGTATTTGTCTTTCTCTTTATGACTTACTTTGCTTAGTATGATAATCTGTGGGTCCATCCATGTAGCTGCAGGTGGCATTATTTCATTCTTTTCAATGGTGAGTGCTATTCCATACATAATAGAATAACATAAAAGAGTTATGTGAAAGTGTTAGTTGCTTACTGCTGTCCAACTCTCTGCGACCCAATGAACTATAACCCACTGACTACTGTGTCCATGCCATTTTCCAGGCAAGAATACTGGAGTTGGTAGGCATTCCCTTCAAAGGTATGAAGGTTTGAACCCAGGTTTCCCACATTGCAGACAGATTTTTTACCATCAGAGCCACCAGGGAAGCCCAAATAGTTATATATGCTATTTATTCCATTATATAGATATATTCTATTATATATGTGTGTATAAACACACACACATACACATACACATATCTGCTAAAAAACGATGTACAACCTGAGAGTTGCAAGTTAAGTCTTATTGGGGGCAAAATGAGGACTTCAGTTGGGAGACAGCACCTCAGATACCTCTGAGAAACTGCTCCAAAGAGGTCATGGGAAAAGGTCAGTATAAATGACTCTGGTGAAGGGAGAGTTCACACAATCACTTATCTTACAAAAGGTTTTCTGTTAGTCACAAGGAGCTGATGTCACCGTGAAAGGATTTAGTGCTTTTCTAGATACAAGGAGATGAAAGGATTGGGATCATAAAATCAGTTCCTGAAAACATCTATCTAAAGACCTGTTCCACCAGTTTTCCTGGAACACAATGTGGCTCATTCTCTACCCAGAACTCCCTTCAGCGCATGTCAAAGGTCAATGGCTGCAGCATCACCAGATTCAGTCTCTGTAGAGGCAGATGACCAATACCCTTGGCAAGGGCCAATTTCTAGTTCACACATACCACACAACAACAACACACACACACACCCCACATATTAATTATCCATTCACCTGTTGATAGACATTTAGGTTGTTTCCATGTCTTGGCTACTGTAAATAGTGCTGCTATGAATATACAGGTGCATCTGTCTTTTTGAATTAGAGTTTATCTAGGTATATGCCCAAAATGTGGGATTGCTGGATCATATGGTGATACTATTTTTAGTTTTTTGAGGAACCTCCATACTGTTTTCCATAATGGCATACCAATTTACATTCCCACCAACATCATAGGAAGGTTTCCTTCTCTTTATACCCTCTCCAATATTTATCATTTGTATACATTTTAAGGGCTTCCTTTGTAGCTCAGTTGGTAAAAAAATCTGCCTATGATGCAGGAGACCCAGGTTCCATTCCTGGGTTTGGAAGATCCCCCAGGGAAGGAAATGGCAACCCACTCCAGTATTCTTGCCTGGAGAATCCCATGGACTGTAACCTGCCAGGCTCTTCTGTCCATGGGGTCATAAGAGTTGGACATGACTTAGCAACAAAACCACCACCACCACCAGACATTTTAATGATGACCATTCTAACCAGCGTGAGATGGTACATCATTTTTGTTTTGATTTGCATTTCTCTAATAATTAGTGATGATGAGCATGTTTTCATGTGCCTGTTGGCCATCTGTATGTCTTTGGAGAAATGTCTAGATCTTCTGCTCATTTTTCAACTGGGTTATTTGAGGTTTTTAGATATTGAGTTTTATGAGTTGATTGTATATTAAATTCTTGTTGGTCACATCATTTGCAAATATTTTCTCCCAGTAGGTAGATGGTGTTTTCGTTTTGTTCATGGTTTCCTTTGCTGTGCAAAGCATAAAAGTTAGATTAGGTCCCATTTGTTTGCTTTTGCTTTTATCTCTATTACCTTGGGAGACTGAGCTAGGAAAATATTTGTTTTGTTGTTGTTCAGTGCTGTGTCTGACTCTTTGTGATCCCATGGACTGCGCATGCCAGCCTTCCCTATCCTTCACTATCTCCCGGGGTTTGCTCAAATTCATGTTCATTGAGCTGGTGATGCTATCTAACTATCTCACCCTCTGCCACCCGCCTCCTTTTGCTTTCAGTCTTTCCTAGAATCAGTCTTTTCCAGTGAGGTGGCTCTTTGTATCAGGTGGCCAAAGTATTGGAGCCTCAGCCTCAGTCCTTCCAGTGAATATTCAGGGTTGATTTCCTTTAGGATTGACTGGTTTGATATCTTTGCAGTCCAAGGGACTCTCAAGAATCTTCTCCAGCACTGCAGTTTGAAGGCATCAATTCTTTAGTGCTCAGCCTTCTTTATGGTCCAGCTCTAACATGCGTACATGACTACTGGAAAAACCATAGCTTTGACTAGGCGGACCTTTGTCAGCAAAGTGATGTATTTGCTTTTTAATATGCTGTCTAGGTTTTGTTACTGAATTGCAAGTCCACATGCCTGACACACAGCAAGGCCCATCGATATGTCGACTAAATAAGATGTATAACTTGAGAGTTGCGAGTTAAGTTTTATCTGGGGCAAAATGAGGACTGTTGTCCGGGAGGCAGCATCTCAGCTCTGAGAGACTGCCCCAAAGTGGCAGTGGGGGAAGGTCAATATATAAGGTTTTGGTGAAGGGGGAGTTCAATACCAGGAAGCACTTGTTTTATAAAAGTTTCTTTGTTAGTCATGAGGGTCTGATGTCACCATGAAGGAATTTAGTGCCTCTCTAGATATGAGGAGATGCAAGGATTGAGATCATAAAATCTGTTCCTAAAAACATCCAACTATCTAAAGACCTGTCCCACCAGATTCCCTGGAGCACAGAGTGCCTCACTCCACCCTGAACTCCCTCGGGGGTTGTTGAAGTCAACAACACTGGTTTTAATCTCCTTAGAGGCAGGTGGCAAATGCCTTTGTTGTTCAGTCATTGTCGATGCTCTTGGTAAGTGCCAGTCTGTAGTTGACAGATAGTAAAACGTTAGAGTTTGGAAGAGAAAGTTTATTACAGATTCATACAAAGAGAAAGGTGGCTCATGCTCTAAGAACCCCAAAGTTACTGAAAGCTTTTAGCAAGTCATTTTAAAAGTGAGGGAGGGGCATGTTAGCTATTACTACCTTCATGGTGTCAGACCCTTTGATCTTGAGGTCTGGAAATGGTCAGGTAACAATGTTCCTGTAAATCTGTACAAAATGAATGTTATTCTCTCTCTTGACAAGAAAGGGCACGGTTCCAATGCACAACTTTCGCCCTCCAAGATCTCAGGCCTGGCTAAGAGGAGGCAAATCTCAGTTGGCAGCTCCTTCAGGACCAAGTTTCCACACTCTGCCCAGCTGACACCCCTGAGGGAGCCAAGCATGCGACCCAACTGGGCCTCAGTCTCCTCAGGATGCGCAAATCGGGAGACCAGGTCTCACAGACTGCGATCAAGGCGCATGGCCACTGCTATGCAGTTGCAGAGACAGGGATAGGGGAGAGGTTCACCGCTCCTCAAGGCTAGTGGAGGGCCTCGGAGAGGGCCCTGGAGCCCTGCAGGATGTTCCCCGGCGCCTCCAGCACTGACCCAAGCCTGGGTGAGCTGAAGGGCCTTCAGGAGGAGGCCTGAATCTGCCTCTTACTTCCGTCTCTACCTGATTACCACCCCGCCACTAACCCTTTGCTGAATCGCTTCTCTAAATGCCCCTCATTGACAGTTACTTGTGGGGAGGGCCCACTACGTCACTGACCAATAACTGAGCTGGACAGTTAATGGTTTCTCATTGACAGTTGGTTGCTTGTAGGCAGGCCCACTGAGGCAGCAACCAATGGCTGAGCAAGATCTATTGCCTGTAACAGGGTAAGGAGTAATCAGGCACAGCAATGGCTGCCTGCTAAGGGCTGTGCTCAGCCTGCTCTGTTACAGTTTGTCATAGCTTTCCTTCCAAGGAGCAAGTGTCTTTTAATTTCATGGCTGCAGTCATCGTCCACAGTGATCTTGGAGCCCAAGAAAATAAAAATCTGTCACTGCTTCCACTTTTCCCCCATCTGTTTGCCATGAAGGGATGGGATTGGATGCCATGATCTTAGTCTTTTCCGTGTTGAGTTTTAAGCCAGCTTTTAGTGTCCTCTTTCACCCTCATCAAGAGGCTCTTCACTTTCTGCCGTTAGAGTGGTATCATCTGCATATATCTCAGGTTGTTGATATTTCTCCCAGCTATCTTGATTCCACAGGTGACTCATCAAGCCTGGCATTTCTCATGATGTATTCTGCATATAAGTTAAATAAGCAGGGTAACAATATACAGCTTTGTCATACTCCCTTCCCAATTTTAAACTGGTCCATTGTGTCATACTCCCTTCCCAATTTTAAACTGGTCCATTGTTACATGTAAGGCTCTAACTGTTGCTTCTTGACCCACATAGAGGTTTATCAGGAGACATGTAAGGCGGTTTGGTATTCCCATCTCTTTAAGAATTTTTCACAATTTGTTGTGATCCACACAGTGAAAAGTTTCAGTGTCATCAATGAAGCAGAAGTAGATGTTTTTCTGGAATTCCTTTGGCTTCTCTATGGTTCAACAAATGTTGCCAATTCAATCTCTGGTTCCTCTGCCTTTTCTAAACCCAGTTTGTGCCTTTGGAAGTTCCTGGTACATGTACTACTGAAGCTAGCTTGAAAGATTTTGAGCATAATCTTACTAGTATGTGAAATGATCCCAGTTGTATAGCTTGAACATTCTTTGGCGCTTCCCTTCTTTGGGATTGGAATATTAACTGACCTTTTCCAATCTTGTGACCACTGCTGAGTTTCCAAATTTGCTGACATATTGAGTACAGCACTTCAACAGCATCATCTTTTAGGATTTGAAATAGCTCAGCTGGAATGCCATCACCTCTGTTAGCCTTGTTGGTCATAATTCTTCCTAAGACCCACTTGTTTTCAAACTTCGGGATGTTAGGCTGTATGTGAGTGACCACAGTATTGTGGTTATCTGGGTCATTAAAACCTTTTTTTTTTTTTTTGTATAGTTCTCCTGTGTATTCTTGCCACCTCTTCTTAATATCTTCTGCTTCTGTTAGGTCCATACTGTTTATGTCCTTTATTGTGCCATCTTTGCATGAAAATTTCCCTTGGTATCTCCAATTTTCTTGAAGATATCTCTAGTCTTTCCCATTCTGTTGTTTTCCTCTGCCTCTTTGCACTGTTCATTTAAGAAGTCCTTCTTATCTCTCCTTGCTATTCTCTGGAACTCTGCATTCAGTTGAGTATATTGTGTCTTTCCCTTTCTCTCTCTTCCCAGACAATCACCTTACCTTCTTGCATTTCTTTTTCTTTGGGATGGTTTTCATCACCACCTCCTGTACAATGCTATGAACTTCTGTCCATAGTTCTTTAGGCGCTCCATCTACCAGATCTAACCCCTTGAATCTGTTTATCACCTCCCCTGTATAATCATAAGAGATTTGCATACCTGAATGGCCCAGTGGTTTCCCTTACTTTCTACCCTTGAAGTCTGAATTTTGCCGTAAGGAGCTCATGATCTAAGCCACAGTCAGCTCCAGGTCTTGTTTTTGCTGACTATATAGAACTTCTCCATCTTCGACTGCAAAGAATATAATCAATCTGATTTCCGTATTGACCATTTGGTGATGTCCACGTGTAGAATCGTCTCTTGTGTTCTTAGAAAAGGGAGTTTGCTATGACCAGTATGTTCTCTTGACAAAACTCTGTTAGCCTTTGCCCTGCTTCATTTTGTACTCCAAGGCCAAAGTTGCCTATTACTCCAGGTGTCTCTTGGCTTTCCTAGCAGCACTTGCTTTAAAACCTGTCTCTTCTCCTTTGTGAATTCTCCCCTCCTTTATTAAAGATTAATTGCCCATAGGCGTGTGGGCTTCCTTCTGGGCCCTCTGTCCTTTCCCATGGGTGCACATGCCTGCTTCTGTGCCAACGCCACCACGGTTTTGATTACTGCCGCTTTGTGGTGTTGCCTGCAGTCTAGGCGGGTTATGCCTTCTGCTTTCTTCTTTCTCCTCAGGATTGCTTTGGCAGTTATGAGTCTTTTACTGTTCTATATAAATTTTAGGATTATTTGTTCTAGTGAAAAGCATCATAGATAATTTGATAGGGATCACATTAAATCTGTAGATTGCTTTGGGTAGTATGATTATTTCAACAATATTAATTCTTCCAATACAAGAGTATGGGTTATCTTTCCATTTCTATGAATCATCTTCAATTTCCTTTATTAATGTTTTAAGTTCTTAGCATATATATCTTTCACCTTCTTGATGAAGGTGTTTATTTCTTCAGATTTATTTCTAAGTATTTAATTTGGAAGGTGTTAAAAAATTTTTTTTTTAATTTTAATTGGCAGATAATTGCTTAACAATTTTGTATAAGACAGGGTGTGCTGTTTTAAAGGATTGTTTGTTTACATTCCCCTTTTGTTTTTCATTGTTAATAAAGAGATGCAACCAATTTCTGTGTGTTAATCTTGGATCCTGCTATCTTGCTGAATTCATTTGTCAGTTTTAGTAGATTTTGTGTGAAGTCTTTAGGGTTTTATATATATAATATCATATTGTCTACATATAATGACAATTTCACCTTTTCCATACCCGTTTGAATATCTTTTATTTCTTTTTCTCATCTGATTGCTATGTCTAAGACTTTCAATACTATGTTGATGAGAAGTAGTGAGAACAGGCAGCATCCTTCCCTTGTTCCAGATTTTTGGGGGAAGATTTTCAGCTTTTTATGTTGAGTATTTTATGGGCTTGTGATTGTCATAGATTTGATTTCCCTGGTGGCTCAGCTGGTAAAGAGTCCGCCTGCAGTGTGGGAGACCTGGGTTCAATCCCTGGGTTGGGAATCCCCTGGAGAAGGGAATGGCTACCCACTCCAGTATTCTGGCCTGGAGAATTTCATGGACTGTATAGTCATGAAGTATAGGGTCACAAAGAGCTGGACATGACTGAGTGACTTTCACTTTATTTTTGTCACAGATAGCTTTTATTATGTTGAGATGTGTTCCCTCTATACCTACTTTGATAAGAGTTTTATTGTGAATGGATGTTGAATTTTATTGAATGTTTTCTGTATCTGTTGAGATGATTGTGTAAAAGGTTTTGCCTTTTCTTTTGTTGATGTGGGTATCACATTGACTAATCTGCATATGTTGAACCATCCTTGTGAACTTGGGATGAGTCTCACATCTTTTTTATGTGTTGTTGGATTTGAGTATGCTAATATTTTGTTGAGAATTTTTAAATCTGTATTCATCAAAGATGTTGGTCTCTAACTTTATTTGTTTGACTTCCCTGGTGGCTCAGACGGTAAAGTGTATGCCAACAATGCAGGAGACCTGGGTTAAATGGAAGGAAATGGCAACCCACTCCAGTATTCTTGCCTGAAAAATCCCATGGATGGAGGAGCCTGCTAGGCTACAGTCCATGGGGTTGCAAAGAGTTGGACATGACTGAGCAACTTCACTTTTTAAGTTTTTTTAATAATACCCTTGTCTGGTTTTGGTATTGGGGTGATGGTGGCTTCATAGGATGTCTTTGAGAGTATTCCTTCCTCTTCAGCCTTTTGAAAGAATTTGAGAAGGATAGTTATAAGTTCTTTGTTGTATGAATAATAGAATTCACCTGTGAAGCTATCAGGCCCTGGACTTTTATTTGTAGGCAGTTTTGTTTCTTTTTTTAAAATTACAGATTCTCTTTCTTCCAGTGATTGTTCTTTTCAAGTTATTTAGTTATTCTTGATTCAGTTTTGGTGGGCTGTATGTTTCTAGAAAATGGTCCATTTCTTCCAGGTTGAAAATCTGTTGGCAAATAATTGTTCATAGTATTCTATTATGATTTTTGTATTTCTATTGTATCTTGTGATTTCTCCTCTTTCACTTAATATTTTGTTTAATTGGGACTTTTTACTTCTTAGTGAGCTTGTCAGTTTTGTTTACCGTTTCGAAGAACCAGCTCTTGGCTTTATTTTTTCCTATTGTTTTTTAATCTCTATTTTATTAGTTTCCTCTCTGATCTTTATTATCTCCTTCCTTCTGCTGATTTAAGATTTTCTTTGTTCTTCCTTTTCTAATTCTTTTAGGTGGTGGGTTAGGTTGTTTATTTGAGATTTTTCATTTTTTTTAAAAGAACAGACTGTATCACTAGGAACTTCCCTCTAAGAGCTGTTTTTGCTGCACCCCATAGGTCTTTTATGATTGTATTTTCATTGTCATTTACCTCAAGGTATGTTAAAATTTCTTCTTTGATTTTGTCATTGACTCATTGATGTTTTAGTAACATGTTGTTTAATCTCCATATAATTTTTTTCTCATTTCTTTTTCTGTGGTTGATTTCTAGTTTTATACTGTCGTGGTTGGAAAAGATATTTGAAATAATTTCCATATTCTTATAATTTTTGAGGCTTGTTTTGTGCCCTGGTATGTGCACTTGAAAAGAATGTATATTCTACTTCTCTTGGATGTAATGTCTTGAAAATATCAATTAAGTATAACTGTTCTATTATATAATTTAGGATCTCTATTGCTTTGTTGATTTTCTGTCTCAAAGATCTGTCCATTGATGTAAGTGGGGTTTTAAAGTCTCTTACTTCATGGGGTCGCAAAGAGTCAGACACGACTGAGCGACTGAACTGAACTATTAATTTATTTCAGTTAATCTCTCCCTTGATGTCATTTAGTATTTGTTTTATATATTTGGGTGTTCCTGTGTGGGGTGTAATTATATTGACAACTGTAGTATCCTCTCCTTGCATTGATCCTTTTTTCATTATGTAGTGCCCTTATCTTTCTTTATAGCCTTTGTTTTAAAGTTTATTTTGTTTGATATGAGTATTGCAGCCCCCACTTTCTTATTTGTTTGCATGGAATATCTTTTCCCACCCTTTCACTTTCCATCAACATGTGTCCTTTGCCCTAAAGTGGGTCTCTTGTAGGCAGTGTGTTGGAGGCTCTTGCTTTTTTTGTTGGAGCATTTGGTTCATTGACATTTCAGGTAATTATTGATAGAGATGTATTTATTGTCATTTTAAACCTTCTCTGTTGAGTTTATATTTCTTCTTTTGTCCTTTTCTTTTTCCTTTTGTAGTTTGATTTTCTTTTGTATTGTGTTTATGTTCTTTTTGATTTATATGAATGTGTTGTATGTTTCTGATTTGCGGATACCCTCTTTTTCAGGTTATGTTTACGCCTTCCTATATCTACTTGCCTTAGGCTAGTAGTCATATAGACTCAAACACGTTCTAGAAAAAAAAATCTATATTTTCTTATTCTCTTCTCCCCTTCATTTTCTTATTTTGATATCCTCTTTTATATCTTCATGTTCATCCTTTTGTTGCCCATTGTGGTTATCATTGCTTTCACTTCTGTCTACTGGCTTATTTAAGTGATTTACTTTCCAATTATATTTTTCTCTTTTCTATATAGATTCTTACTTCTTTTCTGTTTAGGGAAGACCTTTCAGTATTTCCTTTAGGATAGGTTTGGTATTACTTTATTCTTTTAGTTTCTGCATTTCTGAGAAATTCTTTCTCTACTCTGAATAATAATCTTGCTGGTTAGAATTTCCTAGTGTGCAGATTTTGCCCTTTCAGGACATTGAATATATCTTACTACTCCCTTCTGGTCTGCAACCATTTCTGTAGATAAATCAGCTTATGGCTTTATAGGTTTCCCTTGTAATTAAACTCTTTTTCTCTTGCTGCCTTTAGAATCCTCTCTTTTTAAAATTTATTTTTCTTGTTTTTATTTTTATTGGAGTACAATGGCTGTACAATACTATGTTGGTCTCTGGCACACATCAACATGAATCAGCCACAGGTATGCATATGTCCCGTCTCTCTTGAACCTCCTTCCACCTCCCACCCCATCCCAACCCTCTAGGTTAGAATCCTCTTATTTTTAACTTTTGGTATTTTTATTATAATAAGTGTTGGTGTAGGTCTGTTTTGCTTCCTGTACCTGGATATATATTTCCTTCTTAAGGTTTAGGAAGTTGTCAGCCATAATTCCATCAAATATGTTTTCAGTCTCCTTTTCTCTTTCTTCTGGAATCACTGTTATGCATAGGTTGACGTGCTTTTTATCATCCCTCAGGTCTCTTATATTGCTTTCGTTTTTTTCATTTGGCTTTCTGTCTGCTATTCTGATTGAGTGACTTCCATTATTCTCTCTTTCAGGAGCCTTATTCGTTCTTTCGCATTATTCATTCTGCTATTCAGTGCCTTTAGCTCAGCTTTCATCTCAGCTGAAATTTTTCCTGTTGTTTTTTTTTTCCTAGTTTCTTTTTATAGTAATCTGCATTTCTGTTGACAGACTTTCTTAGTCCCTATAGTATTTTCATTATCGCCTTTTTGAGTTCATTGAATTTCAAATGGAAGAAGTCTGTTTTGTTTGTTCTTTCAGGGGACTTCTCTTGACCTTTTAATTAGGCATAGTTTCTCTGCTTCTTTGTTTCACTTATATTTCTCTTGCTGTATGAGTTTAGGAGGAACAATTTCCTACTGTGGTCCTAGAGGGCTATTTTTATGTGGGAGTGTCCTGTGTAGCCCTAGCCTGTGTGGGTTTAATATTTTTTGATATGAGGACTGCTTTTAGTGTACTCGCCTGCCAATTCTTTTCTCGGTGTATGCTGGACATTATCCCCTTGGTGGGAAGTGTGACTGGTGTTGTGGTGATCAGAGCCTGCCCTGGTGATTGAGTGGGTCCTTCTTTTTGCTCTGTGGTTGCCAGTGCCCTGTCAGGGCCTGGATCTGCTCCCTGGCTGTTGGAGTGGAAGCCCCCAGGTCTGTCTCTAAGCCGAAGTGCCAGGCAGATGAGAGTAGAGCGCTCCCACTGGGAGAGGAGCCAGAGCATTTCTCTGCTGCAGCTGTTCACCAGTGAGTGCGCTCTGCTGTGTCGCCTGCCACTCATTGCGCTGATACACAAAGCACACCACTGTTGGCCCCATCTCAACCTTAGAATGCCGGTGGTTGGCCTTGGTGTCCCTCAGTTGCTGTTTACACAAGTCTACTAGCACGGATCCACTGAAGTCATGTCCTGGGACTGTAGTTGTCGTGCACCTGGACCCACTGTGGGAGCTCTTGAGGCAGTTCAGACTCTGGCCCAGCCCAGCCCCCATGCATATGCCCCGTGGCAGCCCCCATTGTCCACTTGGATGTCTTACAGATGTTGAATCTACAAAGCTGGTATTGGAAGTATAAATTTGCAACCTTCTGGGAGAGATTTTAGCCCTGCTTTCTAAGTCATGTGGCTCCTGGGGCTCACCTGTGGTTTCAGCCCCACCTCTGTGAGTGGGCAACCCACTGGCATCTGCTCCCAGAGCTGGCTGAGGTGGCAGCTGGGGTGTGAGAGCCCACAGAGGCAGGAGTGCCCCCCACGGTGGTGGCTGAGGCAGATTCTCGGGGAGTCTACATTGTGGCAGGGACTGGTGCTTGGAAAAAGAGGCTGTAATGGCAGCCCCTCCCCTCCCTTCACACACCACTTAACAATGGTGCTTTGCTTCTATGGTGGTTCTGGGTTTCTTCCGTGAACACCCCTAGTTGTGGCCTACACACTCCAGCCCCTTTTGGCTGTTTCTGCACAGCCAATAGCGGTTCTCTCCCTGAGTCTGTCCTCTAAATCCTGAGTTCCAGCACCCAGCCCTGGCCTGTACCAATGGACACACCCATCTCAAGCTGGGGCTTGCAGGGTGGTGGCAGGGACCATTTGTACATCTCTCTCTGTTCTGCCCACCACAAACCAGTTGTTGCTCTCTCCGCTGAAACTTCCTGTCTATATTGACCATTCTCCCTGCCAATGAGAGGGCTTCTCAGGGTACAGGAACCTTTCCTTTTTTTCAGTTTTCTCCCAGGGATGCAGGTCCTATCCTTCTGCTTGTTTCTTTTTTCCTTTCATCCCTACCTGATTGTGTGGAGGTCTTTCTTTTCCTTTCAAATGTTTGAGGTCTTCTGCTAGTTTCAGTAGGTGTTCTGTGAGAACTGTTCCATTTGTAAATATACTGTTGATATATTTGTGGGAGGAGGTGAGTTCCATGTCCTTGTACCCTGCCATGTTAGATCTTGCAAGTGATAGAAAGCTGAGATGTCACCAAACTTCTAAAAAGGAGTTATGTGAACTCATGTTTACTTTCTAATGAAGGTTTTTTTAAAACATGTTAAATATGAGGCAAAATTTGATCTAAGACTCTTTCATAATCACCTGATAGTGAGGTTGAGGAAAGTAATTATCCCTTGAAAGTGAAAGTGAAAGAAAGCCAAGTCGCTCAGTCGTGTCTGACTCTTTGCAACCCCATGGACTGTAGCCTACCAGGCTCCTCAGTCCATAGAATTTTCCAGGCAAGAGTACTGGAGTGGGTTGCCATTTTCTTCTTCAGAGGATCTTCCCAACCCAGGGATCGAACCCAATTCTCCTCCATTGCAAGAGGATTCTTTACTGTCTGAGCCACCAGGGAAGCCCTGATTATCCCTTACCCACCTTTAATTGTAGGTGGCTATCGGTATTTACCAAAAAACCTGAGTTGTACATGACTGATTTATATCAGGCTCCAAAGTAGTTAACAGTCTTTATAAAAATGATTATTAAAACATACTAGATGTAAAAATAGAAAATAAAATTAAAAACTATTAAATGACTCAAATAACATTTTTCTGTCCACAATATCCATCTTTAGAAACATCAAAAAACTTCAATCACAGCCTAAGTCACAGAGTCAGGTAGGTCATGATTGAAAGAAACTTTCAGTGTCATTCAGGATAGTCTTTTAATTTGTTATTGTCTTTCCCTAGACCTTTGATTTAATTGTTCCAAGGATTAATCAAGATCCTCTATGAAATCTCTCTCAAGTTCTGATCAATCCTTTGTTCTCTCCGTTGAACCGTAAGGATTAATTATTAAAAATTTTATCTGTGCAGATAAAATTTCATCTGTTTACCCACAGACTTTTGTTTTCTCAGCTGAATTTGTCTAGAATTTTAAGATCACACTTTCTAATGTTTTGACCATATAATAGATTCTCAGTTGTATTTACTTTTCATCAGTTCATTTGATCTTTATAAAATGCTATGAGTTAAGTATCGTCTCCATTATTCAGATAAGGAACTTGAAGTCAGAAATGTAAGTGATTTCCCCAACATCATTCTTAGTAAATGAAGGAGTTGTTACTCAAACTCAACTCTATATACAGAGCCAAAATTCTTGATATTATAAACTATATGATACAATAAAATATGATACTGTTTCTCAATCTGTTAGGTGGGATAGTATATGAGATTTAACACAGTACCTGTCATAAATATATTTAGATCAGTAAACATCTAATTTAGGTAAATAATCTTTTCTTTTTTCCTTTGCCATTTTAGATGGATACTTTTTAGCTTTTGAAGTTTAAACTAATTGGCCATGAAAATTTTGCGAAATACTAAAGACTTCTGTTCTGCAAGGAAAAAGAACTTGGATGGGCAGGAAATGATGGAAGAATTTGGGAAGAAAAGACCAAAGAAAGGGTGGCAGAACTCCAGAGTCCAAAAAACTGGGGGCCCACTAGGAAACATGGTTGGAAAGAGAAGCCAGTGTTTAGAGGGAAGAGCCATTGCAAGGGCCCTCATTTGGATGCTTAGGAACATGGATGAACAGGGTGTTTACAGGCTGATGGTTCACACTTTCCACTTGCCAGTTATTTTTCTTTGGTCTTTGCCCTACTATTATCACTCTAATCCATACCATGAACTCCAGGACCTCTAAAACCCCAAATGAAAGACATTGTTGTCTATGGTGGTGGTGGTGGTGAGGATAAGAAGCCATTATATACTTTCTTAAGAGGATTTTAAACTGAACTTGGCTTCCTGGTTAGTCTAGTCCACCATCATATCATCATATTTTTATCAGTTCTTGTGAAATAGTTATATGCCTATTATTTTTCTACTATACAGTAGTACTAGGTATTGGAGGTAAAAAGAAATGAGCAAGGTATGAATGATCTTTGCCTACAGGAAATAGAGTATCTTCTCTTTGGTTGATATTAAATATTTGTCACAACATTTCATTTTCATTCAGAGTTCCTGGACTCAGCTGGGATTAGCTTGATGAAGTATCTCTTCACCAAAACTTCAATCTTCAGCCTGTGTTTCTTTTTCACTATCTACTTTTCTAGCTTGTGTGTATTTTCTTCTTGGACTTTTTGCTCCTTCCTCACTTCCTGTACCAGCATGGTGTCTTTCACTGTTCCCCTCCCAGCACCGGGCACCTGGGGCATCACTTGATGTTGAGGGACCCTTGTCCTTTATCCTATCTGACAGCTTCCTTCTAACTAGATGTGGGGATTCTGGTGCCAGCCCTCACTGTTCAGTTGAGAAGAATAAAAGAAAAACAGCTAATCTGAGGTTACTTGAGGTACTTGATAAATTATAGAAGCAGGGGGGTTCAGGATGGGGAACACGTGTACACCTGTGGTGGATTCATGTTGATGTATGGCAAAGCCAATACAATATTGTAAAGTAATTAGCCTCCAATTAAAATAAAGAAATTTATACTTTAAAAAATTATAGGAGCAAAGATTTCTGGAGCTAGAAGTTACTTTCATTCCAAATCAAAAGCCTAGGCTAAGAAAAGTTAGGTGTCACAAGGCTGATGATACAGGTCACTCAAGGGGGTAGAACAGGAAATTTTTTATTTCAGTTCATGTACTCTCTTTACTAAAGCACAGAATGCCACAATATATATCATATCTTAAGACAGTTTAGAAATGAGAAAGAGGGGAGCAGGCAGAGCTTGCCTCACCTCTCAGATGATACCATACAACTTATGCTACACCTTACGCTGGTTCCTGTTTCATTATGTGGCCAGTCTTGCACGTTCCAGGGTCAAGTGAATAAACTGTCTGAAAGAGCTAAACAACAAACTGATTTGACAAGGCCAACTCAAGCTGCTTTTGCTTTTAAAAAATATTTTAGCTAAAATATATTTTGACTTAAACACTCCTTGAAGGATTTGTCTGGCAGAAAATAGAACATTGATTGTAAATGGCATCTTGGCACAGAGGCCCAGAAATCAAAGGAATTTAGAGAAGAAAATTCCCCAAACCAGTGGCAGTTATTTGTGTGTTGTTTCCAGGTCAGAGGGCCAAGTGTATACACTAGAACTTTCCAGATTAAAAGGGCAGATATATATTTCAAACAACTTGTCACCTTCTCTCTCTCTCTCTCTCTCTCTCTCTCTCTCTCTCTCTCTCTATTTTTCCTGGGATTTTTTGATTGCATTCTATCTATAGATTTGAGACAAATTGACTCAGTGTTGTGTTCCTAGCCACTAAAATGCTGAGTCTCTACATTTATTTAGCAATATTTTATATTGTTCAGCATATATGATTTAACTTATTTGTTACATTTATTCCTATATTTTATAATATATAATAATTAATATTTATTTATATATAATAAATATTATACAATTAATATTAATATATAAATATATATTTTATATATTTGATGCTATAGTAAATGATATTGTTTTCCATTTGCTTATTCATAAAATATAAAAATACAATTGACTTTTTTGTACACTGACCTTATATGTTGGAGCTTACTAAATTCACTTATTAGTTCCAGAGGCTCTTTTTTAGATTCCTTAGGATTTTCCATGTATATGATCATGTCATCTGCAAATACTGACAGTTTAACTTCTTCCATCTCAATATGTAGGGCTTTGTTTTGTATGTACCTATTTTCAGTAAAAGTGGTAAGAGTATCTTTACCTTCTCTTGATTTTAGGGGAATATATGATGTTTTTCACCATTAGGTGTGATATTGGCTATTGGTTTTTTCCTAAATGTCTTTTCACAGGTTGAGGTAGTTACCTTCTGTTCCTTGTCTCCTGAAAGTGTCTGTCATGAGTGGGTGTTAAATTTTATGAGATAGTTTTCTAAATCTATTTAGATGATCTTTTGATTTTTTTCTATATTTAGTAAGTATGCTGAGTTGATTTTTTCCAGCTTTCTTGAAATACAATTTATGAAAAATATTGTGTAAATTTAACGTCAACACAATAATATATGTACACAATCTGAAACAATTACTACAATAACTTTAGTTAACATATTTATCACCTCACATAGTTACGTTGTGTATGTGTGAAAGAGAGATAAGAACTTTTAAGATCTACTCTCATAGCAGCTTTCAAATATATAATACATTATTGTTAACTATGGTACCATGCTGTACATTACCTGCTCAGGGCTTATTTATATTATAACTGGAAGTTTGTACTTTTTCACCCCCTTTACTTATTTCCCCAAGGTCCCAGCTCTTGTCTCTGGCAACTGCCAATCTTTTGCCTGTTTCTCTGAGTTTGAATTTTTAGATTCCACATGTAAGTTAGAGTATACAATATTTGTCTTCTCTAACTTATTTCCTTTACCATAATGCCCTCAAGGTCCATCTATGGTGCCTTGGCAAGATTTACTTCTTTTTTTTATGGCTGAACGATGTTCCATTGTTATATATACCACATTTCTTTGATTCATTCATCCATGGATGGCCACTTGGGTTACTTCCATAGCTTGGCTATTGTGAGTAATGCAGCAGTGAACACGGAGGTACAGATATTTTTTTGAGTTAGGATTTTAATTTCCTCCAGATAAATACCCAGAACTGGAACTGTGGGATCATATAGTAGTTCTGTTTTTAATTAATTAAATAAAAGTATAGTTGATCTATGGAGAAGGAAATTGGCAAACCACTCCAGTGTTCTTGCCTGGAGAATTCCATGGACAGAGGAGCCTGGTGGGCTACAGTCTGGGGTCACAAAGAGTTGGAGACGACTGAGTGACTAACACACACACACACAGTTGATTTCGAGTGTTATGTTAATTTCTGCTGTAAGCTAAGTGATCCAGTTATACACATATACATACATATTTTCTTTTTTATTATTCTTTCACATTATGGTTTATCATAGAATATTGAGTATAGTTCTCTGTACATTAGGACCTTTTTGTTTATCCATTCTGTATATAATATTTACATCTGCTAACCCAAACCTCCCAGTCTATCCGTCCCCCAATTTTCCCGTTCCGCAGCTCAGTTCAGTCACTCAGTTGTGTCCAACTGTTTGCAACCCCATGAATTGCAGCACGCCAGGCCTCCCTGTCCATCACCAACTCCTGGAGTTCACTCAGACTCATGTCCATCAAGTCGGTGATGCCATCCAGCCATCGCATCCTCTGTCATCCCCTTTTCCTCCTGCTCCCAATCCCTCCCAACATCAGAGTCTTTTCCAATGAGTCAACTCTTTGCATGAGGTGGCCAAAGTACTGGAATTTCAGCCTCAGCATCATTCCCTCCAAAGAACACCCAGGGCTGATCTCCTTTAGAATGGACTGGTTGGACCTCCTTGCAGTGCAAGGGACTCTCAAGAGTCTTCTCCAACATCACAGTTCAAAAGCATCAATTCTTCGGTACTCAGCTTTCTTCACAGTCCAACTCTCACATCCATACATGACCACTGGAAAAACCATAACCTTAACTAGATGGACCTTTGTTGGCAAAGTAATGTCTCTGCTTTTCAATATGCTATCTAAGTTGGTCATGACTTTTCTTCCAAGGAGTAAGCGTCTTTTAATTTCATGGCTGCAGTCACCATCTGCAGTGATTTTGGAACCCCCCAAAGTAAAGTCTGACACTGTATCTGTGAGTCTGTTCTAAATCATAGATAGGATCATTTGTGTCATATTTTAAATTTCACATATAAGTGATATATGGTATTTGTCTTTCTCTATGTGACCGGTTTTGACTTCAATTAGTATGATACATCTAGGTCCATCCATGTTGCTGCAAATGGCATTATTTCATTCTTTGTTATGGCTGAGTAGTATTTCGTTGTATACATGGACCACATCTTCTTTATCCATTCATCTATTGATGGACATTTAGGTTGTTTCTATATCTTGGCTGTTGTGAATGTAGTGAACATGGAGGTGCATGCATCTTTTTAAATGATAGTTTTGTCTGGATATATGAACAGGAATGGGACTGCTGGATCACCTAGTAATTCTATTTTTAGTTGTCCAAGGAACTTCCATACTATTTTCTGTAGTGGCTGTACCAACTTACATTCCCATATTCAGAGTAGGAAGGTTCCCATATCTCCATACCCTATCCAGCATTTTTTATTTGTAGACCTTTTGGTTGTTGTTCAGTCACTAAGTCAGACTCTTTGTCTGACTCTTTGTGACCCCATGGACTGCAGCATGCCAGGCTTCCCTGAACTTCACTATCTCCCAGAGTTTTCTCTAACTCATGTCCATTGGGTTGGTGAAGCCTCCAACCATCTTGTCCTCTGTCACTCCCTTCTCCTATTGCCTTCAATCTGTCCCAGCCTCAGGGTCTTTTTCAGTGAGTTGGATCTTTGCATCAGGTGGCCAGAGTATTAGAGCTTCAGCTTCAGCATTGGTCTTTCCAATGCATATTTGGGATTGATTTTCTTTAGGATTGACTGATTTGATCTCCTTGTTGTCCAAGGGATTCTCAAGAGTCATCTTCAGCACCAAAACTCAAAAGCATCAATTCTTTGGCCTTAGTTTTATAAATGTTTAATTTTAAATCAGCTGTTTCACTCTCCTGTTTCACCCTTATCAAGAGTCTCCTTAGTTCCTCTTCACTTTCTGCCGTTAGAGTGGTATCAGCTGCATACCCAAGGCTGTCGATATGTCTCTAGGCAGTTTGATTCAATCTTGTGAGTCATCCAGCCTGGCATTTTGCATAATGTACTCCGCATGTAAGCTAAATAAACAGGGTGACTATATACAACCTTGTCTTACTCCTTTCCCAATTTTGAACCCGTCCGTTGTTCCATGTCCAGTCCTAACTGCTGTGTCTTGACCTGCACACAGATGTCTCAGGAGGCAGGTAAGGTGGTCTGGTAGTCCCATCTCTTTAAGAATTATCCACAGTTTGTTGTGGTCCACACACTCAAAGGCTTTCATGTAGTAAATGAAGCAGAAGTAGATTTTTGTGTGTGTAATTGCTTTGCTTTTTCTATGATCCACAAGTTGTTGGCAATTTGATTTCTGGTTGCTCTGCCTTTTCTAAATCCGGCTTGTGCATCTGGAAGTTCTCAGTTCATGTACTGTTGAAGCCTACCTTGAAGGATTTTGAGCATTGCCTTGCTAGTATGTGAAGTGAGCACAGGTGTATGGTAGTTAGAACATTTTTTGGCATTGCCCTTCTTTGGGACTGGAATGAAAAACTGACCTCTTGCAGTCCTGTGGTCACTGCTGAATTTTCCAAATTTGCTGACATATTTAATGTAGCACTTTCACAGCACCATCTTTTAGGATTTGAAATAGCTCAGCTGGAATTGTATCACTTCCACTAGCTTTGTTCATAGTAATGTTTCCTAAGGCCCACTTGACTTCACACTCTAGGATGTTTGGTTCTAGGTGAGTGACCACATCTTTGTGGTTATCCAGGTCATTAAGACCTTTCGTATAGTTTTTCTGTGTATTCTTGGCACCTCTTCTTAATATCATCTGTTTCTGTTAGGTCCTTACCCTTTCTGTCCTTTATTGTTCCCATCTCTGCATGAAAGATGTATCCCCTTTGTATCTCCAATTTTCTTGAACAGATCTCTAGTCTTTCCCATTCTATTGTTTTCCTATATGTCTTTTCACTGTTCACTTAGGAAGGCTTTCTTATCTCTCCTTGCTATTTTCTTGAACTCTGCATTCTGTTGGTGTATCTTTCCCTCTATCCTTTGCCTTTTGCTTCTCTTCTATTCTCAGCTACTTGTAAGGCCTCCTCAGACAACCACTTTACCTCCTTGCATTTGTTTTTCTTGGGGATGGTTTTGGTCATCACCTCCCGTTCACTGTTATGAACTTCCATCCATGGTTCTTCAGGCATTCTGTCTACCAGATCTAATCTCTTGAATCTATTTGCCACCTCCACTGTAAAATAATAAGAGTTTTGATTTAGGTCATACCTTAATGGTCTAGTTGTCTCCCCTACTTTCTTTAATTTAAGGCTGAATTTTGCAATAAGGAGTTCATGATCTGAGCCACAGTCAGCTCCAGTTCTTGTTTTGCTGACTGTATAGAGCTTCTCTATCTTCAGCTGCAAAGAATATAATTAATCTGATTTTGGTGTTGACCATCTGTTGATGTCCATGTGTAGAGTCATCTCTTGTGTTATTGGAAAAGGGTGTTTGCTATGACCAGTGCATTCTCCTGGCCAAACTCTATTAGCCTTTGCCATGCTTCATTTTGTACTCCCAGGCCAAATTTGCCTGTTATTGTGGATATCTCTTGACTTCCTACTTTTGCATTACAACCCCCTACAATGAAGAGGACATACTTTTTGGTGTTAGTTTTAGAAGGTCTTGTAAGTCTTCATAGAACCATTCAACTTCATTTTCATTGGCATTTGTCACTGGGGCTTAGACTTGGAATGTTCCATGGTTTCCCTTGGAAACAAACTGAGATCATTCTGTCATTTTTGAGATTTCACCCAAGTACTGCATTTTGAACTCTTCTGTTGACTGAGGGCTACTCCATTTCTTCTAAGGGATTCTTGCCCACAGTAGTAGATACAATAATCATCCGAATTAAATTCGCCCATTCCTGTCCATTTTAGTTCACTGATTCCTAAAATGCTGATGTTCACTCTTGCCATCTCCTGCTTGACCACATTCCATTTACCTTGATTCATGGACCTAACATGAATCAAGGTTCCTATTCAGTATTATTCTTTACAGCATCAGACTTTGCTTTCACCACCAGACTCATCCACAGCTGAACTTCATTTTCACTTTGGCCTATCCTCTTCTTTCTTTCTGGAGCTATTTCTCTGCCTTTCCCCAGTAGCATTTCGGACACCTATTGACGTGGGGGGCTCATCTCTTGGTGTCATATCTTGTTTGCCTTTTCATACTGTTCATGGGATTCTCACAGCAAGAACACTGAAGTGGCTTGCCATTCCCTTCTCCAGTGGACCAAGACATTTTAATGATGGCCATACCAACCAGTGTGAGGTGGTACCTCATTGTAGTTTTGATTTTCACTTCTCTAATAATTAGCAGT
This sequence comes from Capricornis sumatraensis, assembly GCF_032405125.1. NCBI lineage: Eukaryota > Metazoa > Chordata > Mammalia > Artiodactyla > Bovidae > Capricornis > Capricornis sumatraensis. Next base: position 55,553,995 of record NC_091073.1, on the reverse strand, counting down.
GTTGAGCATCTTTTCATGGGCATATTGGCCATTTGTATGTCTTTTTTGGATAAATATGTATTTAGGTCTTCTGGCCATTTTTATGATTGGGTTGTTTCTTTGTTGAGCTGTAAGAGCTGTTTGTATATTTTGGAAATTAATCCCTTGTCAGTCTCATCATTTGCACAATATTTTCACAATTTGTCACAATATTTTATCCCATTCTATAGGTTGACTTTTCATTTTGTTTATGGTTCCCTTTGCTGTGCAAAAGTTTGAAAGTTTATTTTTGCTTTTATTTCTATTGCCTTCAGAGACTGACTTGAGAAAATATTGATATGATGTATGTCAGAGAATGTTTTGCTTATGGTCCCTTCTAGGAATTTTATGGTGTCATATCTTAGGTTTAAGTCTTTAAGTAATTTTGAATTTATTTGTGTGTATGGTGTGAAGGTGTGTGCTAATTTTATTGATTTACATGCAGTTGTTCAACTTTCCCAGAACCACTTGCTGAAAAGACTTTGTTTTTCCCATTGTATAGTCTTGCCTCTATTGTCAAAGATTAATTGTCCATAGGGGAGTGGATTTATTTCTGTGCTTTCTATTCTGTTCAGTTGGTCCATACAACTGTTTTTGTGCCAATACCATGCTATTTTGATTATTGTGCTTTGTATTATTGTCTGAAGTCTGGGAGGCTTATGCCTCCTGCTTTGTTCTTTTTCTTCAGGATTTCTTTGGCAATTTTGGGGGTCTTTTATGGTTTCATATAAATTTTAGGAAAATTTGTTCTAGTTTGCTGAAAACTGTTATGGGTAATTTGACAGAAAGAAAGTCACTCAATTATGTCCGACTATTTGTGACTGCATGGACCACACAGTCCATGGGATTCTGCAGGCCAAATCACTGCAGTGATTTGGGATCTCATTAAATATGTGGATTGCTTTGGGTAGTATGACTATTTCAACAATATTAATTCTTCCAATCCACAAGCATGGGGTTATCCTTCCATTTCTTTTAATTATCTTCAGTTTATTTTATTAATGTTTTATAGTTCTTATAATTCTTTCACCTCTCACCTTCTTGGTTAGGTTCATTCCTAAATATTTTATTTTGGTGGGTGTGATTTTTAAAAGTATTGTTCTTTTACATTCCTGTAATGATATTTCATTGTTAAAGAAATGATACTAGTTTTTATGTGTTAATCTTATATCCTTCTACCTTGCTGAAATTGTTGGTCAGTTCTAATAGTTTTTGTGTGGAGTCTTTAGGGCTTTTTCCATATATAGTATTTCATCATCTGCATATAATGACAATTTTATTTCTTCCCTTCTAACTTGGATATCTTTTATTTTTGTTTTGTTGTCTGATTGCTGTGGCTAGGACTTTCAATACTATTGGAAGAGGTTATGCAAAAACCCAAACTAACTTTTTAGCCAACTCAGTATGTTGAATAGAAGAGGTGAGAGTGATGTCCTTCGCGTGTTCTGTATTTTAGCAGGAAGGCTTTCAACTTTTCACCACTGAGTATTATATTGACTGTGGTTTGTCATTGATAGCTTTTATTACGTTGACAATGTTCCTTCTATACCCATTCAGTAAGAGTTTTCATCATGAATGGATGTTGAATTTTGACACTTGGTTTTTGTCTTTTCTTTTGTTGATGTATCACATTGATTCATTTGCATATGTATAGCCATCCTTGTGAACTTAGGATAAATCCCACTTGGTCATGTTGTATGATCTTTTTTGTGTGTTGTTTAATTTGAGTTTGCTAATATTTTCTTGAGAATTTTTGCTATATTCATTTAAGATACTGGCCTGTAATTTTCTTTTCTCGGAGTGTCACTGCATGAGTTTGGTATCAGGGTGACAGTGGCTTCACAGAATGTCTTTGGTAGTGTTCCTTCCTCTTCAATCTTTTGGAACAATTTGAGAAGGATTGGTGTAAGTTCTTCGTATATCTGGTAGAATTTGCCTGTGAAGTCATCTGGTCCTGTCCTTTTGTTACATATTCTAGTTCATTTCTAGTGATTGGTCTGTGCAAGTTGGTAAGCTGATGCAGTGGCTGATGCTGGTTCTGGTGCCCAGTAGTGGTGGTGGTTCACGCATGCCCTCAGAGATCATGATGGGAGGAGAGGTGGCTTGTGAACTCCCCTGGAGTCTGCAAGGATGCTTTTAGTTTTTGAGAAACCTCCATACTGTTTTCCATAGTAGATGCCTATTTACTACATTCCTTCCAACAGTGCATGAGGGTTCTTTTTCTCCAGATCCTTGCCAACACTTGTCTCTTGTCTTTTTAATATTATCTGTTCTAACAGATGGACTTCCCTGGTGGCTCAGCTGGTAAAGAATCTGCCTGCAATACAAGACACCTGGGTTTGATCCCTGGGTTGGGAAGATCCCCTGGAGAAGGGAACAACTACCCACTCCACTATTCTGGCCTGGAAAATTCCATGGACTGTACAGTCCATGGGGTCACAAAGAGTTGGACATGACTGAGTGACTTTCAAAAAAAAAAAATTCTAACAGGTATAAGGTGACATCTCACTGTGGTTTTGATTTGCATTTTCCTTATGATTAGTGATGTTGAACACCTTCTCATAGACCTGTTGGTCATCTGTATGTCTTCTTTGGAAAAATGTTTATTTGGATCCTCTGCCCATTTCTTGACTTTTTTTTTTGGTGCTGTTTTATGAGTTTTTAAAATATGTTTTAGATATAATCCCTTATCATATATATGTGGTTTATAACTATTCTATTTTCTAGGTTGGATTTTCCTTGTGTTGGTTTCTTTTCCCATGTGCAGAAGCTTTTGGTTTCTATGTAGTCCCCCTCATTGATTTTTGCTTTTGTTGTATTTACTTTTAGTGTCAGATCAAAAAAATCATCACCAAGACCAATTTCACAGAGCCTTCCCCTCTGTTTTCTTCTGAGTTTTATTTTTGTAGGCCTTAAACTCAACTCTTTAATCTCTTTTGAGTTAATTTTTGTATATGGTGCAAGATAGTGGGTTTAGTTTCATTCTTTTGCATGTAGCTGTCCAGTATTCCCAACACCATTTATTGAAGAGACTGTCCTTTCCTCGCTGTATATTGTTGGCATCTTTATCAGAAATTGTCCATATATGCATGGGCTTATTTCTAGGCAATCTATTCTGTACCATTGATCTGTGTCTGTTACTATGTTGCTGCTGCTAAGTCACTTCAGTTGCGTCCGACTCTGTGAGACCCCATAGACGGCAGCCCACCAGGCTCCCCGTCCCTGGGATTCTTCAGGCAAGAACACTGGAATGGGTTGCCATTTGCTTCTCCAATGCATGAAAGGGAAAAGTGAAAGTGAAGTTGCTCAGTCGTGTCTGACTCTTAGTGACCCCATGGACTGCAGCCCACCAGGCCTTCTGTCCATGGGATTTTCCAGACAAGAGCACTGGAGTGGGGTGCCATTGTCTTTTCTGTTACTATGCTAGTACCATACTATTTCAATTTGTTATAGCTAATATAGTTTGAAATCAGGAAGCATGACACCTTCAGCTTTGTTCTTTCTCAAGATTGCTTTGGCGGTGCCATACAAATTTTAGACTTATGTGTTCTATTTCTGTGGGAAAAAAAATTGGCATTTTAATAGCAATTTCATCAACTCTGTAGGTTGCTTTGGGTACATGCATGCTAAGTTGCTTTAGTAGTTTTCGTCTCTTTGTGACCCTAAGAACTGTAGCCCGCCAGGCTCCTCTGTCCTTGGGGATTCTCCAGGCAAGAATACTGGAGTGGGTCGTCATTCCTCCTCCAGGGGATCTCTCTGACCCATGGATCGAACCCACATCTTTTAAGTCTTCCTGCCTGCTTTGGTTAGTAGGGACATTTTGACAGTATTGAATTTTCAATCTGTGAGCACACAGAATCTCTTATTTGTACCCTCTTCAGTTTCTCTCACTAGTGTCTTACTTTTCAGTGTACAGGTCTTTTACCTCCTTGGTTAAATTTATTCCTAGGTATTTTGTTGTTTTTAGGGCAATTGTAAAATAACTGATTTCTTAATTTCTCTGATACATTCTTGATTTCCTTAAAATGTAACCCAAGTAATTATTTTCAGGGGGATATATTTAGCTGATACTCTTCCTTATTTAAGTGTCAGAATGTGTAGGAACAACTGTCAGGATTTCTGATTTTCCTATTGTGCTTTTCTTTCTGGGACAAGAATAATCCTCATTTTTTTTTTTCCCAATGAAGTCATTGAAACCAAAGATGTTACATGGTGTCTTAGCCTTCTGTCTAGAACTGCAGCTCTTGACTTGATAATTCAATGTTATCTTCTAATATCTGTTATATTAAGGACAGAATAAATAAGGTATGCATCTGATATCCTTTTTCTGTGTATTTCCATAGTCCTCTTTCTCAAATTAACAATGCCATCTTGGTCTATAACAACTATTTATTTGTAGTAAAAACCAAATTAACAGGATTATCTATTCACTCATTTATTCCTTTCACATCTATGGAATATTCTCTTGAGAAAAATATTACAAAAGGGATCAGATAAAATTCAGAAAGTATCACATAACTTCATAGAGAAAGTTTTGTGTAATAGCTCATGGTTGTTAGGAATAAATGCCTAAATCAGGTGTTGGCTATGTCTAGTCAACTGAACTTAATTTGCATTAAGTATTAACTGCACAGGAAGAAAAAATTATGAAAGTTCAGCCTTGTCTATCAAAATTGGCTTTTTTTCATGAATAATCATATTTTATGACATATTTACTTGTTTTCTGTTTGTATTTTTTTTTTTCAACTGCAAAATGTGTTAGGTCTATTTAGGAGAAGCTCATCAGCAAGTTAACATAAAAGGAAAATAAAATTTGCTAATGGGTTATAGTTATCAATTTCCAATTAGATATTTGTCTTAATTAGGTGTTTTATACAACTCTAGTAGAATCTGATGCTCATAATACAGCTGTTAGTATTTTTGAGTTTATTACAACTTGATGGGATGTTGGAATGCCACAAAGACTTCTGGGACATAATTTATTACTTTTTATGTATGAGGGAGGTAACTAGAAACACTGTATTGTTACCTCATTTTAATGCTCAAGGACAACTTGTAGGGTTGTCATGATCCTACATAAGTATTGTGGAATCTGGGTCAAAGAGATTAAGTGACTTGTCTTAGGTCACACAGCTACTAAATGTCAGTGCTTAATTCAGTCGCAAGGCTGTGTAACACCAGAGACCTTTTTACTCCTGAAGCACCCTGACCCTCATCACTAATGGTATTGAGCTTCAAAGGCTTGTGCCCATGACCCACAGGAAGTTATATTTGCCGTCACAGTCCAGTGCTTACATCCATGTATCCACATAATTAAACAAAAGCTTCACACAAAATTCTTTTATTGACTGTGATACCGTGATGTGCTCTGATATTTTCTATTCTATCCTATTTTCAAAAAATGGTAGTTGTGATTCCCTAAATTGATAAAATGACCCATTACTAGGTTTTCATATGTATTTTGGAAACTCCTAATCTAAATGCCCTCTTTAGACATCTTGCAGTCTACTATCCAATTACGTAAGTATACGTGTTGAATCACTAACCAATCAAAACTATATGGATAGGCTACTAGATGTCATCTTAATAATGTATTCCAAATTTGTTTTTTTCTCTTTTCTGGTCCTTGACTATAATAATGAGATCTATATCTTCAGCAAAATTGCTCATGTAAAACAATGCCTTATCACTAAAAAATAAAATTCAATATGAAGGGTATATTAGCAGGACAGCATGCAGCAGAGCCACCTCAACCTGGGTATGCTGGTCTAGGATATGGAGAGCATTGAGTTTTGTCCCCAAGATTAATGTCTTTCTGTGAAACACTTGAGAGTATCAAATACCCCCAGGGCACCAAGAATTTAAGTCCAGCTCAAAGGCGTTATTGTGTTCAAGCCTATTTCTTCCAGCCTTTCTCCTACTTACCCTCAGTCCCTTGCTCTAGTTCTGCTTCCTGTTACAAGGTCCATGCTGTACACCCAAGGACGGCAGAGATGAAGCCTGGGCTGACAGGTCCTGGAATGGATCTCTTCCTTGATTCTTCCTTCACTTCACTATACATTTTTTTAATGATACTTGCAAAATGTAATATAGTTTTCATGCACATGTGTATATTATTTTAAATAACCATTCTGGCCAAGAAAGGACTTTAAATACTCTAAGATAAGCAAATGATTGTTGGTATATAATTATACTTTTTTTTGGTAAATATGAAAAATTTGTTTTCAATGAGCACCTCATTCTAAGAGCTCCACTGAAATGTTTATTTTAGTTTAAACCAACTGATACTATGTAACAAAATCTTTCTCTGAATAGCTACTGAAATACAAACATGGAGGACCAGTTGAAATGGCTCTAAATTGAACACAAGTATCTTTTGCATGGATTAACTACTAACAACAGCAATAGATAAAAACTACAGCAAAAAGTTATTTCACTAATTCAATATTTTATTTGGTGTCAAGGCATATAACTTTTAGTTATGTCATTTAATTAGTAATTTGAGAAGAAAGTCTAGAAAATATCAATTGTGCCACTAGAAGAGGGAGTTAACTTATTTATTGAAGCATTTACAGTTATTCTTTTTTATATCTACGTAGGTACAAAACTTTTGTAAGAAAGATAACACTTTTATTGCATTATATAAGTTCATATTTACAGGAGTCATAATGCAAACTCATAAGCATAAATATACATGATGCAACCATTAAAAGTTTAGAAACTGAAAACTATAGTTTAACAGGCAAAATACTTAATATGGCTTTTAAGAAAAGTAACTGTTTAGAAATGATATGTTATTGCCCCATTCTAGTCATTTGTCATCAAGTGAACATAAAATTATGATCTCTTTAAAATGATACATGTTATCTAAGCCAATGCTGTACACATTTTTAATGTAGTATGCAATGATGCATAGCTTTCTTAAATGTACATATGTACATATGTATAGATATACAGTACACAGACAGTTGTTTTAATACCCCTGAACATCTCGAGTAAAACTCTTATGACTTTTCTATTATAAAACTACTTGAAAAGTGGGTATAACTTCTTGGTATTGCAGTTCAATTTGACAGAATGGAAAAAAAAAAAAAAAGGTTGCTTATAAATACATTCTTTACAAAAAACTGAATAGTGGTCCTGCACTCATCCTTTATATTGCAGTGAAAACATTTGATTCATTTAAAGGTATTTACATCTTGTTGTCCTTGGTTTCTGTGTGAAATATACAGAAGAATGAGAATACTGTAGGCAGGCCTATTTGTTAGATTTTACTACTTGTTCATTTTTGCGTAGGTTCCAAATCTCTTGAGTTGTTGTTTATTTCTATTTGCCTTGTATTACTGCTGCTGCTGCTTCTTTTGGTGTTCTGGGAACACTGGGTGACTTTACTTCTAGGAACAGGAAGAAAAGATTTAACTCTTGAAACACCCAACTCAGTCTTTGATTTACTGTTGCTGCGTTCGGTCATTTGATGGCTGCTGAGAGGACTGACCTCCTGTAAGAAAGGAAAACAGAACAGCTTAATTTGATATTGTTCCCAACTTCTGTGATCAGTACTAACTTCCTCCTCTCTGTTCCTGTACAAGTATGTATGAGTTTCTCCCTGAACATAGGTTCTCATGGGGGGAAAAAAGGGGGAAGAGAGAAGTTGAATACTTAATGTCCTATAGACTCACTGTCTGATCTCCACTAGGTCCTTTGTGGTATGCCAGATACAGGAGTCAGTGAAACTAGTGCCTGAGTCTGGAGTCTCCTCGTCAACAGAAGTTGTATGAAGTCTTAGGCCTGAGGAAATCAAACTGGACTATTCCAACCATTTGTAAGCAGTTCTACAGTGCAACACCTTTACCTTGAATGTGTCACTGAATTTTTCTGCCTTTAGATCTAACTGGACTATTACTCACATATTCTGAATGTTTATCAGACAAGCACTGTTCTTGGTGCTTGGCTGACAGCAGAGAATGGAAAACGGCACCATCCTTGTGCTAAGGGAGCTTCTGCTGTAGTGAATTGTCTCCTGGTGATGAGTCTGCAATTAGGGAGCTCAAGATCTTTAATTCTTGGAAACTGCATGCTAGCATTCTTCTAGTACTTCTGAACTCTTCTGATCACCTGGTCCAGGCCTCTTTTTGCCCATCAGGAAACAGAGGTGGATAGGTAAGTGCGACTCATGATGCTGCAGTAAGACCTTTTACTCACGTTTCCCTGATCTTGAGCGCACTTGGGTAGGTCCCCCTTCGTGCTTACCAATCAGCAGAACTCAAGTGAGTGGTGAAGTGGGAAAGGAGGAAAGGTGACCATGGGGAGGTGTAGTGGATGGTCTGAAATAGTAAATTATATGTAAACATAAGTTACGTGAAGTTCAAGGACATAATTTGGAAAGAAATGGGCTAGAAAATATGAATGATGGATCAAAGGTATGTGCTAGAGAACAGGTCTAAGCCCTGATTGCACATGAGAGTCACTAAGCTTTTAAAAACTCCAACGTCCAGGTTGTACCTTAGACCAATTACATCCGAACCTCTAGGGCATGTGGTCCAGGTACAAGGGATTAAAAAACAAATCCTCAGATAGTTTTCATGATGCAACCAAAAAGGGAATTTATGCTTTAGGGGACTGAATTTTCATCTCCATAAGAAGAAAACATTATTATATATTCTGTGGATGATTTAAATATGTATTTATGTAAACATGGGCATTTCTGTTTAAGAAGGCTGGCTGACATGCTGCTTGATTAACAGGCCCCTCTCTGACCACATAGGAGAAAGTGATTTCAGCTAACACAGACAGCTTTTCCTCGTAAAGTGAATTACTTCCTGATAACAGAAGAAACTGGGCATCTAACCAAGAAATGCTCACTGTCTTTATCAGGATAGAAAAGGCCTGAGCCTGTGAAGGGTTCAGGAATCTGGCAAATGCCAAATGAGTACTACTTCGCCCTCTGGTGGCAGGTTCGAAGAAAACAATCATCAGGGAATAGTCCTTAGAATGCTCAGTGGGCAAAGAAATAGAAGGCAGGCCCAAGGAATGTGTTCTGAACCATAGCTCAGGGACAGCCCCTGAACAAAAATGTATTCCATCCAGAACCAGAATTATCAGCAGGGACCCCAGGTGTCACCTCCTCAGTCATTCTTATCTGCTCCCAACTATTTTGCTGTGCTTCTAAGCCATTCCTAATTGGGGGTGGGCGGGGGGAATCGCGGAGAGGAACAAATACTATATAGAGTAAGCCAGACAGGTCATGCTCTTCTTTGTAGACTGTCATGTTGTATATTTTTATATAAGACCCCAGCCTTGTTAATATTTCCCCCAACACAAACAGCTTGCACAGCTTCACAGGAAACTAGTCAGGACTGAAAGCTACTGAAGCTGTGAGAAAGCAGGGGACGGGAGCCCAGGGCTGTCAGAGGGGGATTAATAATGGGATAGTCTCACCATGCTCACTGTTTAATCCTGCTCTTTGCACTCCATCTCCCCACAGGTCTGTGTCAGCTGCCATGTGAGGGGACATAGCTTGGTGAGCAAAGTGCACATTATTAAACACGTCTTACAAAATGGACCACCTCACGAAAGCACTACTGGGTAAGAAGTGTTTTTATTGTTTCCGTTCACTCAGTAGTACCATACTGGGCCATCTCATCTTTTGGCATTTATTAACCAATCATAAAAGTTATTTCAAGAGGGTAAGGAACTCTATGGGCATCCTGGCTCTTCTATTGGACATTCTGATTTGCTTGCAAAGGACATTCTGGCTCTGAAACATGCATGGTATGGGAAGTTCAAGTAAATCAGAGGGAAATTTTTATGTATGTGTAGATTTTTCTGTTATCACTCAGCATTAACTCGTTTTTGAAAATGGTGCTCAAAAGAAATTCAATGTTCCATTTCAAAATACAGCAGAGAAGAGAGACGTTACATTTGTTCCAGGTTTGGCATAAACTAGTGAAAACAAATAGAAGAGAGAGTAAAAATTTTGGAATGCAATTTTTTGGCATCAAATAGAAAGGGGGGAAAGTAATGCTTTTCTATGTGATTCCTTCGCGCTATTAGCCGAACAGTACTTTTTTCTGACATTGATTACCTAGTGAACACTTACATCTTTATCCTGATTATATCCCTGCTATAGTGTAAAAGTAACTTTGTAATGCACATTTAAAGATTTGTAAAGTCAATTTCACGACAATACTTCTTTGTCCCATTTTGGAGGGAAAAGGGACACTTACCTTTTGTGACACTGGCATTCTTGGATTATTAACAGTTGCTGAAAACACAGGGTTGTTTCCTGAACTATCAAACCTCCTTAAATCATCCCTGGAATCAGCAATCTGGAAAATACACAGTTTATCAAGTCATGTTTTCACAGGTAAACTGTGACATACTCAAGGTAAGATGTAAAGTCACTGTGGAAAACCCACAGTGAGAAATGTGGTCCTTGTCTTACTGTCAGAAGCTTAGGTCCTGAAATGCTCACATAAGGACGTTAAGCTTACCTGTGAAACTAACAGCAAATGCATGAGACATAGTTTCTAAGAAAATAAAAGAGTCTTTTAAAGTCAAAAGACAACCAGATAAGCCCTATTTAAAAAAAAAAATACTTGGCACAAAATGAAAGGATTTAACGTTTGCAAGATTTTTCATTGTAACCTTATTTTTCCAGGGTTAACTATTTCAACTCACTTTCAGTAAGATTAAATAAGCTAGTGAGTTCTTTATCCCTAGTAGACTGTCCTGGAGAAGGCAATGGCACCCCACTCCAGTACTCTTGCCTGGAAAATCCCATGGATGAAGGAGCCTGGTTGGTAGGCTGCATTCCATGGGGTCTCTAAGAGTCGGGCACGACTGAGCGACTTCACTTTCACTTTAATGCATTGGAGAAGGAAATGGCAACCCACTCCAGTGTTCTTGCCTGGAGAATCCCAGGGACGGCAGAGCCTGGTGGGCTGCCGTCTATGGGGTTGCACAGAGTCGGACACGACTGAAGCGACTTAGCAGCAGCAGCAGTAGACTGTCCAAATACAACAGGTGAGTTTTGGGGTAGAACCTGCACAAGTTATAACTACCCTCTTTTGCTCCCTTTCAAGCAAAAGGCACTTATCAAGGAAGCCTGGTAAAAAACTGCTGCAGATATCAGAGTGCAAAAATAGGTTGAACTTGATGCTGTTAATGCTTCAAGATTTTGGGTCACTGATTTCCATCTTTGGATCTCAAATTTCACAGTTTAAACAAATTACTTGGAAAATAAGAAAAATGAGTGGCCTGTGTAAAGTTGTTCCCCTCTGCAGAATGCAAGTCTGCTGTCCTGCTCTTACTGTTGGTGACACCCAAAGGTAGGACTATGGAAAGGAAAAGGTGGTATTGGTTTAATTTGTGGTAACACAACACATGCAAATTTCACTTTGGGTTTTTCAGAGAAGCTGTGCTAAATAGAGCTCCCTTGTATAAGTGGGCTTTTTTTTTTTTTTTTGGAAGGAAAGAAGGACTTTTCTAAGCAAGGTAATGGAAGTTTTGATTTGGAGCATTAGTCATACTATTTGATAAGGGATTTTTCTCAGGGAAAGAGCTAGAAGTCTGTCTGCTGCTGGGGGAGCCACTCAATGCCCTCCCCGCTGTGTCCTGCTTACCTTGCTTATATCAGATTCAGATTTGCTAGAGCACATGCTCTGAAGTTCCTTGACAAGATCTGCTTCATCATCCGAACCCAGAGACAGTCTTTGATCCAGATTCAATGTCAATGACAGATCATTCTCTAAAGACCTACCACAGAGTTCAGAAAGGAGTTTTTCAAACCCAGAGTAACCATCTAACTTCCAATATGGAAACCTAGACCCCACACCTTTCTGGGGGATTTGTGGAGCAAAAAAGTTTCTAACATCCTTTAAAGGCATCCATAAATGTCACTTTATACAACAACCCATTCCTGTCTGATTTTGGTAACTCCCAGTCAGAATTCTCAATAGGATATAATTTTATTACACAAAGAAATCCACTTTGACTTACAACATTCCAGTCTTCTTACTCTTCCTTTTCCTTCTCTGTCCCCAAGGATGACACTAAACACGCTGGTGTAAGGGCAGCGTGACAATGGAGTAAAGGTGAATTTATCACTTTTTATTAGCAACGTGACCATGGGTCGGGTTTCCTTTTTGTACTCAACACCTCAGTTCCTGGGTTCCCTTCTATCAAATGCCTTATGCTACATCATAGGGTTATTACAAATACTGTACAGGCTGTTGAATACAACAGATCTAACAGTGGGCCTGGCACAAACAAGCGTGTGACAGACTCATTGACCCCCTACCCCTCTTAAATTCTGTGAACCAGGGTCCTAAATGTCACCTGTCAAGTTACAGGGTACACAACTTATTGGCTACACTAGGGACCTATTTACAAACTAGCTAAGCATTTTTATTCTATGATAAATGTTTATTTCAGTTTACAAATTTGGAAGCATAATCGACAATTCCCTAGCAGCAGCATGAGGAAAAAAAGTAAGTCATGTTATGTTTTTGTAACTCTATCATTAGAATCATCAGTCCTCTAAAGCCTGTTTAAAAGTTCACAGATACAGGATTTTACCATATCTTTGTGAACTGTATTAATAATAACTATCAAACTTGATACAAAATGAAGTCAATGGTATTTCTAATCTTTCACCAATCTAAAAGCAAAATAGGCCTTGTATTTTTTTAGATTTCATTCATTCGATTTCAGCTTAATACTAGCCTTTGAATTACCTCGACTGCTTTTTAAAAAATTCTATTCACAGCATAACAGTTGCACAGACTAATGCTTCCCAGGGGGCGCTAGTGGTACAGAACCCACCTGCCAATGCAGGAGACATAAGAGATGAGGGTTGGATTGCTGGGTCTGGAAGATTCCCCTGAGGGCAGGGCAACCCACTCCAGTATTCTTGTCTGGAGAATCCGATGGAGAGAGGAGCCTGGCGGGCTACAGTCCATGGGGTCGCAAAGAGTTGGACACTACTGAGGTGACTTAGCACACACATGATGAGAATGTGTACTGTTTGTTATGAGTTAAATCTGCCAGGGAAACTTACCTTTGGTTTGACAGTGAAGCATTCCTGTTGCAATTCAGCTGTAATATAGTGTTACTTTTGATACCTGTTTAAAGAAAAAAAAATGTAGTCATTTCCATAGAATGTCCCTGTGCATCGTGAACTCTGTATTTAAAAGAAATAGTCTCTAGACTCTGATGTATTTTCATATTGTTTTTGGATTAAATCCATCTCTTGAGGCCCTGTGGAAGCCTAAGGAATAAGCAACCTCATGTATATTTATGACTAAAATCAGTACAACTCACACCACCTGAGGCTCAATTCGGGAATCCTCAGCTCCACTTTCATCAATGGATCCTATTCCAACCAGGCAAGTCCCCACAACCTTAGGCCTTTGTTCTCCAAGTGCCTGAAAGAAGTTAGTACCTGCCTTTTGAAGATGGTAATCCTTTTGTTTGCCTTCCAAGGGATCCTGACTGTGTAGACCCAACAGTTTTTGATGTGTGGGCCCCATGATGTATTACAGTGCAGGCGGCTTTAGTGGTATAGAAACTTAACTTTTGATTGCTTTGCATTTTACAGAAAACTAAATAGGAAAAGTAAACAAAAAGTCACAGCATTAAAACAAATGCTGCCTATTGTACCAATGTTTTTCTAACTAACCGCAAATTTCAACCCATTTAAAAAAAGAGCGAATAGGGAACACCGGATTGCACAGCTAGTATGTCGTAAATATACAAGTTGGTATCCATTTACAGAGACCTGCAAATGCATAGGTCTGTGTGTACTGGTCAGGCTTTAAAATACATTTCTCACTGTGGCTTATGGTCAAAAGTTTGAGAAACACTAAACCATTTTAGATTCAAAATGTCTACTTCTATAATACTCTACATTTTATAAATGCATTAATACAGTTGTTTCTGAGTAGATTCTAAAATTGTATGAATGGTGCTAGCATAGATTATCTCTAAAGAATGATTTTGAGAAGTCTGTCGAATTTGGTATATCCCGATTAAAACCAGATCATCAGAAGGTCTCTACATTTCCTCATCCACACTTTTGTCCTTACTGTCGGAAAGCATTAATTAGTAGCTTTCCCCTAACTAGCATGGAAGTGCCTAAGCTTGAACTCTGCCCTCCAGAAGCAGTGACCATCATCTCAGCTTGGTTTAGGTCAGGACAGAAAAGGGCTGTGTCTTTATCAAATTTTATGAGCTTCCCTAGTGGTCTGCATGGAATGCAAGAGAGTTCTACTTTGGTATTTTTTAAAACAATGATGTCCAAAAATATCAACCCAAACATTGTTGTAATAATTTTGTATGAAGTGTAATTATTGGACAAGGTGACTATTATAAAAAATAAAAACAAAACTAGAAGCATGTCCACCTTTGGTTCATTCACCTAAACCCTGGCCAATGCATTTTATAAATCTCTATGTTGTCAAACCATGGTTGCATACAATTAAGTTTTCGTGTTTGAAAGAACATTTGCTATATCCACTAGTTCTGCAACTCATAAATATTACAAATTTAAACTTAAAATAATTTATAATTCAGCTTTTTGCCAAATACATATTTCCAAGTTAGATTTATCTCCATAATACTGTTTGAAGTTCATATTTATGGATTTTGTCTGACAAGTCTACAGTACTGCAATATATATATTGACAATGCTTATTGTTTAGGTACTCACTTAGGAAAGCAGCTGGTCCTGAATTCTACAGGAATTCTAATGAACTAGGAAGTAACACAGTGGAGAGCCTGCATAGGTGTCCTTATTTGAGTACCAGGATTATTATGAGTGGCAAAGACTGAGAAAATAGCACTGGACTCATTAGAAACAAAAACATGGATTGCAGAACCCCCTGTTTGTAGGAGAAGTGGTTCAGAGCAGGTGATCAAAGGGCTCTGAGTCTCAATTTTGTCATCTGTAAATGAAGATGACAGTCCTCATTGTCGAGCTCTTTTGAATACTTTCAAAGGATAAACAGGTATAATCCTTGTTACAGAAAGCCAGCTGAGGGAGTCTCTTTGCTCTATTGGGGGACTACAGTCTACTGATTTTATTCCCTGAAGCAAACACTCTAACTTTAGGAAGTAAGGGCAAGCCTTGGAGATCAGAATGTATCCTATTATAAATAACACTTACCTTTACAATGAGAGTTTATGTATTTTTTTCAGTGACTATCCATTCAATTACTTTAAAACTTATTACTTACATGACGTTAAGTCACAACTTATGATCACATACTTGGGGTAATCACACAACTCTGGCATGTATTGATATAGTTAAAATCGCATTAGTTTTTATTAAAAATCAATACAATCTTCCATATGAAAAGTATGGTAACTAAAGCAACTGTTTCTATTTTAAGAAATCTAGGATGTTAGACATCATATTACTTAGGAGCCCCACTGCTGTAAAGCTGCCATGTGTGTGTGCCTGCTGAGTTTCTTCAGTCATGTCTGACTCTTTGTGACCCCATAGACTGCACCTCGCCAGGCTACTCTGACTATGGGATTCTCCAGGCAAGAATACTAGAGTGAGTTGCCATTTAGAACAGTGTGGGGTACAAGGGACTCCTGAAGAGGTAAAGTTGGTTACATGTATCAGAAATCCATAATGCATATGAGGTAGGAACATCTTTCCATTCTTACTCAAATATGATATCTGTAGGGGAGGATACGAACAAAGCTAGTGGAGGTGATGGAATTCCAGTTGAGCTATTTCAAACACTAAAGATGATGCTGTGAAAGTGCTGCACTCAATATGCCAGCAAATTTGGAAAACTCAGCAGTGGCCACAGAACTGGGAAAGGTCAGTTTTCATTCCAATCCCAAAGAAAGGCAATGCCAAAGAATGCTCAAACTACCGCACAATTGCACTCAACTCTCACACTAGTAAAGTAATGCTCAAAATTCTCCAAGCCAGGCTTCAACAATATGTGAACCATGAACTTCCAGATGTTCAAGCTGGATTTAGAAAAGGCAGAGGAACCAGAGATCAAATTGCCAACATCCACTGGATCATCAAAAAAGCAAGAGAGTTGCAGAAAAACATCTATTTCTGCTTTATTGACTACGCCAAAGCCTTTGACTGTGTGGATCACAACAAACTGTGGAAAATTCTTCAAGATATGGGACTACCAGACCACCTGACCTACCTCCTGAGAAACCTGTATGAAGGTTAAGAAGCAACATTTAGAACTGGACATGGATAACAGACTGGTTCCAAATCAGGAAAGGAGTACGTCAAGGCTGTATATTGTCACCCTGCTTATTTAACTTATATGCAGGGTACATCATGATAAATGCCAGACTGGATGAAGCACAAGCTGGAATTAAGATTGCCAGGAGAAATATCAATATCCTTAGATATGCAGATGACACCACCCTTATGACAGAAAGTGAAGAAGAACTAAAAAGGCTCTTGATGAAAAAGAGGAGAGTGAAAAAGTTGGCTTAAAGCTCAACGTTCAGAAAACTAAGATCAAGGCATCTGATCCCATCACTTCATGGCAAATAGATGTGGCAACAGTGACAGACTTTATTTTCTTGAGCCTCAAAATCACTGCAGATGGTGACTGCAGCCATGAAATTAAAAGACATTTGCTCCTTGAAAGAAAAGTTATGACCAACCTAGATAGCATAATGAAAAGCAGAGACATTTCTTTGCCAACAAAGGTCCGTCTAGTCAAGGCTATGGTTTTTCCAGTGGTCATGTATGGATGTGAGAGTTAGACTGTAAAGAAAGCTGGAGCACTGATGAACTGATGCTTTTGAACTGCGGTGTTGGAGAAGACTCTTGAGAGTCCCTTGCACTGCAAGGAGATCCAACAAGTCCATCTTAAAGGAAATCAGTCCTGAATATTCACTGGAAGGACTGATGCTAAGCTGCAACTTCAATACTTTTTAGCCACCTGATGCAAAGAACTGAGTCATTTGAAAAGACCCTGATGCTGGGAATGATTGAAAGCGAGAGGTGAAGGGGACAACAGAGGATGAGATGGTTGGGTGGCATCACCAACTCAATGGACATGAGTTTGAGTAAGCTCCAGGAGTTGGTGATGGACTGGGAAGCCTGGCGTCTGCAGTCCATGGGGTCGCAAAGAGTCAGACATGACTGAGCAACTGAACTGAACTGAGGGAGGATATTTAAACAACTGATTATCCTAATATCAAGGCCAAAGGAACAAGTCTAATAATTTATTAGAATGTAACTCTGTGGGGGAGCGATTTTTATCTCGTTTTCACTGCTCTATTTCTAGCGTTTAGAAGAAAACTTGGTACATGGTATACATCTCATGTAGGAAGAAACATGTAAAGCTGACTCACTTATAAACACCTTAAATTGGTATTAAATATGTCTATAATCAAATAACACATACTTCTAAAAGTTCTGAATGCAGATTTGTATATTTCTTTCTTTTTATGTATCAGCTTTTATTACATAAATTGTGTGGATCACAAGAAAATCAAATTGCTAAAAAGCAGATGATCACTAACATGGTAAAGATAAATTTAATTTCAGAATTCTAGTATGAATGGTTTTTTTTTTTAGGTAGGGGACTCTCAACTATTTGTGGAATGTACCTACCACATGCTTTATTCCATGAAAAATACACACTGAAATCCTCAAAATTTTGCTTTGTTGAATGCATAGTGATAAACATAAAGCACACTGGCATTCAGAAACCACCTCATGGGTACACATGTCTCATGCCTGCCCCCTTACCTTCTTCACTCAAGTCTGGCTTGTTCCAGGTGGGTGACGAGAACCGGCCGGACTTCTTGCGAGGACTGGTGCTCACCTTTCTCCAGGAGCCACTCTCTCTCTTCTTGCTGCAACTGCTGTAACTTGAAACTATGGACAGAGGGAAGCTTCCTCCTTTGAAATCAGCTGTATGCTGGTCCAGCTCTGAAACAACATTAACCACATTTTGCCAGAAGGACAGAAGCAAGAGCGCAGTTGCACAGAGTCAAGCAAAATCCAACATTTCTAACGCTTAAAGAAATAGCCTCTTCAAAAATCAGGGGCCTAGCATACCCAAGCAAGGGTTTGTCAACCAGCAAACATTACTTTGAAGTCTGGTATTTAGACATAAGCCAGTAATTAAAAGAGAGCAAGTGAGTTAGTTTTAAAGCAGTGCTGTGCAACATCCATTACATGGAGATAATCTCACCCATTACAGAGAGAAAATAGAGTTCCCTAAAAGCCAGTTCAAGCAAGCATTACATAATAGCGGATTTCCTCTCCTCCCAGCATAAACCCACATACCTGCTCTCTGGAGGGGACAGCCATGCAGAACAGCTTTATTAAGCAAAATGCTGAGAGCAGCTCTAACCACAGCCTGCTGCCCTTGGCTAGGGTTTTTAGTTGTTTGCCCAAGGCCGGGTTGTCTTTTCACAGAGGCTCTTGACAATATTGCTTCTTGAACTCTGGGTGCAATGACAGCATTCCATAGCTTAGACATCCACCTTCCAAGAGAGAGTTCACAGTTAGGACCCAGGCTCCCAGGAATCACACACAACTCTATCCGGGACAGAGCTGAAGACCCTGAACAAAGCCCAAGTGTTTCTATGGCTAGGCTACCTTTCCCAGGTTGTTTTGGAATAAGTGAAATTATCCAACACCAAAACAGTTTGAATGTGCTTTACAAATAACAATGTATTTCTAATGAAACTGTTTACCTGTTTCTGTTTTTCTTTATAAGATCCTGAAGCACTAGAGTGCTGAATAAACGAATGCACAAATAAATACATGGAAAGGGAAAAATACATGGAAAACTTTACAGACTAAAAAATCTGGGGGAAAAAGATTTCCTGAAAGTCTGTGTCTAAATAGCTTAAACTTAATTGCCACTTTCCTTACTAAGATACATATGTTTTAGTATTTCTGCAATTGGGATACATTTTATGATCACTGGCAAATAAAATCTTCCTGCTCTGCAGGGGCTTGGTGTCTACACAAGGCAGGTGAGCCCTGAAGAGAGGGGATGGGGTCAGCCAGCCACTGCCTCAGGTGGACTCTGCATTAACAACTGTAGCTGCTGCAGGACTTTAGTTGAAATTTAGAGCACTCAATGCCAATCAAAATTGCTTCAAAAAAGATTATACTTTGTTGCATCATTAAAACACAGTTAATAGCATTAAAAGCTGTAGACAAAACTACATCACCTAGAATAGGAACTGTTAAAACTATTACCTAGTATCAAGTTTCTCTGTTAATGTAGAGTGACATGTAATTCCGGAAAAGAAAAAAAAAAAAAAAAAAGAGCAAACAGTTAGTCCCAAAGGTGCTGAGGAGGTAAAGATACAAGCTTTGGCTAAAAGAGAAAACTTTAAAAGGCGGCCCCTGAATACGGCTGTTGGGAGATAAGTCTCCATGGCATTTCTGTATCCTCGTGTCAGCTGTTGTCTTGGATTGTCTTTTCAAGGATGTTAGCAGTGTACACAGGCTTGGGAAGGAGAGATAATGTCTCCTTCTGGAGCAGAGGGCAGACTGTTTCCTGACCAGGATGATGAAAGTTATGGTTCCTTCCAGGGCAAAGGGTGGGCAGATTTACCAGCATCCCCCATTAGAAGATGGGGTGATTCCCAAGCTCGTAGTTCCACAGCTTTGCTGCTAAAGCCAGCATCCACCTGGGCTGCTACGCATCACCCTGTGGGACCTGAGGAGCTGGGGAAACCACTGCCGACAGTGCAGGGCTGTGGCTGTGCTCTGAGTGATGAGGAGGGGCCTCTGACCCAGCATCCTGCACCCAGCAGGCTAACCTGTCAGCTTGCAGGTAGGGTACCAGTCTCAGAGCCTCTAGTTTTTGACAATGACTGTGCTGCAGACAGGAAAAGCCAAATATGGCTCCTAAGAATCTTGAGATTCTGGATGTCAGGGGAAAAAAAGGCTCAGGTGTAATCATGATACTGAGAGAATCGGGTGATTATATGAATAAATATACTGCTTTTTAACAAGAAATTACTATGTAATTTTTAATACAGTACTCCTCCCTCAATTAACCGTTATTAAATTGATAGTTTGTGTTACAATAGAGAAGACATTTTACTTGAATCCCTTTCTTTCCAAAATAGATTTCTGCCCAGGATGCCAGAAAGTACAGAATCAAATCTAACAGCAACTCACAGAACCCTTACTAAGGAAGTCGGATGGTGACAAATTCCTTCCTCCTTTCAATTTCCTTCTGATATTCTATGTCATTAACCTTACTATATGTATGTCTATTTTTATAAGCGGCTACAAAGGAAAATATAGTAAGTTTATAAGTCTGCTCTGTCCGTGGAATTCTCCAGGCAAGAATACTTGAGTGGGTAGTCATTCCCTTCTTCAGGGGATCTTCCTCACCCAGGGATTGAACCCTGGCCTCGTGCACTGCAAGCAGATTCTTTACCATCTGAGCTACTACTCATGTAAGTGTATAAGTATCATTAATAAAAGAGCAAGCTTTTCAATTCATCAGTAGAATGTGGTTTTTTTTGGTTACAGGGTACTTGACTGAATTTCTTACGTGGGCCTTCCTCAGGAGACACTGCACAACAAGCCACATATGGATCTGATGAGAGTTTTGAAAACAGAGGAAACCTATGATCTATCTAGTCTTAGCAAAAACTGTTTCCTTAGGAACTGCCCAACACACAAGTCATGGTCGTCCTCTGACAAGAGGGCAGGGCTCCACGTCCCACGCTGACGACAGGAGTGGCACAGCTTTCTCACTCTCCGCCACTCCCGACTGGCCAGGGCTCTACTTTAAATACTTTAAAGGCAAAGAAGGACCAATGGCACTTACTTCACTGTTGCTTGGGCGTGCCCTGGGATTACAGGACAAGACAGGAAATACTTTGGCCCGAGGAGTGCTTCCGGTGTGCCCAGGCGGGCCAGGCACGAGTTGAGCTGGCGCCACACAGCCAGGGCCCAGTCGACCGTCTTGCACACGGGGTCGCAGGGGGAGGGCACCTGACCTCTGAACTGGAGACGGAGAGGAGGAAGACAGGGGCTTGGGTTAGAACAGTGCTCACTGTCCTTTTGTTTCTAACCATTCAAAATTAAAGCTACAAAAATTAATAACTATAAAACTGTAGCCACATCTAGTCTTACGTTCACTTGGGGTGGGTGAAAGAGGGATTAGGTAATAACACACCCTGTGATGTGTGTTAGTGTGAGATACGGATCTGCAGTTTGTTACATCAAATGAAAGGATGCAGGTGCCACAGAGCAGCGAGACACCCTGGATGCGGTGTCTTACTTGGATGAATTCTTAAAATCAGTGCTGGCAAAAATCACTTTTCACATGTGTACAGAATATCTCACAAGGACTTGCAAATAGTAGGTCTTCAAAAAAGGATTTTGAATAAATGAAATAAAAATGACATTAAATATTTTAATATGGATTAAGTGATAAGACGGCATATTGGAACCTATGGCATGTTCACTTTGTCTTATTTTTAATTTCCCTAGAAGGGAAGTCTCAGCTAAAATGCTAACTTAAAATGTAAACCACTCTGCTAACATGAAGATATGTTTTCAAATTTTAAAATGTGAAACATTTAAGTAATACTGTGTAACACACATGGTTGAATGGGAGCAACTCTTTTTAGAATTATATCTTATACAAGAGTCCCTTTTTGGTACTACAGAGGATTCACAAAAGGACAAAGATTAATATACTATGAAGAGAAATCTCTCAAATATTTAAAAGTAAGATATAGCAATTAACTATTTTTATAAGAAACACATTCATGTAAATCTCCACTTTACCAAGGAACTATGATATTAAGACTGAGGATAATATGTGAATGTTTGAATATCCTACATCACGGGATAGAATTTGGCATAGAGGAAAATGCAAGAGTGGTTCAGTGATTGTAGCAGCTTCACTAAAGTGACATCACTGTCACACGAGGCTTTGGGATCTGTTATAATATCCCATTTTTTTCAAAAGAGGATCATATTTCTCCCACTTTCTCTTATAGTCTTCCAGTGAAAATGAGATCATGGGCTACACTTAATAGGTGAATATTAATTTCCTTGGCTTTCTCTGGTGGCTCAGACAGTAAAGAATCTGCCCGCAATGCAGGAGGCCCAGGTTCGATCCCTGAGTGGGTAAGATCCCCTGGAGAAGGGAATGGCAACCCACTCCAGTATTCTTGCCTGGAGAATTCCACGGACAGAGGATCCTGGTGGGCTACAGTCCATGGGGTTGCAAAGAGTCAGACACAAATGAGTGACTAACACTTTCTTTTGCTTTCAATTTCCTACTAAAGAAGGTACGATTATTTTTCATTAAATACTAGAAGCTTTGTCTTCTCCAAAAAAGATCTGTTTACTTTTATTCCTGTGAGAAACTGGAAGAAGAAATTTTGATCACATGCCAGTGTGCTTCTCAGCGCCCCAAAGATTTGGTTCCATCTGCAGTTACACGATTTCTGTTGTTTTGCAGTTGTCTTTATTCCCACTGTACACCTACCCCAGGAATCCATTTTATTAACCTACTTGAAGTGATTCCTGGAAAATTAAACACATTACCCTTCCTCCCCACTTTCTGTTCCTTACAGCACACCCCACTTGCCCATCCGCAGGCACAATGGAGGAAAGTGTAGCGCTTGAAGATTAGAACTTTCCTTTCAAAATAAGTAAAATCAATCCTTTTCAAACTATGTTTACCAGACAGCCGGAAGAGGGAGAGGGTTAGGAAAGACTTCAAGGAAGATTAGCATGGCCCTTGCGCAAGAAAGACACAGAAATTTGTGACGCACTCCATGCTCTTCTCTTAGATAAACCAGGCACTCTGCTGTGTCAGTGCAGGTTCCTCCTTGATGAAACAATGCAGCCTTCTGGTGAGAATGCGGGAAGCTATGCTTATTTGAGGACTTTCGATTTTATTGTAAACCGAAAACTGCTCTAAAAATAATAAAGTCTTTAAGAAAAATACTGGTATCTTTTGCAGTTCTCTAGGTGAGCTTTTTAGCAGTAAGATTTAATTATTAATAAAGTTAATGGAAGCATCAATGATGTGAAAAGCTACAAAATCCATGACTGTCTTTATCACACCTTTCTTCCTACTGGCTGAGGTCATATAATAGATCATAAAAGCATATATTTATGATCAGGCAACTGACTTTAGCAGAGCTTGGGGCAGACGATTTCTGATTCAATTAGGAACTTCAGGTACTAATTGAAATCACCACTGGTAGGGACTGTTCACTGAAGTCCCAAAGGCAT
The DNA here is from genome assembly GCF_032405125.1 of Capricornis sumatraensis. Lineage (NCBI taxonomy): Eukaryota > Metazoa > Chordata > Mammalia > Artiodactyla > Bovidae > Capricornis > Capricornis sumatraensis. Next base: position 55,530,729 of record NC_091073.1, on the reverse strand, counting down.
TCCCGCCGCACCCTTCTCCCTCCACCACCCTCCCCCAGCCTTCCTCTATGAATGCATGTACATTCACATGCTCTAACACAACAGACCCAGAGATTTTGATCAGGAACTCGGTGGAGCACTCTGGTGTTGGGAAGATAGCTCTAGTCAAGGTCTATGGCAGAAGGGTGGGCATGGAACCAGTTCTGGTTAATGAACCATTAAGGGGAAGTCTTCTGATTCTGGGAGTTTCAGAAAAAGATGCTGTCCCCCCTGATAAGAAGGAGGCAAAGAAGCCTAAGTTCCCTCTCTGCACAGTGCGGCATCCTGCTCCCTACCTGTGAACAAGTCTGTGTGAGGGTGTGGTGCCTGAAGCCCTGCAGAAGCCAGGCAGTCCTGAAGAGAGGCCAAGAGATTCACCCAGACCTGGGACCTGACATCACGAAGGTGTGAATGGACATCAGCAACACCTACTGCAAGGCATCTGGTTATGTAAGGGAAAAAAGCCTCTTTTTGTGTGGGAAGCAGCTAACAGTGGGGTGTCGTATTACCTACTGCTTAAACTCCTCTGCTGATACAATCAAGATCCTGTCCTCCAAGTGTGGCCCATTGTGCAGGATTAAACAATAAAATCTTGCTAAATAGAGCTCTTTTATTTCAAATCCACCCAGACACTTAGCTACTGGCTTAATTTAAGAATATGACTTTAGAGAATAATGTGCTCAATTTGGTAAGCACTAAATTAATTTTGTTATTTTGATAGAATGCAGAATATTTACTATGAAAAATCACTAAAAGTGATTATTCTTCTTAAAAATGTGTCAACAGAGATTTCTAATTTTTTTATATGACTTTTTAATAGTTACTATAACACAATGTAACAAATATTAAAACTAGCTTGAGTAGATGGCTAATGAAGGCTCCAAAGAAACAGTAGCTTTTCCTTAAGAAGAATGATTAATTTTCTAATCTAGTCTCAGCATTTAAACTCAGGGAGACCCCTTGAGAATGGTTAATTAAAACAGTAAAACCTATCTGCTTTTTTTGGAGGGGGGCCCCCACCGCATGGCATGTGAGATATTAGTTTCCCAACGAGGATCAAACCTGCATCCCTTGCACTGGAAGCTCAGAATCTGAACCCTGAACCATCAGGGATGTCTATTTGTTTGCTTATTTGTTTTTTTAAATTTTATTAATTTTTTTTCACTTTACAATATTGTATTGGTTTTGCCATACATCAACATGAATCCGCCACGGGTGTACACATGTTCCCCATCCTGAACCCCCTCCCTCCTCCCTCTGGGTCATCCCAGTGCACCAGCCCCAAGCATCCTGTATCCTGCATCGAACCTAGACTGGCAATTCGTTTCTTACATGATATTATACATGTTTTCTCCCAAATCATCCCACCCTCTCCCTCTCCCACAGAGTCCAAAAGACTGTTCTATACATCTGTGTCTCTTTTACTGTCTCACATACAGGGTTATTGTTACCATCTTTCTAAATTCAGGATTGGGAACTCATGTACACCTGTGGCAGATTCATGTCAATGTATGGCAAAACCAATACAGTATTGTAAAGTAAAATAAAGTAAAAACAAAAATTAAAAAATAAATAAATAACCACTTAAAAAATAAATTCCATATATATGTATTAGTGTACTGTATTGTTATTTTTCTTTCTGGCTTACTTCACTCTGTATAATAGGCTCCAGTTTCATCCACCTCATTAGAACTGATTCAAATGTATTCTTTTTAATGGCTGAGTAATACTCCATTGTGTATATGTACCACAGCTTTCTTATCCATTTGTCTGCTGATGGACATCTAGGTTGCTTCCATGTTCTGGCTATTATAAACAGTTTGTTTTTTTAAAAATACTTAATATAGTATAGGTACTGCTATGAGTTTTACATGCATTATCCTATTTAATCCTTAAAGTGTTAGTCGCTCAGTTGTGTCCAACTCTTTATGACCCCATGGACTGCAGCCTGCCAGATTCCTCTGTCTAAAGGATTTTTCCAGGCAAGAATACTAGAGTGGGTTGCCAAGCCCTCCTCCAGGGTATCTTCTTGACCCAGGGATTGAACCTGAGTCTCTTGCAAACCCATATCTCCTGCAAAGCAGGCAGATTCTTTACTGTCTTAGCCACCAGGGAAGTCCCACTTGACCCTTGCCTATCCCCAATTTCTGCTTGTCAGAAGCCACACAGTAAGTGGCAGAGCTCAAGCCCAGGTTGCCTGACAGCAACGCCAGGGTAATGTCAAGGACTCTCTCCCAACAATGGGCTGCGTGTGGTCTGTTACCTTATTCACAACCTTCCTCCTGAGGAACCTCTGCAGCAGCCCCTGCATGGGCTCGCTGTCCCAGCGCAGCTGCACCCAGCGGAAATGTTGCTGCACCAGCAAGTCAGAGCCCTGGAGACAGGCCTTGGCGATTGTTCCCATCAGAAAGCAGTTCTCATGAAAGTAGTAGCATTCAGACATTCCGTTTCCTAAAACACACCAAAGCAGCAGTCCAACGTCAGGACACCTTAGCAGGGAACAAGTCCAAACAAGTGAAGGAGAGATGGCCATGAAGCCTAACGTGCTCCAGGGGACAGAGAGATCAGAAAGCTCTTAGAGCAGCTGGCTTCTTGGGGTGGTCTCTCTACTATCTTTCTTTACCTTTTTGGAAGGTACAGGGGCTTTCAGTGCTGTGATTTTCCAGAGGTCCCAAAAAGTCCCCCAGTAACTCAGACAATGAAGATTTTTCCAAGTTCTCTAAGATGACGATGATTTTCTTGTTAGCAGGAGATTGTTTCACTGGGATCAGACATGCTGGGGTCAAAACAGAAGTTCAATGATTAAAATGTATCAATGATTAAATGATCAATGATTAAAACATAAAATGACAGAAATGTACAAACTTGCAAAAGTTTACATGTTAGCAAAGATGTGACAAGGTGCTCTGACATGGCTGGGAAAGTATAAAGACTTTGGGAAACAGTTTGAAATTACTGAATACAGCTGAGGACACCCCCACACAGAACGATCCAACACTAACTAGTTCCATAACAGATCCCAAATGGAATCAATCCAAAGTCCACCAACAACAGAATAGAAAGTATGTTCCTACAATGGATTTGAAAATGAACAAACTGTAGCTACTAGCAGCCACATGGAAGACTGTCACAAACGGTATATTAAGAAACAAATCACACAAGGATACAAACAATATGACACCATCATTTAGAGTTCATGAAACATACACGTTAAAACATGAACATATACTTTAGGAATTCATAGATAGTAAAACTGTTTTTAAAAAGCAAAGAAATGATTACAAAAGCGAGACTAGTGGCTACCTCTAGAAGGAAGGGTTTGTGAACAAGGGTGGGGCATGTGGGGCCATTCTGGAAGCTAGAGATGTTCTATTGTGTGACCAGGTCAGTGGTTAAATTATCATTTTATTTTAAATTATTCACTGATCTATAAAAATAGGTAGTATGTATTTTATAGATGGATATTTCAGAATACAAAGGATCAAGATCCTTCAATGAGGATTGAATCCTTTAAATTTATTTTAATAAATTTAATCCTTTAAATTACACATGTGTATAATGTTCATAAAATTATGGAGACAGGACCTCAGAGACAAGCAGATCACTCCTTTCATTTCATAGATCTCAGAGATGTTAAGGAGATTTGACCAAGGCTTCAGAAACAGCAATAAGGAAGGACCACAATCTGGGTCTTGTGATTCTTATTTTAGGGGTCCTCACACTAAAGACAGGGGGCCTGAACTGCATAAATGCAGGATTATTATTATATGTATTAGGCAAATCAGTAGATAAAATGTAACTGAAAGACTGCCTGGGTACCTGCTAAGCACTCAAATGTTGTTAATACGGTAATTGAAATACATCTATAATACTTGCTAGATAGCAATGAATAAAAAATTTATATCACCTTTTAATATTTTAGAAGATTCTAAGATGCCCTAGTCTTAGCTAAATTAACCTTGAGAAAAGATCAATTTAGAATACTCAGTGGTGATTTTGTCAAGTAATTCCACTTTTCGCAAACACTTATGATAGTACATTATACCCATTCCGCCTCCGTGTTACTATACACACAAATGCATTGTCACTTTCAAGAGAACTCCTTGAACACTGTAAATTAATCTCTTCTGAGACTGAAATAACTTTTCTGGATGTTACAAAGCTTTAAAAACTAAAAGACCAGAATCAAAACCAGCTGCCTCTCCATCGAGTGGTCTGTGGGGGTGGGTACGCCAGCATTCGGCATGTGCCCCATCCCCCTCCACACGGCCGTTCAATGAAGAGTGCTAACACATTCTGTGCTTCTCAGGGTCAAATGTTATTTCAGAACTACACTTATTATGGAAGTATGATGGCTTTACCAGCTCAGCTGGTAAAGAATCCGCCTGCAATGCAGGAGACCTCAGTTCGATTCCTGGGTCGGGAAGATCCCCTGGAGAAGGCATGGTAACCCATTCCAGCATTCTTGCATAGGGGCATTCCATGAACAGAGAAGCCTGGCAGGCTACAGTCCATGGGGTCACAGAGTCGGACACGACTGAGCCACTAAGTACACGATAAACCTATAGTTTTTTTAAAAAAATAATAATGATAAGCTAACAAATCCTTTATGCCCAGTGATTAAAAAAAAAAAAGACAGGTTGAATGGCTTATGTATCTGCTTTTCTGTAACTGAGGACTGAAGGTCTCCAGTTTTTCCTTCATCTGGATTAAGTGTGCAGCTAGTTCTAGTGACCTTGAAGCTGCTACGTCCAGCTAGAACGTGTCTGCAGGAACACGTAATTTGTTGTTATTTAGTTGCTCAGTCATGCCCAACTCTTTTGTGACCCTGTGGACTGTAGCCTGTCAGGCTCCTCTGTCCATGGGGTCCTCCAGGCAAGAATACTGGAGTGGGGCTGCCATGCCCGCCTCCAGGGGATCTTCCCGACACAGGGATCAAACCCACATTTCCTGCACTGGCAGGCAGATTCTTTACCGTTGAGCCACCAGGGAAGTGCTTGGCTAGTTCTAGTAGCTTTGAAGCTGTGCGTCTAACTAGAACGTGCCTACAGGAACATGTAATTGCATCTCAACAATGTCTTCCACTGCCCCCTTGCCCTGTGTACTGTGCTAAGCACTATGGCACAGTGCTGGAGGTGACTGATTCTAAGTGGGGGAATGTAGCATTTTAAACTGGACCCATTATGAAGAATGGCATCTTGACAGATCAGAAGAAGGTTTTCTAGTTTTAAGAAATGGCACAGGTGGGAGAATGGACTCCAGGCAGGGCTCAGTCCTTGAAGGGACTGGAACCTCAAACTAAGGTTAGAGTAGTTTCAAGAGTGGCACAAAGGCGAGCCCAAAGCTGACCCAGGCCTCCAGTCAGGATGGGCTGGGAGCTCGGGGGCAAAGCCACGTCAGTGGGGTGGAATCCAGGAGACCCCTCTGTGGGCAGCAGGGTGGCAGGCAGTGTCGTCATTCTGCGCCACACTCTGCAGTCACCTGGGATCCATCCTCAGAGGTCTGATGCAGTCGGTCAGGGCTGGGCCTGGGGCACTGGTGTTTTATGTACAGCCTGCATGGAACTGGTTGAAATGAAGTCTCAGAACCCAGCCACAAACGAAAAGTGGGAGGCCTGGGATGTCATGCTGAAAGGGAGGAACTACCAGCTCTGGGAATCAGTGGAAGTCTTTAAGGGCAGGGAGAAACACGAATTGGCTCCTCCTCTGAGATCTTGCTCTGGTGAGTAAAATTGATGGGAGAGTAAAGAAACAAGAGAACACATCCACAGGCTCTTACTGCTGAGGTGAGGACAGGGGGTAACGGGAGCCTGCTCCAGGGCCAACGCTCAGAACAAAAGGGTATTCTGAGATGAGTCAGCAAAGCTCAGTGGAAAAGACCCTGATGCTGGGAAAGACTGAGGGCAGGAGAAGAAGGGGGTGGCAGGATGAGATGGTTGGATGGCAGCACCAACTCAGTGGACATGAGTCTGAGTAAACTCTGGGAGACAGTGAAGGACAGGGAAGCCTGGCATCCTGCAGTTAAGTGGTTGCAAAGAGTTGGACACGACAGTGACTGAACAATAACAAAGCTCAGTGGTTGACTGTCTTGAGAGAGGGGCAGAGAGGGAATATCAGAGGCAACTCAGAAGTTCTCACCGGAGGAGGAGCCACGTAGTGAATGAAGGCAGAGAGCACATGAGCGGGAGCACACTTGAGACAGTGGCAATGGGCTATGTCTCAGGCCTGAGTGTCTGATGAGTGAGGCATCTCTCCTGAGATGTCCAGCAGGGTTGGACCAGAAGGAGGGAGGCAGCAAGGAAGGATTCAAGCTGGAGATAAATGCATTTATAGGATTGTAGGAGATCTCCTGGAAAAAGACACCAACTCATTCTCCTGGGACCATAAGCAAGGATTGTATTTATAGTGAGTGACTCAATTTATCCCATATTTAACGCACAGCTTGTGTCCTAGACAAAAGGTACATGGGGTGCTGTTCGAAACAGTTGGGTTGGGTTTCCACCTCAATTTTGTTGATATCAGTCTCCCCTCAGGTATCAATCCCAGGTCAAATAGACTGGGTTGTTTTTTGGTGAAAAGCTTTGTCTTCAACACTCCTGGCTGCATATGTTCAATTTTCCCTACTTCTCTATCTGACCACTTAAGTTCAACATCCTAACAAGTTCGTCCAAATGTGAATTTCACTTTAGTTGTGAAATTAGACTAGCATGTCTAGTTCAAGTTATTTAACATGGATTCATTTCTATAATATTAACCAACTACAGAAGCAAAAACTCATCACACCTTTGGGTTTGAAGGATTATTCAGCCTTTGATCAGGGTTTATGGAGACACAAGATGGCTACTCATGACATGTTATATCTGGAGATTTCTTCTGGCCTATTGTGGGAAAGCTGACCATTTAAATTTCCTTTGTCCTCTACTAATTCAAAACCCCATTTCTGAAACTAATCTCTTTTTGTCCTTTCTTCTAACTTTGTAGGTGTATCATCTCTGCTCCTCCTCAGAGATCAGTAATCTTAATCAGATATCTCCTTGGCTAGGCTCAGGGCTATAGTTCAGTTTTGCACACCCTTGTATGCAAAGTTCTGGATAGCTAAGTTCTACAGCAAGACTCATTGGTTTAAAAATAACATATCACAGTTATAGTTAAACCCAAATTACTTCATGTCTAAGGTGAGGCCAAGTCCACACTCTCCTCTTTGGGGATGGACGTGGCCCATCTTTTACACCATCCATTTAAAACAAGGCTCTGTGGGGATGATGCTCTGAGTCCAGATGAGAAGCAAGGAAAAGGTCTGCAAAGAGCCTCTAGCAATCCAGGGTCCAAGGAGGAAATCTCATTTATGTAGACTTCAATTATATATGATATTATTACAGTAATTCCATCTTTATTTCTTTGGAAGTAGAAAGTTTTCTCAGGAATTCTAAGCATTGCTTTAAAATACCAATTGAGTGTTTTTTTTTTCTTACTACTCCTGTCACGTGTAATTTAAAAAAGTATCTGTCTTGTTAACCTAACTCAATACCTTATACTGAGGAGAAATTCGACCCAATTCTAATACACGTTCACACCTTCCTTACCAAATAACTGAGTCATGTGACGTGACAGTTTCTCACGAAAGCCAATACGAGAAGGAAGATGTTATTTTAAAATGAACAAAATACCCATTGCAGGTGTAAGTGCTAGGCCACTCTTCCTGAACTGTCTTCTGCTCTACATTCCTTTCTTCACTGGCACCGTTTCACAATCCATGTAAGTTTTAATTCTTAAAACTAATAATTTTTAACAATCTGCTATTCTTCCTTGTATTTTGTTGCTCATACACTTCTTTTATTCACCCTCTGTCTCTTTCACTGGCTTTCTTCTACAGAGTCACAGAGAGGAACATATATGGAAATGTATGTGCTGTGCCCACTGGAAGAGGAAAGCTCAACATTCTTACCCCCAGCTAAATCTTCGTAGTTTAAACCTTTTTTTTTTTTTTTTGAGAAAATAAGGTTAAAAACTAGGAATAAGTTTAGAACACCTTATGAATCAGTACATTCCTCATGTTGTTCAGTCATGTTGCAGTCATGCTGTTCAATCAATTTACTTTCTTGGTTAAAAAAGAGAGAGACTAGGGGATAGACATTTTCTGTCCCATTAGTATTCTAAAAGCTTAAGTAGAATAGCCTTGAAGCTCCTTTTCTCTAACCCAGATCTCTGCCTTCTCTACTCTGTCCTTTTCCATCACCTTTTCTTTCACCACAAAAGAAAATTCCCTGCTGGGGGCTTTCTGCACTACACTCAGTGACCCCACACTATCCATAGAGCCTTCCCTCTGGCTCACTTGCGATTCCCTGGTGCTGCCTCAGGAGCTCCTGGTGTCCTCATCTACTCAAAATGTACCTTCTCCATGATCTCCTCATTGGCCACCTGTCAAGAGCAGTGGGGCCTACTGCCGTGACAATGGACGGAGTTCCCGAAGCTGAGGACGGACAGCAGCGAGGCAGAGACCTGAAGCCAGACTGCAACGTTCCTGACTTGACATGCGGAGACCGCCAGTGTCTATTCTGGTGACGCTAGAGGATAATAGTAGGAAACTGTCATGAGCAGCTTTACGTTTTAGGGTGAGCCCTCTGGAAGCCTGCAGAGGGCTTCAGAAAGGAGTGAGAGCAGAAGAACAAGAGGGGTTAGTGGCACAGTCCCTTGAACAAGAGATGACAGGTGGCGGGGGACTGGAGAGCAGGAGGTGGAGACGAGCTATGGGAAGCAGATTCAAAAGGAATGAGGACTGCCTAGATGTGGGGACGAAGGCGAATGAGGAGCCTACAATACGCTCTGCTTGCTAACTTCGGTAACTGCATTCAAGGTCTTAGCAGGCAGAAGCCTTGTGTTTGTGTCTTGTTTGTGCTAATAAAAAAAAAAAAGAGGATATTTGATACTTGTAAATTATTGAGCCAAATGCAGAATAAAAGTCCTTTAATACTTGGAGATGCTATACTATTTCCTATAAGAAAGTAGATTTTTTGGACTCAGTCTATCATTTGAAAACCTTTTGGAAATCCAATTCATTCTGTTTCTATGCCCTGTCATCAAGGACTGCCTCAACAACTCCTACACTCTCTTTTTTCTTTCTAGCTCCACTATAAGCAAGTTCTTCTACTTGCTGACAACTAAGTATGATTAACATTCCATTTTTCTTTGTCTATGTCTTATATCAGGAGATTCAGCCACTCACTCAACAAGTAATTACTGGCAATCAGTGTACAAAGTGAAATAGAAGAAAAAGCTACATTACTAGCCTTCAAGGAGCTCATACTGTGTGTGTGTGTGGGACGAACGTAAAAGCCCAAATAAGCCTCAATGCCTTGACTACAGTTGGGTGGGACAGAGGTAAACAAAGCTTCCTGCTCTTCATCAGAGGTAGTTGTCATATCTGGAGAGATCAGAGAAGCCTTTATTTGGGGTGTCCTCAGAGTATTTAAAACAGGGACTGCCATGTCTTATTTTAACTAGTCATGTACAACACAGTACTTTACCGGGAACCTGCCATGCGGTAGTCATGGTATGTGTGTGTGTAGGGGGCGGGGGAAACCAAAGTTTGTGTGTTTATTCTAGATGAAAGCTGCAGAATAAACAAAGATGTGGAGAGCAGAAAAGCAAAGGACATGTGAGGAAGAAATACTATATTCTGCTGGAGCTTAGATATCTAGTTTTTAAAAGACTCAGATATTCCAAAGAAGATGTACAAATGGCCAACAGGTACATGAAAACAGGCTCAGCATCACTAACCATCTGGGAAATGCACCAATCCACAGCAATCAAAAGCACAATGAGATATCACTTAACAACTGTTAGAAAGGCTATCACTAAACAGAGTTAACAAATGGTAATGATGTATAGAAAAGGGAACCCTTGGGCACTGTTGGTGGGAATATAAATTGGTGCAGCCACTATGGAAAACAGTATGCAGGGTCCTCAAAAAACTAAAACACAGAAGTAGCATATGATCCAGCAATATCACTTCTGGGCATATCTCCCAAGGGAAGGAAATCAGAATCTTGAAGCGGTACCTGCACACCTGCGTCCATCACAGCATTATTCACAAGAGACAAAATATGGAAGCAATCTAACCATCCATCAAGAGCCGAATGAATAACAAAAAGGTGGCGTACATAAACACCAGGATATGATTCAGCCGTGAGAAAGAGAGACCCTACTGTCTACGACAGCACGGATGGACCTTGAGGGCATTATGTTAGGGGAGGTAAGTCAGACAGAGTAAAGCAAATACTGCATGATGTTACTTGTATGTGGAATCTAGAAATGCCAAACTGATGAAACCGAGTAGAATGGAGGTTGTCAAAGTCTGGAGTGTGAGGGAAGTGAGATACCAGTCAAAGGATACAAACTTTCAGTTGTAAGATGAGTAAGTTTGGGGGGGTTAATACTGTATTTATTATATACTTGAAAATTGATGAGAGAGTAAACAGTAAATGTTCTCACTGCAAGAAAGAAATGGTAATTATATGAGGTGATGGAAATTCTAGCTAATGATAAAGTGGTAATCATTTTGTAATATTTGGGTATCATATCAACACACTGTATACCTTGCACTTACTGTTATATCTCAAAAAATTAAAAAAGGTCAAACAAACACATTAAGTGGAACAATGTCCTAGAATGGAAGACCAAGTGGCACTGACTTCGTTCGGTGGGTGATGGAAAAATGGACAGGAATCACAAAGAGCTTCTAATCAGAGGTCTGGGGATCTGTGACGGCTGTTCAGGGAGGAGAAAAGGAAGGCAGAGCAGCCACTTACAGGCAAGTAGACAAGACTGAGTAAAAGGAGGCATGAAGTAGATGGCACCGACAGGGATGGATGAAAAAGGCACACTGAGGGGCCCACTTGGCAGGACATGACTGTGGACTGGCTGTGCGCCAGGAGTGAGTGCTCCGTGAATCAGAGGACCTGGGGGGTTCTAGATGGTCTTAACATAGCTTTAAAAATTAAGATAGTAATTCAGGATTGGGAGCTTGTATACACCTGTGGTGGATTCATGTCAATGTGTGGCAAAACCAATACAGTATTGTAAAGTAAAATAAAGTAAAAATTAAAAAAAAAATTTAAGATAGTTGAAAACACACTGAAGAACAAACTCCCAAATTTTCACAGAAAAACTTGGGTTTCTTGCTTCTTCCTGCAAGTCACAAAACCCATGAAACTGCATCTCCACTGAGCTGCTTAGAGCTGAGAGCTACTGTTCTCATGGAGACAGAGACAGGCTTCCCTCCCTCCTGCCCCCACCAGCCTGCTCCACCCCTTTATGTAGCTTAACGGCACTTGTGGGCATTTAGGTTTTCAGGTCTGCCAATGCGACCTGAGTTCCAAGTGTGGGGGCCAAGAGACTCACCAAATTGGGAAATTAGGAAGAAGAGTTATTTTTAGGAAGGTACTCCTCCAAGATTTAGAAATGCTGAGCTGGTCACCTTAGCATCCTTCTTAACCTAACTCACTGTTTTCAGCTTTCTTTTTTTAGCTAAGCTTAGAGCAGAGTTCAGTCTAACTGCTGTTTACCCTGATAGAACAAGACACACAATGTTTTAACTTCTTACTCTGAAATGAAGAAAGACTGAATATTTAAAAATGTAGGGGGTTTGTGCTATAAAACTAAGGGAGGGAAATGGGGGGTACAGATGAGTTTTTGAGGAGCAGCAGCAGCAGGCAGTGACTCAGGTCAGGTTCAGGATTCTGACTGCTTGGTTTAAGTCTGCACTGCTGTGTCCTCGCTGCGGCATCCATGAGCCAGCACTTAACCTCTTGTCTCAAGTGTTTATAAACCAGGGACGTTAGAATAGGGCTTAAGCGTGTTAGTCACTCAGTTGTGTTTGACTCTGTGTGACCCCATGGACTGTAGCCTGCCAGGCTCCTCTATCCATGGAATGCTCCAGGCAAGAATACTGGAGTGGGTTGCCATTCCCCTCTCCAGGGGATCTTTCTGACCCAGGGATTGAATCTGGGTCTCCTGCATTGCAGGCAGATTCTTCACTGTCTGAGCTACCACGGAAGCCCCAAATAGGGCTTACCAGAGAAAAAGCTTAATAATTGTTAGCTTTGTCATTATTGTCAGAGAAAACAGTTTTCTGTCACTTACTCTCACTACCTCTGGCAAAGAGTCGCCTGAGTACTACGGCAACATTCAGATTCTGGTGTTTTCCTATCCTCAAAATGTGCTTCCATGTCTGTGGACTCCTCAGCCTGCCTCTAAATTGCCCCTCAATCGTATTTCTTGGCTTAGGAACTCCTGGTGATTTCCATCTTCCCCAGCCTGGTCACCAGCTACAAGATATCTCCCTTGATCACAGGTCCAAAGATGAGAATCACCCCTTGCTCTGAAGAAGAGACCTGAATCTGCACTTTATTGCATCCTAACTCAGCTCACAACCACCTCTCTCCTTCACCCCATCCCCAGGTTCTCTGAGGCTGTGAGCCCATAGAGACCAGAGGCTGCTCCATTCCAGTTCTGGTTCACTAGTCACTTATGCTCTACAGGGTCATACTGACTCTGCCTGTGCTGAAGATGGGGGTGTTAGGCTCTGGAGCCTAAGAAGGGGAATTCATGGAAATGCTGTATTAATTAATATGTTTAAATCACGGTTCTGCCACTGTGTAGTTGTGGCAAGTTATTGAAGCTCTTTATGCCTGTTTCCTCCCCTTTGAAATGGAGATAATAATACCAACTCAAGGGGCTTCCCTGGCGGTCCAGTGCTTGAGAGTCCAGCTGCCCGTGCAGGAGACATGGGTTTGACCTCTGGCCAGGAAAGATCCCACATGCCATGAGGCAACTAAGCCTGGGCGCCACCACTGCTGAAGCCTGTGAGCTGCAGCCACTACTAGAGACTGTGAGCTACAACAAGAGAAGCCACCACAAGGAGAAGCCCTCACACTGCAACTATTTCCAGCCTGCACGCAGCAATGAAGACCCAGCACAGCCAAAAATAAGTAAATACTCTATAATGGCCCATGTGGGAAAAGAACTAAAAAAAGAAAAGGGTGGATCCATGTATACGTATAACAGATTCACTTTGCTATACACCTGAAGCTAACACAACATTGTAAATCAACTGTAATTCCAGTAAAAAAATTTTTTTAAATGCTGGTGCCCATCCCATACTTCAGACAAATTAAACTAGACTCTCTCAGAGTGGGGAAAAACCCCAACTTGCATAGGGTTGTTGTGGAGATTGAGTGTGCTCAGTCACTTAGTCATGTCTGCCTCTTTGCAACCCTTTGGACTGTAGCCCGCCAGGCTCTTCTGTCCATGTAATTTTCCAGGCAAGAATACTGGAGCAGGTTGTCATTTCCTACTCCAGGGGATCTTCCAGACCCAGGAATCGAACCCATGTCACATTACAGGAGGATTCTTTACCTGCTGAGCCACTGGGGAAGTCCAAATGAGTTAATTAACGCATGGTTTGTGTTTAGCAAAGTGCTGGTCAACAGCACACTAAGAATGAAGTGGAGAAAGCAGTGCACCCCAGGTGCAACAATAAGGGGTGCTTTGTTGTACAGAATTCATGAATAATTAAATTTACTAAAAAATCAATCACTTATTACCACTGTGCAATTCATTCAAAACTGCACCAATGATACCATAGTCTCATTAAGGTGGACTGCCCCCCCCAACCCCTCCTTTGGTATCCTCTAGTGCCAATTATATATCACACTTCAAACAGATAATTTATAAACAGGACACAGGATGTAGAAGAGATGCAATGACACGTACATAAATGCCTTTTACAAGTGTCACCGGGGCTCCCAATTTTCATCCCATAGCTGCGGCAGAATTGAACAGTCTACTGAAATTTATCCCCAAGCACAACACTTTTTCCTTGCAATGGATTAATTGACAAAACATGCCTTTTGGTTATCACAACTCAGTTAGCTGAGATGGTCTTACCGCTACTGATGAACAGATCTACTAGCTGTTCCTTGGAGAAATCAGCATCCACTTCAGCTCTCACTATTTCACAGGGGAATCCTGCAGCCATTTGTCTGTGCTGTGATAAGAAGAGTGTGGTTAGTTCTGAACTCTTTCGCATTTTCAAAGGAAAGGAGAGGGTATGTGGTTAACCCATACCTTCAGACAGAGTGCAAGCTGATGGGCGATGTAGTCTTGCAAGCTCCCTTCTGGGCCGTGGAAAATGACATTATGATATTGCTCGACCTATTAATAAACCAAGAGAAGATCTTGGTAAAAATATTAGAGAGAAGATAAATATTAAGTTATTGGTTTATTTACACGGTGTAGAATGTCCTTTCTGATTGTTTTCTGCCTTTCAAAAGATTAAAAGTATTTTTCTAGGGATTGGCTTCATTCACTGGACATATGGTCTTTCATTTTAATGTGAACACTGACAAACATAGTATTTTATATTTTACACAGTTGCTGCTACTGCTAAGTCACTTCAGTCGTGTCTGACTCTGTGCGACTCCACAGACGGCAGCCCACTAGGCTCCCCAGTCCCTGGGATTCTCCAGGCAAGAATACTGGAGTGGGTTGCCATTTCCTTCTCCAATGCATGAAAGTGAAAAGTGAAAGTGAAGTTGCTCAGTCATGTCCAACTCTTCATGACCCCATGGACTGCAGCCCACCAGGCTCCTCTGTGCATGGGATTTTCCAGGCAAGAGTACTGGAGTGGGGTGCCACTGCCTTCTCCGAATTTTACAGTATTTACATGTTTATAGCAAGAGAGGGCCTCTTTTGAAAAAGTATACTCCTTTCTTCCCTCCATTTTCTACACTGAGGTTCAGTATACTACCTGGGAACACAGTTTCTAGTGTATTTTGTCCCTTATAGATATTCTGTAATTTTTTTTATTATCCTTTACAGATGCTCTTTAGTTCAAAATTTTCCAATGCTTATCTTACTTTTCAGAGGTTAAAATAGCAGTGAATGTTTTTCAGGAAATTTTGGACAACACAAAGAAAACTAAAGAATCAGAATAGAAATCAGCAAAGCAACCACTACAATATGGTTCATGCTTCCAGTTTTCTTCTCTGCACAGTTGATAGGCATGTATTTGGTTTTTAAGCATACAGGAGTGCCATCTTTTTACACCTATTGTATATCAGAGAATACCTTTGTGTTGACTTTTTACATAAAGGACATCTTCATGAGGATAAAATACTTGGATCAACTCTCTATACGATCCCACTCTTCGAAGCACTGAATTCCAGAAATCTAGGTAGAGTCTGGCTGATCACTTTTCCTTCCTTCCTGGAAGCCTATATGATTTTAAAAACTCTTTATCCTCATGTATAAAAATATCTCATCTAAGAACAGGTGGAGATGTAATGGGTGCTAAGATGGAAAGTCAATGAATGATGTTTTATGCAGGACAAGGGCAATGACGTTTGGAGTGAAATTGGGGTGGAGATCAGCCTCCCACACCCCCATAATCCAGTGCTGTGCTCCCATGCTGGGGAGGTTTCTTCCTAGAAAGGTTTGGCAGAAAAGGACCCACACAGGTGAAGCACCAACCTAACCAGTACCCTTGACGAAGTTAGACTGAGGACTGAGCCACCCAGACTTAGAAAAGTGTTAAGACACGACAGGGTCTTGTCTCTCTTTTTAATCTGCAATGGGACAATGTAAGGACACGGATGTGGATCTTTGTGCTGTTGTTGCTCCGCTGTGCTTTCTTGCCCGTTTGTCCCTTTTATATAAAAGGGAAGGTCACATCCTAGAGGGTGACCAGAGTGGCCTTTTGTGAAGACAGTGACTATGCCCCTGGCTCCTTACAGGAAAAGGAACTCCTTCCTTACCTGGGGCCTTTAAGACCTGAGCTTTGGCTTCCCGGGAGACCCTGGCATGTTTAGACGAACTCCTAGGAAGGGAAGGGAAACCAGGCTTGACCACTAGGTGTCAGACAATGGGCTAAGGAAGGAAGTGATCCTAAGGGGCCCCTTGATGTTGCACTGGGGACTGAGTTTTAGGCTCTGAAAGACAATCTACCTGGTAGCCACCAGAGATTTCATCTTATTTTAAATATTATTCCACCACTGCTAAGCCTTCAATTAAAAAGGGAAGAGTGGGATTCACAGTGGGGGTAGGGCAGCAACAGAGAGACTAGCGTGTCTGGAAGAAAAACGACAGTGGCTGTAGCTGCCTGACAAACATCAGGATCCTAAAAGGAGAGGCTGAGCTCAGCAGCGACTGGCCTGGGCTGTTTTCCGTGGAGCTGGGAATCTGAAAACCAAGCAGTGGTAAAAGTACCAGCCAGGACCCAGACGGGGACAGGGCCTCCCTCAGAGACACAGGAGAGAGAATATCCTAGACAGTCCAGTTGAGGTTCTGCTTCTAGGTAGTGAGGCTATGGCACCACAAGACTGCAGGGGTAAGCTTTTATTAAAGAAGAATTATTATAGTATAGTCTGTTCTCACTTGTACCTATGTGATAGGGAAGCTTGGGGATACATCAATTGTTCTTGTCATTAAAAAATGTTGCCCATTTCCCAGATTTATCTAGTTACAGTCTCTTTCTCCCAATTTTAAATGAAATAGGGTAAATCCTTTGGACATGTGCAAACTTTTTCAGCTTGGAAACTTTTTCTTCCTTATGCTTAATTTCTCCTCTTCTAGTTCTAAGGCACACCTGTAAGCCTTAGGTTCGCTTGCTGTGCTCTGTGAGGACACCTGTCCCTTCATCATTACCCTAACTCTGTCCTTCTCTTCTACCCTCACAACCCTGAATGGAACTTTCACTTGCCACCTCTGTTCTGCTCTTTATGATCTCAAGTACAATTTCAATGAGGCCATTGCATTTTGGGTTGTTCTTTGATGAGCTCCTTGCCTCATCCATCTGTTTTCCAGCCCTTTTCCTTTTCATCTTATCCTGCCCTCTACCACGGCTTTCTTGCCCTGCTTTCACAATCTATCTCCTTGCATCCTCTAGAGAATGAACATAATCTCCCAAAGTTCTTTTTCTTTTTTTTTTTTAAAAGTTATTTTTAAGCTGTGTTCTTTTGAGTTTTCAGGAAGGTTTTGTTCTTTTCCGCAGTATTCTCCCACAGTATAATGTTAACTTGTCATGGGTATTTATCTACTGTGAAGCGACAGGAAGAATTCTGCGGTAAAGCAGGGTGTGTGGACCATTACTGATTTCACTCACTGTCCGCTGATTTTCCAGCTGAATGAGGTCACTAGATGGAGGGCAGGCTGGTGTCTATAATTTCTAGTTAAACTCCAGGATCCAGCTCTGGCTGCAGTGGACTAAGGTCCTGCTGTTTCCCTTGGGGGAAAAGTGCATGAGCTGAACTGCTCGGGAAGCAGGATGCTCCTGTTCCCAGCCCACTGAGAGGGCAGATACAATATACTTCCCGATGCAGCACAGTCTCATCAAAGCCCGTGATCTCTGCTCAGGGATTTCTAGGATCCAACCTCTGCAGAGCTGCGGAAGGACCCGTGCTGACAGACGGTGGAGCAAAGTATCATGGTGCTGCCCAAAGCAGAAGCAGTAAAGGATGTATGCTCAATTTCCTAACTGCTAGTAAAGCTTGCTTTTTAAAAAACCATTAGTAAAGATGGATAAGAGAAAGATAACAATATTTTCCTATCTCATCTCAGGTAGGCCTCAAATAAATAAACCTGACAATCTCTTGCTCCTCAAGTTAGTGAACAATTTTTCTAGATTCTTGCCCAAGGAAGACCTCAGTTCTATTTTTCTCTGTTACTATGAAGCTTTATCCCTTTTTAAAACTACTTTAGTGGAAAAGTGTGTGTTAGGTGCTGCTTGCCAGGTGCAATTTTAAAGCAGAAATCCTGAGCTTTCCAAATTAATCCCAAATTGCCATGAATTGCTGGGTAGAAATTCTCTCACCAAGAATGGATAGTTTCACACTAGTGAAACAGATTTTCAAGGTTTATTGAATAGTCTGTGCTGTGCGCTGCAATTGGTCGCTCAGTTGTATCTGACTCTTTGTGACCCCGTGGATTGTAGTCTGCCAGGCTCCTCTGTCCACAGTCATTCTCCTGGCAAGAATACTGGAGTGGGTTGTCATGCCCTCCTCCAGGGGATTTTCCCAACCCAAGATCGAACCCAGGTCTCCCGCATTGCAGGCAGATTCTTTACCAGCTGAGCCACCAGGGAAGCCCAAGAATGCTGGAGTGGGGAGCCTCTCTCTTCTCCAGCAGATGTTCTCGACCCAGGAATCAAACCAGGGCTCCTGCACTACAGGCAAATTCTTTACCAGCTAAACCACCAGGGAAGCCCACTGAGATTTTCAACTAGCACTGCTATTTAATCTTGTCTCACTTTTGAAAACAAGCTTAGCCATCCTGTCAAACTGCTTATATTTTCTTAAGATTGACTTTGAAGTCATGTAACAGCAAGACACCCAACTTCACACATAAGCTGTCTTCAATTCCAGCACCTCATTTGGTCTCAGATTGTTGGTTCTCAGGAAAGACAGAAAAATTTTACTGAAAGGCCATTCACTAGTAGTAAGCATGTCTGTTCACATAGTCTTACATCCTTTCTAGAATATAAATAAGTAAATTCAATAAGTAAATCAAGGTAAAAGACTTCTGGATCATTGAGACATTCTAATGCAAGCATCCTATTAGTAGGTTTCTACTTATTTCAGGTATTATCAATTTTTTTGTGAATGATATTTTGTTCTAGCTCATCAAATGATACAGTTGTGTTGGTTACCATTTAAGAGCTGAACAAAAAAATTGATTATGGAAGCCTCTCGCTATATTTAAACTGGTGAAAACATGCAATGCTATGGCAAGAAAACATATTTATCTGTTTTAGAGTTACCATATTATTTCTCCAAATAGCAAGGAAAGCCTGAGGTTTAAAAAATATACCAGCAGAGGGCAGCTCTAAAGATAGATGGATAGGTAGACAGGAAGGCAAACAGATTGGGGGAGGTGGGGGTAGTAAATATTTTAACTGTGTTGAAAGGAGACCTGCTTTTTGAAACCCAACTTCTAAAAGGTGAATTGTAGTCCCCAGATTTATCTTTTAAGTGCATGCTTACAGTGTGACATTTCTGCTTATTAGTAAAGGGACACAGGGCTTGTTATCACAATGGGTACCAATCCCTTTTATTCTTGTGTCTTCAGAGCCTATTCAGGAAGCTCTCATCACATGTCAATTAGTGCTTTGTGTGGCAAATGAATTCTGGATAAATGGAGACAATGACCTCCACAAAGGCCCATCTATCCCTTTATCTTTTTTTCCCTCCACAGTGTTTTTCTGCAGAATGGAGTTTACCAGAGGAGCCGTAGTCCTGTTATGGCCAAGGTGGCACCTGCAATGTGTTTTCAGACTTGTGGCATTATTTTAAAGCAATCAACTTCAGCGTTTGGTCAGAGTTTCACTTGTCTGAGGAAAAGCTTCTACTACTGAGACAGTTTTTAGGCCAGGCTGTGCTGAGATGCCGAACTCAAAAAAGAACGAAAAATAAAAGGTCTTTCCGGAGCTAATGAAACTGGGACGGCTATAGGTTTAGAGCTAAGACTTTCATTACAACCTCTCCGAAAACTTAATTTTAAACAACTGATTTATATATGACTTCAGAGCCACACAGAATACAGTTACTGTCAACTTACTCATGTAAAATTCCCCCAAACAATACTGGAACATTCAGCATTAGGCATAACCAAAGCTGGGGTCTTTCACGCTAGTGTTTTTAGGCACTTGCTGAGGTCTCTCTTTACAGAATAGGTATAAATACTAATGGAATTCAAGAGAGATTACAGTTCACATACAGAGAGACACCCACACTATATGCTTTCAAAAATGAGCTTCAGTTCAGTTCAGTTCAGTCACTCAGTTGTGTTCGATTATTTGTGACCCCATGGACTGCAGCGCACCAGGCCTCCCTGTTCATCACCAATCCCAGAGCCTACTCAAACGCATGTCCATCACGTTGGTGATGCCATCCAACCATCTCATCCTCTGTCGTCCCCTTTACCTCCCACCTTCAATCTTTCCTAGCATCAGGGTCTTTTCCAACAAGTCAGTTTCTCGCATCAGGTGGCCAAAGTATTGGAGCTTCAGCTTCAGCATCAGTCCTTCCAATGAATATTCAGGACTGATTTCCTTTAGGATGGACTGGTTGGATCTCCTTGCTGTCTAAGCGACTGTCAAGAGTCTTCTCCAGCACCAGAGTACAAAAGCATCAATTCCTCCCCACTCAGCTTTCTTTATAGCCCAACTCTCATATGCATACATGCTAGCTGGCTGCATACCAGCCCCTCCCCGCCAGGAGGCAGAGAGGCAGGCTTGTGACAGCCAGAGCCAGAAGGTAACGGGCTGCTACAATCTCAGCCCCAGAGATGACATCTTCCACCAAACTGTCAGCAGGCTCCCAGCTGCTAACCTGTCTTCCTGAGATCCTGGATGCTTGACATCCACCAGGAGGGTCGCAACCTGAGATCAGCTCTCCAGAGGAGACACACAGCACACCTGAGACGGTGCTCTCGCGGTGCACCCGGGAAACCAAGCAGCCGGGACTGGGGAGGTGATTTGCCAAGCACCTGGTTGCCTGAGCTGCTCAGACCTGGGAAGGGCACAAAACACACACCCAACCCACAGAGACCAAGCCAGAGCTGTGTTTGAGTGTCTTCTGTGGAGGTACAGGTCAGCAGTGGCCTGCCGCAGGGGCTCTGGGTACAGCACACCTGGGTATGACATAAGCCCTCCTGGAGAAGGTCACCACTGACCCCACCACAGAGCCACCAGAACTCACACAGGACTGGGGAAACAGACTCTTGGAGGGCACAAACAGAACCTTGTGTACACCAGGACCCAGGAGAAAGGAGCAGTGACCCCACAAGAGACCAACCCAGACCTGCCTGTGAGTGTCCAGGCATCTCCAGCAGAGGTGTGGGTTGGCGGTGGCCTGCTGCAGGGCTGGGGCACTGAGTGCAGCAGTGCATGCATGGGACCTTTTGAAAGAGGCCGCCATTATCTTCATTTCCTCCACCACAGAGTGGCCTTAAGTCAAGCAACAGGGAGGGAACACAGCCCCGCCCATCAACAGAATATTTGATTAAACATTTACTGAACACAGTCCCACCTATCAGAACAAGACTCAGTTTCTCCCTCAGTCAGTCTCTCCCAGCAGGAACCTTCCATGAGCCTCTTATCCCTATCTATCAGAGGGTAGACAGAATGAAAACCACAATCACAGAAAACTAACCAAACTGATCACATGGACCACAGTCTTGTCTAACTCAATGAAACTATGAGCCATGCTATGTAGGGCCACCCAAGACGGACGGGTCATGGTAGAGAGTTCTGACAAAACGTGGTCCAGTGGAGAAGGACATGGGAAACCAGTATTCTTGCCCTGAGAACCCCATGAACAGTATGGACAAATGAGCTTATGGAAACCATAAAGGCCAAGATCAGACCTGGTTACTAACTTTGAATAAAGACAGGCCATTACACACTAGCACAAAAGTAGTAAGTTGGGTATATAACTATTTAAAAAGACTGTAAGATATAACTCTTAGATATAATTTCCCCCTTGTCACCTGGCCTCTGCTGCTGCTGCTGCTAAGTCGCTTCAGTCGTGTCTGACTCTGTGCGACCCCATAGACGGCAGCCCACCAGGCTCCCCCGTCCCTGGGATTCTCCAGGCAAGAACACTGGAGTGGGTTGCCATTTCCTTCTCCAATGCGTGAAAGTGAAGTTGCTCAGCCATGTCCGACTTAGCAACCCCATGGACAGCAGCCTACCAGGCTCCTCCATCCATTGGATTTTCCAGGCAAGAGTACTGGAGTGGGGTGCCATTGCCTTCTCCAACCTGGCCTCTAGCACTCTTGAACTCTTTCTGCCCCAGAGTTTCCACTAGGACCTTACCCAGTATTGTCCCTCCATGCCCTGAAAAAGATCAATCTGAACCTGGTCATCTACTAAAGGGGCTGATAAGCTTTTATGGGCAATGTTAAGATACATAACCATCATTTACAGCATCATTTCTATGGGAATATAGCAAATTTATTTTGGGAATATATGAAGAGTAAGTAGGACCTCCTAGTGATGATTCTTGATGATGAGCATGGCACATACTGAAGTAGACAGTCAATGTAATTCTCAAGAATCGTGTTCATGAGGATTCAGAGTTCTACATTTAAAAACAGGTATCAGATAAAGGTGATCTACTCAAGTATTTTTCTAATAGTTATTCACAGTCACTGAATTATTAAATTATGGAGTTATTAATAAGCTAATAAAAGTTGCAAACTGACAGAGAAAAGTTTGAGATAATAAAAAATTCAACTATTATAATAAGTGATTAGTGATTCAAACTCAATTAAGTTAAATGCCTCCTTATTAACTCAAGGATGGCAATTTAAAATGTACTTGTATTATTTAACTATTCAGTGAAAGAACACTATTTAAAATTAACATTATTTAAATAAAAAAAAGTCTAATTTAAAGGTTTCACTCCATTTGGTTTTCTGCATCCGGGCTTTAATAAATGAATTCTATTTACCCCATTTACATGTATTGTGCTTCCCATATGGATCAGCTGTAAAGAATCCACCTGCTAATGCAGGACACGTGGGTTTGATCCCTGGGTAAGGAAGATCCCCTAGAGGAGGAAATGGTAACCCACTCCACTATTCTTGCCTAGAAAAAAATGCCATGGACAGAAAAGCCTGGCAGGCTCCAGTCCATGGGTCTCAAAGGGCAGAACACAACTGAGTGACTGAGCATGCAGTTGCTTCAATCAGGTCCGCCTCTTTGAGACTCTGTGGACTGTAGCCCTTCAGGCCCCTCTGTCCATGGGATTCTCTAGGCAAGAATACGGGAGTGGATTGCCATTCCCTCTCCAGGGGATCTTTCTGATCCAGGGATGGAAGACGTGTTTCTTGTCTCTACTTGAACTGGCAACCGTGTTCTTTACCACCAGCGCCACCTGGGAAGCCCTAACCACACACACACACATGCAGTAAAAACTGTCTATGATGACTATGTCTAAACCAATAGATTAATAACTAGTGTGAACTCTGCTAACATGCATAAGAATGGAAGACAGCCTAGGTTCAATTCCTTAGGGGCTACCACTTTCTCCCTGAGGATCTTGAGCAAACAGTCTTGGTCTGTTCACCTTTAATGGAGAAGGAAATGGCAACCCACTCCAGTACTCTTGCCTGGAGAATCCCATGGAGGGAGGAGCCTGGTGGGCTACAGTCCATGGGGTCGCAAAGAGTCGGACACGACCGGTATAAGTAGCTATCTCATAAAATGATTAAAGGAAACAATATATATACTTATAACAAAGCTTGGCATATAGAGGCATGCTAGTCTGGTTCCAGACCACTAGAAATAAACTATCTCAATAAACCAAGTCACATGTCTTTTTCGGTTGCCAGTGAATATAAAATTTATGTTTATGTTTACACCAAACTGTAGTCTATGAAATGTTAAGCAATGTGCATATCATAATCCACTGTGCCACCTGGGAAGCCCAATTAAAAAATACTTTATTGCTAAAAAGTGCTAACAATCATCTGGGCCTTCAGCCAGCAGTAGTGGTAGTAATATCAAAGATCATTGATCACAGATCACCATGACAAACATAGTAACGAAAAAATTTGAAATATTGGGAGAATTTCCATCAGAAACAGGAAATGAGCAAATGCTGGTGGAAAACGGCACCAACAGACTTGCTCTACACAGGACTGCCAACAAACCTTCAATTCATTGTGAACAAAAAAAATTAAAATAAAGCAGTATCTACAAAGTGCAATAAAACAAGGTATGCCTAAAAGAAATACTCAAAACTCAGGCATTACTAGGTTTCCATGTCGTGTATAGATTGTCAACACTTCAGTTATTGTGGTGTATGTCACTTTAGCTCAAATCCTACCAGTGGGTTCCTATCATAGTTCAGTTCAGTTCAGCCGCTCAGTTGTGTCCGACTCTTTGTGATCCCATGAATCGCAGCACGCCAGGCCTCCCTATCCATCACCAACTCCTGGAGTTCACTCAGACTCAAGTCCATCGAGTCCGTGATGCAACCCAGCCATCTCATCCTCTGTCGTCCCCTTCTTCTCCTGCCCTCAGTCCCTCCCAGCATCAGAGTCTTTTCCAATGAGTCAACTCTTCGCATGAGGTGGCCAAAGTACTGGAGCTAGCTTCAGCATCATTCCCTCCAAAGAAATAACGGGGCTGATCTCCTTCAGAATGGACTGGTTGGATCTCCTTGCAGTCCAAGGGATTCTCAAGAGTCTTCTCCAACACCACAATTCAAAAGCATCAACTCTTCGGCGCTCAGCCTTCTTCACAGTCCAACTCTCACATCCATACATGACCACAGGAAAAACCATAGCCTTGACTAGACAGACCTTAGTCGGCAAAGTAATGTCTCTGCTTTTGAATATGCTATCTAGGTTGGTCATAACTTTTCTTCCAAGGAGTAAGCATCTTTTAATTTCATGGCTGCAGTCACCATCTGCAGTGATTTTGGAGCCCAAAAAAATAAAGTCTGACACTGTTTCTACTGTTCCCCCATCTATTTCCCAAGAAGTGATGGGACCGGATGCCATGATCTTCGTTTTCTGAATGTTGAGCTTTAAGCCAACTTTTTCAATCTCCTCTTTCACTTTCATCAAGAGGCTTTTTAGCTCTTCACTTTCTGCCATAAGGGTGGTGTCATCTGCATATCTGAGGTGACTGATATTTCTCCTGGCAATCTTGATTCCAGCCTGTGTTTCTTCCAGTCCAGCGTTTCTCATGATGTACTCTGCATAGAAGTTAAATAAGCAGGGTGACAATATACAGCCTTGACGTACTCCTTTTCCTATTTGGAACCAGTCTGTTGTTCCACGTCCAGTTCTAACTGTTGTTTCCTGGCCTGCATACAGATTTCTCAAGAGGCAGGTTACGTGGTCTGGTATTCCCATCTCTTTCAGAATTTTCCACCGTTTATTGTGATCCACACAGTCAAAGGCGTTGGCATAGTCAATGAAGCAGAAATAGATGTTTTTCTGGAACTCTCTTGCCTTTTCCATGATCCAGCAGATGTTGGCAATTTGATCTCTGGTTCCTCTGGCTTTTCTAAAATCAGCTTGAACATCAGGGAGTTCACGGTTCAAGTATTGCTGAAGTCTGGCTTCGATAATTTTGAGCATTACTTTACTAGCATGTGAGATGAGTGCAATTGTGCGGTAGTTTGAGCATTCTTTGGCATTGCCTTTCTTTGGGATTGGAATCAAAACTGACCTTCTCCAGTCCTGTGGCCACTGCTGAGTTTTCCAAATTTGCTGGCATATTGAGTGCAGCACTTTCACAGCATCATCTTTCAGGTTTCGAAACAGCTCAACTGGAATGCCATCACCTCCACTAGTTTTGTTCATAGTGATGCTTTCTAAGGCCCACTTGACTTCACATTCCAAGATATCTGGCTCTAAATGAGTGATCACATCATCTTGATTATCTGGGTCGTGAAGATCTTTTTTGTGCAGTTCTTCTGTGTATTCTTGCCACCTCTTCTTAATATCTTCTGCTTCTGTTAGGTCCATACCATTTCTGTCCTTTATCAAGCCCATCTTTGCATGAAATGTTCCCTTGGTAGCTCTAATTTTCTTGAAGAGATCTCTAGTCTTTCCCATTCTGTTGTTTTCCTCTATTTCTTTGCATTGATCGCTGAAGAAGGCTTTCTTATCTCTTCTTGCTATTCTTTGGAACTCTCCATTCAGATGGGTATATCTTTCCTTTTCTCCTTTGCTTTTCGCCTCTCTTCTTTTCACAGCTATTTGTAAGGCCTCCCCAGACAGCCATTTTGCTTTTTTGCATTTCTTTTCCATGGGGATGGTCTTGATCCCTGTCTCCTGTACAATGTCACGAACCTCATTCCATAGTTCATCAGGCACTCTATCAGATCTAGGCCCTTAAACCTATTTCTCACTTCCACTGTATAATCATAAGGGATTTGATTGAGGTCATACCTGAATGGTCTAGCGGTTTTCCCTACTTTCTTCAATGTAAGTCTGAATTTGGTAATAAGGAGTTCATGATCTGAGCCACAGTCAGCTCCTGGTCTTGTTTTTGTTGACTGTATAGAGCTTCTCCATCTTTGGCTGCAAAGAATATAATCAATCTGATTTTGGTGTGACCATCTGGTGATGTCCATGTGTAGAGTCTTCTCTGGTGTTGTTGGAAGAGGGTTTTTGCTATGACCAGTGCATTTTCTTGGCAAAACTCTATTAGTCTTTGCCCTGCTTCATTTCACATTCCAAGGCCAAATTTGCCTGTTACTCCAGGTGTTTCTTGACGTCCTACTTTTGCATTCCAGTCCCCTATAATGAAAAGGACATCTTTTTTGGGTGTTAGTTCTAAAAACGTCTTGTAGGTCTTCATAAAACCGTTCAACTTCAGTTTCTTCAGCGTTACTGGTTGGGGCATAGACTTGGATAACTGTGATATTGAATGGTTTGCCTTGGAGACAAACAGAGATCATTCTGTCGTTTTTGAGACTGCATCCAAGTACTGCATTTCAGACTCTTCTGTTGACCATGATGGCTACTCCATTTCTTCTGAGGGATTCCTGCCCGCAGTAGTAGATATAATGGTCATCTGAGTTAAATTCACCCATTCCAGTCCATCTTAGTTTGCTGATTCCTAGAATGTCGACATTCAGCCTTGCCATCTCTTGTTTGACCACTTCCAATTTGCCTTGATTCATGGACCTGACATTTCAGGTTCCTATGCAATATTGCTCTTTATAGCATTGGATCTTGCTTCTATCACCAGTCACATCCACAGCTCGGTATTGTTTTTGCTTTGGCTCCATTCCTTCATTCTTTCTGGAGTTATTTCTCCACTGATCTCCAGTAGCAACCTGGGGAGTTCCTCTTTTGGAAAATGACAGGAAAATCCTATCATTTTGCCTTTTCATACTGTTCATGGGGTTCTCAAGGCAAGAATCCTGAAGTGGCTTGCCATTCCCTTCTCCAGTGGACCACATTCTGTCAGACCTCTCCACCATGACCCGCCTGTCTTAGGTTGCCCTGCGGGCATGGCTTAGTTTCACTGAGTTAGACAAGGCTGTGGTCCTAGTGTGATTATTTTGACTAGTTTTCTGTGAGTATGGTTTCAGTGTGTCTGCCCTCTGATGCCCTCTTGCAACACCTACCATCTTACTTGGGTTTCTCTTATCTTGGACGTGGGGTATCTCTTCACGGCTGCTCCAGCAAGGCACAGCCGCTGCTCCTTACCTTGGACGAGGGGTATTTCCTTACTGCAGCCGTTCCTGACCTTCAACGTAGGATAGCTTCTCTAGGCCCTCCTGTGCCTGCGCAGCCGTCCTATCATAACTGGAATAAAATTCAAAGTCCCTGCCTTGGTCCTGCATGATCTGGCTTCTGCTCATCTCTCAAACCTCACTGCCAGCTGAGACACGTCTGTACCGGCTGTTCTTTCTGCTTCAGATCCCTCCGCAAGGATTCTAGCTTCACTTCATCTAGTTTTCTGTCTATGCATCATAATGGAAAGATTTCTCCTAATAACTCCATTCAAAAGCTCCTTCTGCCACCCCTTTCATTATCTCTTTACCTCCTTATCTGCTCTATTTCTCTTTACACTTATAATTAGTACTGGATATCACATTACAGATGTATTTATCCATCTGCTTTTTATCTGCCCCACCTTACAGTGGGGCAGACACTGTACACATACCTACACAGCTTACAGTGAAAGCTCCATGAGGTCAAGGAATGCAGCTTATACATAGCTATATCATAAGTCTCTAAAACACTGCCTGCATTTAGGAGCTTCTCAACAAATAACTGTCAAACAACCAAATTAAATAACTAAACAGGATATAAGAATGCATCACAGATGGTCAATCTCCATAAAGGGTTTATCATCTTTTATAGAAGGAGAATGGAGGACACAGCAACCCACTCCAGTATTTTTGCCTGGAGAATCGCATGGACAGGGGAGCCTGGCAGGCTGCAGTCCATAGGGTCACATAGAGTCAGACACCACTGAAGTGACTTAGCATGCATGCACAGAAGGACAAAGTCACAATGACTATGTGTTTGTTATGCTTGCCTGTTGTTATTTAGTTGCTAAATCATGTCTGACTCTTTTGTGACCTCATGGACTGTAGCCCGCCAGGCTCCTCTGTCCATGGGATTTTCCAGGCAGGAATACTGAAGCCAGTTGCCATTTCCTTCTCCAGGGGATCTTCCCGACCCAGGGATCGAACCCACACATCTCCTGCACTGGCAGGCAGATTCTCCATTAACTGAGCCACCAGGGTCATTTTAAACTTTAAAGTGATTGCTTCGATCCCTTGGTCAGGAAGATCCCCTAGAGGAGGGCATGGCAAACCACTCCAATATTCTTGCCTGGAAAATTCCATGGACAGAGGAGCCTGGTGGGTTACAGTCCAAAGAGCTGCAGAGAGTCGGACACAACTGAAGTGACTTAGCATGCATGCAGTATGGCTAACAGAAATTCCATTTGACTGAGCTAGTTAGTCAAGACTAATGTACAGTTGTAATCTGGTTGCATCGCCTTTCTAGTCATTTTATCATCTCAACAGGTGATTCAGTTCAGTTCAGTCAGTCCAGTCGCTCAGTCATGTCCGACTCTTTGGACCCCATGAATCGCAGCACGCCAGGCCTCCCTGTCCATCACCATCTCCCAGAGTTAACTCAGACTCACGCCCATCCAGTCCGTGATGCCATCCAGCCATATCATCCTCGGTCATCCCCTTCTCCTCCTGCCCCCAATCCCTCCCAGCATCAGAGTCTTTTCCAATGAGTCAACTCGTCGCATGAGCCCTCTGAGAGCCTAGACTCACATTCCTGAAATCCAGTTGGTCACATAAATTTAACCTTCAGTGAAGCAAAGGAATAGGACAGCTTTCTTTCCTGTTTCTATGTAACCCTCAGGCTTTCTTTGATCTTTCACAAAGAGAGGAGCAAATAGCAAAAAAAAAAAAAAAAAAAAGAGAGAGAGAGAGAGAGAGAAGGGTGGGGGGTGGGGTGGGTGGAGAAAGTATCAGATTTAGAAGACACCCTGTCTCCTAAATTGTGAAGCCTTTGAATGTTTATATGCTGTTTTTAGAAAGGTCAATCCCAGTGGTAAACCTAGCTAGATCAATAGGAAGATTTTGAAAACTTCTTTCCATCAGGATCAAAGATATCAATTCAGTTAATGGAAACAACTTGTGTAAAGGGTCAGAGTCAAAGCCATTCATTTATTTTTTTTTTAAGCTTTCCAAATTAAGGCCAGATGATGGTTCAATGTTTTCAGTTCAGTTCAGTTCAGTTGCTCAGTTGTATCTGACTCTGCGACCCCATGATCGCAGCATGCCAGGCCTCCCTATCCATCACCAACTCCTGGAGTTCACTCAGACTCATGTCCATCGAGTCAGTGATGCCATCTGGCCATCTCATCCTCTGTCGTCCCCTTCTCCTCCTGCCCCCAATCCCTCCCAGCATGAGTCTTTTCCAATGAGTCAACCCTTTGCATGAGGTGGCCAAAGTACTGGAGTTTCAGCTTTAGCATCATTCCTTCCAAAGAAATCCCAGGGCTGATCTCCTTCAGAATGGACTGGTCTGCAATGGATCTCCTTGCAGTCCAAGGGACTCTCAAGAGTCTTCTCCAACACCACAGTTCAAAAGCATCAATTCTTCGGCACTCAGCCTTCTTCACAGTCCAACTCTCACATCCATACATGACCACTGGAAAAACCATAGCCTTGACTAGATGGACCTTTGTTGGCAAAGTAATGTCTCTGCTTTTCAACATGCTATCTAATTGGTCATAACTTTTCTTCCAAGGAGTCAGCGTCTTTTAATTTCATGCCTGTTTTACACCTTCAATATTAGTTTGAGATGCATTTCACATGCAGAGACATATATGTGTGTCAGGGGCTTGCATAATCTCGGCTTTATTATTCACTGGCTTGTGGTAAGTGGCTCATGGCCTTGAGCATGTTCTTACCTCTCTCTGCTTCTTCAGGTTCGTCATCTATGACAGTGCTGGCTATCTCATACTGCCGGGCACATAGTAAGTACTGGACAAATGCAGAGCATTAAAACTATCCATTTTGTGTCTAGAATTTGCTACTCTTTCCTGATAATCATATTCTCCTTCTTCCTTTTAATAACAAAACTACTCAGTTTTAGCTGAATGCCTGGTTGCTCAGCAAGTCCACACTTCCAGTTAGGTGTGAACACATGTCTAATTCCTTGGGCAGGGAGGGTGTGTGCAGCTCCTCTGAAAGGCAGGGACTTGCCCTCCTGGCTCTCCTCCCTCAGGCTGGACCCTGGGAGCACTGACTGTCTGACCAAATCCACACACGACCCCTAAGGGCGAGGAGCTTAGGAGAGAGATGGAACTGAGACCCTGAGACCCTGCACCTTCCACCTCCCTGGGCCCCTCACATATGCTGGGACTTCTGTGTTTGAGAAAATAAACTTCTGTCCAAGTTATAACTGCTTCTGTTGAAGTGGCAAACCAATACAATAACTAACGCTAGCATATTTACTCAATTTTAAATTGAGTAGGTTTACAGCCAGGCATCTTGATAGCTAGTCATTCTCTTCCATATTAATGACCAATTACTTGGTGCCAAGTCCTTGTTAGAAAAAGACACCCTCCTCCTGCCCAAATTATAGTTGGCAGGTCACAGGCAGTCTCTGGGTCTCAGCAATTTCCAGGCAAGATACCAGCAGTTTTCCAGGGAGTGGGGCCTGGAAAGGTCACGAGGTCAGAGCACAGGGAAATGAGGGGCTCACACGGCTGAGCAACCAACTAATCCTCACTGGGGCCAGGAGCGTAAGACTCCACCTGGCAGGTCCACCTACCAGTCTGAGGTAGTTCTGCAGCATCTGAAGAGGGATCATAGACGCGTAGGTCACACTACTGAGGCAGCCCTCCTGAGGCCCTGAGAGAAGGAAACACACAGAAGGGCTCTTCATGTCAACTGTAAGAATGATCAAAACCAGCAGAGCTGAATGTAAGATACAAGATGGTTACTGACATCTGTAGGCAGAGCTGACATGTGGCCAAGAGGAACCAGTGTGCCTTTACCATCGTGAAAATGTTGTGACACCTTGGACTGGCTGAGAAACAGCCCCTGCCATGGCTCCCGAGAGTTCCTCAGCTGGCCTGATCTCCCCCAGGGGGAGCCCACCCATCCCCTGTCAATCACGACCAGTGCCTTCAGATCCAGGTTCCAACACTGTAGCTTGTACCTTCTCTGATTGCTGGATTCAATATTCTACTGCTTATAAGCCATGCATAATACCAACCCTCAGAAGTTCTAGCTTTGCCAGCACCCATGTACAGGTGCATTCCCAAATTCTGACCCCGCTTCCACCCCCTCTGTGTGCTGCCACTCTCTCAACATGGCGTCGAGCCTGAAGGAATTTTCTGGAATGGTCTCAGGTTTTTAAAAAAAAAAAAAAACTTAGGTCAAATAATAAAATAAAACTTTATTAGTTGAAACTGAATTTTTAAAAGCTCCATTCCCAAACCTGGGAAATACATGATAAAATCAGTAGCCTTTTAGCATCAAGGGCTGGGAAACTGAAAATTCCTATACTACTTACTAGCTGCACACACTCAGACTAGAACATCAATCTCTCTTAGCCTCAATTTCCTTATACATGAAATGAGGATAAACAGATACACCTATCTTAATTACGCTGCTATAAGGATTACATGAACTGATACTTGTCATGCATGTAAACAAGAGGACCAAGCACACAGTAGATGCTCACTGAAGATTAGCTTGCACTGTAATAATCAGTCGTCATACGCTGTACTTGACAGCAGTAAGACGTTTCTCTTGACATGGTGTCTGTCACTCTCTCATCAGCACATCAGCTTTCTCCTAATGAGAAATGCAGTCAGAGTTGCAGCAATCAACGATCAGAACAGACATCATCACAGGTGTCAGAAACATGGCTTTTGATTTTTCTTCTCCTTAATCAAATATTTCAAAGAGAATCTAACTACTCAGCGTGGGAGTCACGCACGCATGGCTTGGGGACACAGGACAGAATCATGACTCATGAAACACTCACGAGGCACTCTCTCTCAATGTAGCCTTAGTTTGGAGTATCCTTACCTGACAGAAGCACAGTGACCTGCTCTGCTTTATTTGTTCTCATGAAGTCCCATGGGGACTGGGTGAAGCTCTGACCCGCTGACCACGGCACACTTCCTAGTTCAAAAAAAGGCAAAAGGAAACGTCAAGAGATGCTTAAAAGGAATTCTTACAAGAGTCAATGTACACTCTCCTGTGTGAGACCCTAAAGGACTCTAGAGCTTGGACTGTCAGAGACACACACTATGGAAAGGGTCACCCAAAGGGTTAACTCCAGCATAATTTTCACTGACAGTCAGTGGGAGGCCTTCAAGCTATAGGGATTGAACAAAATCTGGAGAGTGCAAATATAAACAACAGGTCCAGGGTGTAGTTTTTAAGAACAATGGAGATGACACCCTTCCACGGTTCTTCCAGTGCCTGCTTCGCAAAGCTGGAGCACTTTGAATGAGGCAAGAGATCCTTTATGATCTGGTCCCTGACACCCTTTCCAACACATTTTTGGATGCACAGGCAACTTCAGGGGCTCAGAATAAATCAAACCTTTCACAGTTTGGGCTCTCTGCTCATTCTTGCTCAGAAAAAAGGGCCCTGCTTTGAAAGTGTCCATTCTGGGGAGGGAGCAGTCATAAGCACTTACATTCATCCCTTCCTTCCATAGATCAATTCCTAAATGCCTGTCCTCAGCACGACCCCAAAATGCATACATAACTCACCTGTAACTCACTGTTTCTCTGTTGCCCTTGGTCACTTTAATCCAGCTTAGGTTATTGATACTGTAAAGTTTCTCATGTACATACACATTAACAGTGTTATGGAGGCACACCTTTTATTGTGCTTTGCTCTTCTACATGTCACAGATATTTTTAACTACAAACTGAAGGCTCTTGATGTTGCATGGATCAAGTCTATCAAGTCATTTGTCCAACAGCCCATTTGCTCACTTTGCGCCTGTGTCACATTTTTGGTAATTCTCACAAAATTTCAGATATTTTCACTCTCATTATATATGTCATGGTGATCTGTGATCGGTGATCTTTGATGTTACTATCGCAAAAAGATTATAACTTGCTGAAGGTTCAGATGATGGCAAGCACTTTCTAGCAAAAGTTTTAAATTTAGTATGTATATTTTTTTAGACATTGCTCAGTTCAGTTCAGTCGCTCAGTTGTGTCCAACTCTTTGCAACCCGATGAATCCCAGCACGCCAGGCCTCCCTGTCCATCACCAACTTCCAGAGTTCACTCAGACTCACGTCCATCGAGTCAGTGATGCTATCCAGCCATCTCATCCTCTATCGTCCCCTTCTCCTGCCCCCAATCCCTCCCAGCATCAGAGTCTTTTTCAATGAGTCAACTCTTTGCATGAGGTGGGCAGAGTACTGGAGTTTCAGCTTCAGCATCATTCCCTCCAAAGAAATCCCAGGGCTGATCTCCTTGCAGTCCAAGGGACTCTAAAGAGTCTTCTCCAACACCACAGTTCAAAAGCATCAATTCTTAGGCACTCTGCCTTCTTCACAGTCCAACTCTCACATCCATACATGACCACTGAAAAAACCATAGCCTTGACTAGATGGACCTTTGTTGGCAAAGTAATGTCTCTGCTTTTGAATCTACTATCTAGGTTGGTCATAACTTTCCTTCCAAGGAGTAAGCGTCTTTTAATTTCATGGCTGCAGTCACCATCTGCAGTGATTTTGGAGCCCCAAAAAATAAAGTCTGACACTGTTTCCACTGTTTCCCCATCTATTCCCCAAGAAGTGATTGAACCAGATGCCATGATCTTCGTTTTCTGAATGTTGAGCTTTAAGCCAACTTTTTCGCTCTCCTGTTTTACTTTCATCAAGGGGCTTTTTAGTTCCTCTTCACTTTCTGCCATAAGGGTGGTGTCATCTGCATATCTGAGGTGACTGATATTTCTCCCGGCAATCTTGATTCCAGCTTGTGCTTCTTCCAGTCCAGCGTTTCTCATGATGTACTCTGCATAGAAGTTAAATAAGCAGGGTGAAAATATACAGCCTTGATGTACTCCTTTTCCTATTTGAAATCAGTCTGTTGTTCCATGTCCAGTTCTAACTGTTGTTTCCTGACCCACATACAGATTTCTCAAGAGGCAGGTCAGGTGGTCTGGTATTCCCATCTCTTTCAGAATTTTCCACAGTTTATTGTGATCCACACAGTCAAAGGCTTTGGCATAGTCAATAAAGCAGAAATAGATGTTTTTCTGGAACTCTCTTGCTTTTTCCATGATCCAGCGGATGTTGGCAATTTGATCTCTGGTTCCTCTGGCTTTTCTAAAACCAGCTTGAACATCAGGAAGTTCACGGTTCATGTATTGCTGAAGCCTGGCTTGGAGAATTTTGAGCATTACTTTACTAGCATGTGAGATGAGTGCAATTGTGCGGTAGTTTGAGCATTCTTTGGCATTGTCTTTCTTTGGAATTGGAATGAAAAGTGACCTTCTCCAGTCCTGTGGCCACTGCTGAGTTTTCCAAATTTGCTGGCATATTGAGTGCAGCACTTTCACAGCATCATCTTTCAGGATTTGAAATAGCTCAATAGGAATTCCATCACCTCCATAAACTGCAGTACATTGTAAGTAATTTTTATTTGCACTGAGAAACCAAAAAATACATGTGACTTGATTTATATTGGGAAACTTTTATTGCTGTGGTCTGGAACTGAACTTGCAGCATCCCTGAGGTATGCCTGTAATTACCAATCATCAAGTGGCCACAGCCAGGTAGCAAACTCAAGACCTAGCCCACAGAACTCAATGATTTTTTAGATATGAAATGCTACTTGGGTGCCCAAGTACTCAGGGACAAGAATGAACACCAGAACAGACTGGCCTTCACACCCACTGCTCACAGAAGTACATGGATATGACGGAGGTGAACAACCACC
Source organism: Capricornis sumatraensis (assembly GCF_032405125.1). Classification (NCBI taxonomy): domain Eukaryota; kingdom Metazoa; phylum Chordata; class Mammalia; order Artiodactyla; family Bovidae; genus Capricornis; species Capricornis sumatraensis. Next base: position 55,495,713 of record NC_091073.1, on the reverse strand, counting down.
TGCCTTCCCCCAGTTTCCAGATTAGTTGGATGAGGGTTGATGATGGAGAGCCTTTTCCTTCAAAGCAGGGCTGTGCTGACTTCGTTTATTGGAAGTCAGAAGAACCAGAGATCCCTGGGCAGACTCACACTTTAAATAACACTGCACCTGTGGGCAAATGAGGTCCTGAGAATCATTTGACTTCTTTTCTAAATGTACTTCTAAAATGATATAATAATTCTGTAATAATCATTTTAAGATCATAACAATCCATAAAATTAAGTTGTGAATAATCTGCTGTGTGGATCACAATAAACTGTGGGAAATTCTGAAAGAGATGGGAATACCAGACCACCTGACCTGCCTCTTGAGAAATCTGTATGTATTCAGGAAACAACAGTTAGAACTGGACATGGAACAACAGACTGATTTCAAATAGGAAAAGGAGTACGTCAAGGCTGTATATTTTCACCCTGCTTATTTAACTTCTATCTCAGAGTACATCATGAGAAATGCTGGGCTGGAAGAAACACAAGCTGGAATCAAGACTGCCGGGAGAAATATCAGTCACCTCAGATATGCAGATGACACCACCCTTATGGCAGAAACTGAAGAGAAACTAAAAAACCTCTTGATGAAAGTGAAAGAGGAGAGCGAAAAAGTTGGCTTAAAGCTCAACATTCAGAAAACGAAGATCATGGCATCTGGTCCCATCACTTCATGGGAAATAGATGGGGAAACAGTGGAAACAGTGTCAGACTTTATTTTTTGGGGCTCCAAAATCACTGCAGATGGTGACTGCAGCCCTGAAATTAAGACGCTTACTCCTTGGAAGGAAAGTTATGACCAACCTAGATAGTAGATTCAAAAGCAGAGACATTACTTTGCCAACAAAGGTCCATCTAGTCAACGCTATGGTTTTTCCAGCGGTCATGTATGGATGTGAGAGTTGGACTGTGAAGAAAGCTGAGTGCCTAAGAATTGATGCTTTTGAACTGTGGTGCTGGAGAAGACTCTTGAGAGTCCCTTGGACTGCAAGGAGATCCAACCAGTCCATCCTAAAGGAGATCAGTCCTGGGTGTTCTTTGGAAGGAAGGATGCTAAAGCTGAAACTCCAGTACTTTGGCCACCTCATGCGAAGAGTTGACTCATTGGAAAAGACTCTGATGCTGGGAGGGATTGGGGGCAGGAGGAGAAGGGGACAACAGAGGATGAGATGGCTGGAAGGCATCACCGACTCGATGGACATGAGTTTGAGTGAACTCCAGGAGATGGTGATGGACAGGGAGGCCTTGCGTGCTGCGATTCATGGGGTCGCAAAGAGTCAGACAGGACTGAGCGACTGAACTGAACTGAATCTGCTTCAAAAATGACAGGATATATATGTTTTCTAAGTGTTTTAGGGTATATGGCTGAACAGAATGAAACACTTTCTAATATAAGCTGATACATTAATCACATGCTGAAACTTGCCCTTTCCTCAATTTTGACTCTTCTTTTGGAACATGGTGCTATTGAAAATACACAGACCTTCCTATCAGACAGACTGGGACTGGAGAATTGACTGCTTTGTTCCTTAGCTGTGTGACCTCAGGCAAGTTATCTTGTAACTAGTTATCTGTAAATGAGCCTGCTGTAAGGACTCAGTGAGGTCTGTATATAAATATAGCTCCTAGCACAGTCCTGACACCACAGAAGGTTCCCCATAGACGTCAGATCTCCTACTTGAACAGCAAAGAGGGTAACCAGGACAGCTAACATTTATAGTACGTGTATTATGCTCACCAGAAGGCAAATCTTATCTTTTTAAGTTCTTCGGAGTCCCATCAAACAGAAACAACCAGTTATCACCCCAACTCCTCCCAAGGAAGGCTTGACTACATCTTCACTATAGTGCTTCCTCTGACTCTCGTCTGAACGTAAGGTGTTCCTGCTCTACTCAATCTCTGGCGCAGTCCAAGTACAAACTTGGAGCTGTGTTCAGAGCTTGTGCATTAGCAAGCAGCTGCAATGTGGTTAGTTTCTTGCATTTATCAAAATAGCAAGTGCAATCACAAAGCCTCATCAAGGGCTTTCATGTTCTTCATTCTCTGGGTATTATTTGAGGTGTAAAAGCATTTTTATACCAACAGGCAACATTATGTAATGGCTGCATTATGAACACTCAAGGTTTTCAGCGCCAGCAGCTGCCACAAGTAAGCTTTGAATGTAATTAATCAATGAACTATGAATCAGGTTAGGGAGCCCATAAACATAAATAAACCCAGAAATGTAACTTTCCCTTCATTGCAGGACTGCTGATACCTAATGTGATGGATCGCACACTGCTTGCACTGAGGCCAATGCTGGAGTCGGTGGTGCTATTAAACGTCATGTCTTCCAGGCTCCACCATCCATCAGAAGAGATTGCTTGGAAATGGTTTGTCAGAGCTTGACTCACTGCTTTTGAAAAATCATCCCAGGATGTCTGTTTGCGAATATTTAAAGCACATATTGTGTTTTCACATTCAAAGTCATCGGCACCATAGTTGCCTGGTTCAATTTCACCCACTGAAATCCTTAAGGGTATTTTAAGAGCATCTGTTGGAAGAAAAAAAAAAAATTAGGGAAAAGAAATCCTGATAGGAAGTAAACCAGCAAAAATTTTACACAAAAAAGGAACAGATATAAACATTTTGAAAACAAAGCAAAGGACACCCATCCTTTGTAAACAGCGAATGAATATTTGTTTATTGGAGGAAATTTTGGTCTCCCAATCTCTTCATAGTTTCTTTGGAATCATGTTGCTTGAGCTCTTTATCTTTGTCTAATTGGCTGGTCTACTTCCTGATGCCTCTGCTCGGCAAGATTCTCATATTCTTTCAAAAAGTGTCAGAGAAAACTGGAGCCCTCTCTTGACCCTGAACTCTCAATTGCCCTTTCTCCTCACCTTCCTTGAAAACATCATGAAGAAGAGGGGTTATTGCTAAATAGGTCAGTTGCTGAGGACAGTGGCTTCAGGCTCATACAGACTTTGGGCTTGGCCTCAGGATCACCTTCTACTAGCCATGTTTCCTTGCCTTACGTGCTCTATGCCCCAATTTCTCTATAAAATGGAAGGAAGGCACAAGTGAGTTGCTATGAAGAGTACATGAATTTGTGTTTGGAGGGGCTTTAACACACTACTTGTATAACACATTATCTGTTAACACACTATCTTACAAGAACTAGTAGGTATTTGATAAACAGTGAACAGTGCTGTAGAAGCTTTTAAAATAATCCTTCCAATCTCTCTGTGATACCAACTGAGGTATTCCCCCAGGTGGGCAGCACCCCATGTACTTCTGTTCTCATGAACTGAATTATATGCAAGAGGCATTTGTCTTTCATCCCAATCTTCATGTCTGTTGAACACAAACTCTTAATTAGTAAACGAAATATTCCAGATACTGAAGAAATGAGTTCCTACTTCTAGAAAATCAGAACACTTTTAAAACTGAACAAAGGAGCTGCTATAAAAGTTTTTAATGCGACATGGATGAGATGGCTAAATAAAATTAGAAAAAAATTTAATTGTCTTGAGACAGATATTGTTATTAGTTTGCTTCATAAATATGTTTAAATCCTCAAACACTAGAAGCCACAGATGAAACATTAAAGGTGTGATCTGTTCAAGAATACATGGTACTTCAATCAGGAGAACCATATTAATATGAAGAGCTTCACCTAAAAGTTGATGAAAGAATTACTTGGAGTGTTTTAAATTAAAACAAAATGTTTAAAAATTTGTTATTTTTATACTCCCCTTCTTAAACTTTTCTTCTTTTTCCATTAACTGGCCAACTTGTTGTTCAGTTCCTAAGTCTTACCTGACTCACTGTGACCCCAAGTACTGTAGCATGCCGGGCTCCTCTGTCCTAAACTATTTCCCAGACTTTGCTCAAATTCATGTCCGTTGAGTCAGTGATGCTATCTAAACATCTTATCCTTTGCCATCGCTTTCTCTGTTTGCCTTCAATCTTTTCCAGCATCAGGCTTCTCTTGTAGCTCAGCTGGTAAAGAATCTGCCTGCAATGAGGGAGACCTGGGTTCGATCCCTGGGTTGCGAAGATCCCCTGGAGAAGGCAAAGGCTATCCATTCCAGTATTCTGGCCTGGAGAATTTCATGGATGCTATAGTCCATGGGGTTGCAAAAAGTTGGACACAGCTGAGCAACTTTCACTTTCACCTTCCCAGCATCAGGGTCTTTTCCAATGAGTCAGCACTTCCCATCAGGTGGTCAAATACTGGAGCTTCAGCTTCAACATCAGTCCTTCCAATGAATATTCAGGGTTGACTTCCTTTAGGATTGACTGGTTTGATCTCTGGGCAGTCCAAGGGACTCTCAAGAGTCTTCCACAGCACCACAGCTGGAAAACTGTGGCACTCAGCCTTTTTTATGGTCCAACTCTCACATCCATACATGACTTTTGGGAAAACCATAGCTTTGACTCTATGGACAAAGTGATATCTCTGCTTTCTAATACACTGTCTAGGTTTGTCACAGCTTTCCTTCCAAGGAGCAAGCATCTGTTCCCGACTGCAGTCATTGTCTACAGTAATTTTGGAGCCCAAGAAAATAAAGTTTCTCATTGCTTCCAAAAGGACCAGATGCCATGGTCTTAGTTTTTTGAATGTTGAGTTTTAACCCAGTTTTTTCACTCTCCTCTTTCACCCTCATCAAGAAGCCCTTTAGTTACTCTTCACCTTCTGCCACTGCAATTAGAGTTCTATCCTCTGCGTATCTGAGCTTATTGATATTTCTCCTGGCAGTCTTGATTCCAGCTTGTGATCCATCCAGCCCAGCGTTTTGCATGACATACTCTGCATGTGTACATGCTAAGGTGCTTCAGTTTTGTCTGACTCTTTGTGACCTCATGGAATATAGCCTGCTGGGCACCTCTGTCCATGGGCTTCTCCAGGCAAGAACACTGGAATGGGTTGCCATGCCCTCTTTCAGAGATAGAACCCCTATCTCTTATGTCTTTTGCATTGGCAGGCAGGTTCTTTACCATTAGTGCCACCTGGGAAGCCCAGTCCTGTGAATAGAAGTTAAATAAACAGGGTGACAATATATAGCCTTGACGTACTCCTTTCTCAGTTTTGAACTAGTCAACTACTGTGTGTCCGGTTCTAACTGATGCTTCTTAACCTGCATACCAGTTTCTCAGCAGACAGGTAAGGGAGTCTGGTACTCCCCTCTCTTAAGAAGTTTTAACAAACTGTTGGGATCCACACAGTCAAAGACTTAACATACTCACTGAAGCAGAAATAGATGCTTTTTCAGGAATTCCCTTGCTTTTTCTATGATCCAAAGGATATTGGCAATTTGGTCTCTGGTTCCTCTGCCTTTTCTAAATCCAGCTTATACATCTGGAAGTTCTCGGTTCACATACTGTTGAAGAATTTTGAGAATAACCTTGCAAACATGCAGAATGAGGGCAACTGTGTTTGAATATCTTTGGCATTGCTCTTCTCTGGAATTGGAATGAAAATTAACCTTTCTAGTCCTATGGCCACTTCTGAGTTTTCCAAATTTGCTGACATACTGAATGCACTCCTTCAACAGCATCATTTTTCAGGATTTTAAGTAGCTCAACTGGAACTCCTTCACCTCCACTAGCTTTGTTCGTAGTGATGCTTCCTGAGGCCCACTTGATTTCACACTCCAGGATGTCTGGCTCTAGGTGAGTTACCACACCATCGTGGTTATCCGGGTCATTAAGACCTTTCTTGTACAGTTCTTTGGTGTACTCTTGCCCCCTCTTCTTAATCTCTTCTGCTTCTGTTAGGTCCTTACCATTTCTGTCTTTTATCATGCACCATCCTCACATGATACACTCCCTTGATATTTCCAAGTTTCTTGAAGTGATCTCTGGTATTTCCCATTCTATTGTTTACTTCTTTGCACTGTTCATTTATGAAGGGCTTCTTATCGTTCCTTGCTATTCTCTGGAATTCTGCATTCAGTTGGGTATATCTTTCCTTTTCTCCTTTGCCTTTCACTTCTTTTCTTTTCTCAGCTATTTGTAAAGCCTCCTCAGACAACCACTTTGCCATCCTGCATTTCTTTTTCTTTGGTATGGTTTTGATCACTAACTCCTGTACAATGTTATGAACCTCAGTCCATAGTTCTTCAGATACTCTATCAGATCTACCCCTTTGAAGCTAGTCGTCACCATCACTGTATAATCATAAGGGATTTGATTTAGGTCATACCTGAATGGCTTAGTGGTTTTCCCTACTTTCTTCAATTTAAGCCTGAGTTTTGCAATAAGGAGCCATGATCTGAGCCACAGGCAGCTCCAGGTCTTGTTTTTTGTTTTTTTTTTTCTGACTATATAGAGCTTCTCCATCTTGGTCTGTGAAGAACATAACCAGTCTGATATTGGTATTGACCACCTGATGATGTCCACGTATGGTCATCTCTTGGGTTGTTGGAAAAATGGTATTTGCTATGACCAGTGTGTTCTCTTAAGAAAACTCGTTAGCCTTTTCCCTGCTTCTTTATCTTGTGCCCCAAGGCCAAACTTGCCTGTTATTCTGGGTCTCTCTTGATTTCCTACTTTTGCATTCAAATTCCCCATGATGAAAAGACATCTTTTTTTGGTGTTAGTTCTAGAAAGTCTTGTAAGTCTTCATAGAAGTAGTCAACTTTAGCTTCTTCTGGATCAGTGGTTGGCACATTGACTTGGATTACTGTGATGTTGAATGGTTTGCTTTGGAAAAAAACCAAGATCATTCTATCGTTTTTGAGATTGCACCGAAGTATTGCATATTGGACTCTATGAGGGCTATTCCATTTCTTCTAAGTGATTCTTGCCCACAGTAGTAGATACAATGGTCATCTGAATTAAATTTGACCATTTTTGTCCATTTTAGTTCACTGATTCCTAAGATGTTGATGTTCAATCTTGCCATCTCCTGCTTGACCACGTCCAATTTACCTTGATTCATGGACCTAACATTCTAGGTTCCTATGCAATATTGTTCTTTACTGCATCAGACTTTACTTTCAACACCAGACACATTCACAACTGAGCATCATTTCCGCTTTGGCCCAGACATTTCATTCTTTCTGGAGCTATTAGTAATTGCCCTCTGCTCTTCCTCGGTAGCATATTGGACACCTTCTGACACAGAGGGCTCATCTTCTGGTGTTATATCCGTTTGCCTCTTCATACTGTTGATTGGGTTCTCTTGGCAAAAAATACTGGAGTGGGTTGCCATTTCTTCCTTCAGTGGACCACATTATATCATAACTCTTCACTATGACCCGTTCGTCTTGGGTGGCCCTGCATGGCAAGGCTCATGGCTTCACCGAGTTATGCAAGTCCTTTCACCACAAGGCGGCTGTAATTGATGAAGAGGAAATGACCAACTACTAGATTTTATTTTCGGTCTTTACTCAGCAGCTTCCAACATAACTGATGGATTTCCTTACACCTCACTGGCCATCCTCTAATATTGTTCCTTGGCTGGCCCCTTCCCTTTTTTGCAGACTTCTTAATAATAGAGTCTGGCAAGCCTCGTTTATTTCACTTATTTTTTTCTATCTGTGTTCACTGCCTTCATAACCTAATCCAGTTCCATGACTTTAAAAACTATCTCTAGCCTGCTGACTCTCAGATTTGTAAACCCAGCTCATACCCATCTTCACAATTCTTGCTAATCTGATACCTCCTACAGAGACACCCTAACAGATGTCTCAAATTCGTAATTCAAACAGTAACTCCTGACCTTTGCCGAAAAAATCAGCTTCACCCACAGCCTTTCCCTTGACAGCTGAGGGCAACGCTATACTTCCAGTTGTTCAGGCTGAAAATCTTGGAAGTTATCCATAAATCCCCTCTCCTGTACTTCACAGTAAGTCATTAGGAAGTTCTGTTGGCTTATCCTTAGCTATATCCAGAACCCACATGTCCCTATCTACTACGATCCTGAACTGAGAAGTCATTACTGGCTACGTTAGGCCTGTGACTTCCTAGTTGATTTTTGACAAAGCAGTCAGAGACACCACTATAATGTACACCATTCTTATTAGGGACATTGCCAGGATTCACTTTTACAATTATTATGAGAGTCCTTTGATTTTATCTTTTCTTAGCAACCATTTAAACAGTTTTTTTTTTTGGAATATAGTTGATTTACAATGTTGTATTAGTTAGAAGCTCACTTATGTCTAGTAAGTCGATAAAAGCAAATTTTAACATGAAATAGCTAACAAATATCTTTTTAGGGTAGGAATGCTTATAATGTTCCTAAATTTTAAAATGACAAAAATTCTTTAAAAAAAAAAAATGTACACCAGGTCCCATCACTACTATGCTCAAACACTGAAATAGCTACCTTAAGTCCCCAAAATGGCTCCACCCTCCTCCCATCCTGTAAGTTCTTCGACCTGTCTTCTTCCTTCCTTCCCTCACTCATTCCAACCCAGTCATTCGGCCCTGAGTGCCCTTCCTCAGACACACAGAAAGGCTCCTACTTGTTAGGGCTTCAGTCCACTTGACGCTCTGCCTGCAGAGTTCTTACCTGAGAGATCCTCAGAGCTACCCCTTCCTCACCTCTAAGTGTTTGCTCAGATGTCTTGGTGGTGAGGCTACCTGCCTATCATTTTAAAAACTGAAACCCACCCTCTCACTCTCCATCCCTCTTAGTCTTTAATGTAGCAAATATTACCATCTCACATACTATATAATGAATCATTCATGTTTATTGTTCATATTAGAGTGTAAGCTCAAGACCACTACTGAGAGAGCTGGCTGACTGAAGGGTTGAGTGATAATCCTGACATAAGAGGTCGTACTATTTCATCTGATCCACCACTCAAGGTCGGTAGGTGCCCAATATGCTACCGGAGATCAGTGGAGAATTAACTTCAGAAAAAATGAAGGGATGGAGCCAAAGCAGAAACAACACCCGGTTGTGGATGTGATTGGTGACAGAAGCAAACTCCGATGCTGTAAACAGCAATACTGCATAGGAACCTGGAATGTTAGGCCCATGAATCAGGGTAAACTGAAAGTGGTCAAACAGGAGATGGCAAGAGTGAACGTCGACATTCTAGGAATCAGCAAACTAAGATGGATTGGAATGGGTGAATTTAACTCAGATGACCACTATATCTACTACTGTGGGCAGGAATCCCTTAGAAGAAATGGAGTGGCCATCATGCTCAACAAAAGAGTTGGAAATGCAGTACTTGGATGCAATCTCAAAAAAGACAGAGTGATATCTGTTCATTTCCAAGGCAAATCATTCAATATCACAGTAATCTAAGTCTATTTCCTGGCCAGAAATGCTGAAGAAGCTGAAGTTGAATGGTTTTATGAAGACCTACAAGACCTTTTAGAACTAACACCCAAAAAAGATGTCCTTTGCATTATAAGGGACTGGAATGCAAAAGTAGGAAGTCAAGAAACACCTGGAGTAACAGGCAAATTTGGCCTTGGAGTATGGAATGAAGCAGGGCAAAAGCTAATAGAGTTTTGCCAAGAGAATGCACTGGTCACAGCAAACACCCTCTTCCAATAAGACAAGAGAAGACTCTACACATGGACATCACCAGATGGCTAACACCAACTGATTATATTCTTTGCAGCCAAAGATGAGAAAGCTCTATACAGTCAGTAAAAACAAGACTGGGAGCAGACTGTGGCTCAGATCACGAATTTCTTATTGCCAAATTCAGACTTAAATTGAAGAAAGTGGGGAAAACCACTGGACCATTCAGGTATGACCTAAATCAAATCCCTTATGATTATACAGTGGAACTGAGAAATAGATTTAAGGGCCTAGATCTGATAGACAGAGTGCCTGATGAACTATGGAATGAGGTTTGTGACACTGTACAGGAGACAGGGATCAAGACCATCCCCAGGAAAAAGAAATGCAAAAAGCAAAATGGCTGTCTGAGGAGGCCTTACAAATAGCTGTGAAAAGAAGAGAAGAGAAAAGCAAAGGAGAAAAGGAAAGATATACCTATCTGAATGGAGAGTTCCAAAGAATAGCAAGAAGAGATAAGAAAGCCTTCCTCAGCAATCAATGCAAAGAAACAGAGGAAAAAAATAGAATGGAAAAGATTAGAGATCTCTTCAAGAGAATTACAGATACCAAGCGAACATTTCATGCAAAGATGGGCTCAATAAATGACAGAAATGGTAGGGGCCTAACAGAAGCAGAAGATATTAAGAAGAGGTGGCAAGAATACACAGAAGAACTGTACAAAAAAGATCTTCACGAATCAGATAATCACGATGGTGTGATCACTCACCTAGAGCCAGACATCCTGGAATGTGAAGGCAAGTGGGCCCTAAAAAGCATCACTACGAACAAAGCTAGTGGAGGTGATGGAATTCCAGTTGAGCTATTTCAAATTCTGAAAGATGATGCTGTGAAAGTGCTGCACTCAATATGTCGGCAAATTTGGAAAACTCAGCAGTGGCCACAGGACTGGAAAAGGTCAGTTTTCATTCCAATCCCAAAGAAAGGCAATGCCAAAGAATGCTCAGACTACTGCACAATTGCACTCATCTCACACGCTAGTAAAGTAATGCTCAAAATTTTCCAAGCCAGGCTTTAACAATACATGAACCGTGAACTTCGAGATGTTCAAGCTGACTTTAGAAAAGACAGAGAAACAAGAGATCAAATTACCAACATCTGCTGGATCATCGAAAAAGCAAGAGAGTTCCAGAAAAACATCTATTTCTGCTTTATTGACTATGCAAAGCCTTTGACTCTGTGGATCACAATAACCTGTGGAATATTCTGAAAGAGATGGGAATACCAGACCCCCTAACCTGCCTCTTGAGAAACCTGTATGCAGGTCAGGAAGCAACAGTTAGAATTGGACACGGAACAACAGACTGGTTCCAAACAGGAAAAGGAGTACGTCAAGGCTGTATATTGCCACTCTGCTTATTTAACTTATATGCAGAGTATATCATGAGAAATGCTGGGCTGGATGAAGCACAAGCTGGAATCAAGATTGCCTGGAGAAATATCAATCACCTCAGATATGCAGATGACACCACCCTTATGGCAGAAAGTGAAGAATAACTAAAGAGCCTCTTGATGAAAGTGAAAGAGGAGAGTGAAAAAGTTGGCTTAAACCTCATCATTCAGAAAAGTAAGATCATGGCATCGGTCCCATCACTTCATGGTGAATAGATGGGGAAACAGGGGAAACAGTGGCTGACTATTTTTCTGGGCTCCAAAGTTTTGCAGATGTTGATTGCAGCCATCAAATTAAAAGACACTTGCTCCTTGGAAGGAAAGTTATGACCAACCTAAACAGCATATTAAAAAGCAGAGACATTACTTTGCCAACAAAGGTCTGTCTAGTCAAGGCTATGGTTTTTCCAGTAGTCATGTATGGATGTGAGAGTTGGACTATAAAGAAAGCTGAGTGCAGAAGAATTGATGCTTTTGAACTGTGGTGCTGGAGAAGACTCTTGAGAGTCCCTTGCACTCCAAGCAGATCCAACCAGTCCATCCTAAAGGAGATCAGTCCTGGGTGTTCATTGGAAGGACTGATGTTGAAGCTGAAGCTCCAATATTTTGGCCACCTGATGCAAAGAGCTGACTCATTTGAAAAGACCCTGATCCTGGTAAAGATTGAGGGCAGCAGGAGAAGGGGACAAAGGATGAGATGGTTGGATGGCATCACCGACTCAATGGACATGAGATGGGTAGGCTCCGGGAGTTGGTGATGGACAGGGAGGCCTGGCGTGCTGCAGTTCATGGGGTTGCAAAGAGTCAGACACTACTGAGCGACTGAACTGAACTGAACACTCCAAATTCACACACCCGCAAGTGAAACTTTCACAGCATGTGCTGAGAAGCTATACTCTTAGAGCTGTAATAGAACCAAATGGTTATCTTCCTACACAAGCAGGCAACCAGATATTGAGAGATAACTGACTGCCTACATTCACACTGTCAGCTAAAGCAAACTACTTGGCCATGATTTTTTTTTCCTACCTTCCTAGTCTCATGTCAAAAAAGCTAAAGATAATCTAAGTCAGAAGAAAAAAAAAGCAATGATTATCAAATATTGTCCAAGGTCAAAGATGAGAAAGAGCTAGCACTATTTCAGTAATTCTGTAAAAAGCCATTCTACACGGAAAAATAAAAGTATCCCATTTATAATCAGTGTTTCTATAGCAGCTAGTGTTCAATGGAAGTTAAGAAGAGAATGAGAAAACTGAAGCTGCATCAGTATCTTTCCCACAGTCCCAGAGCCCCCTGCATTGCAGATGCAGGACAAGCAACACAGCTGCACAGGGCACTCACTCAGATTCTCCAGCAGGTGCTTGCAGTCATCAGTAGCAACATCGTGTGCGGTCCGGTTACACTTATCTCTTCTTTCTGGCTCCAGCCCTCGATGCCTACACAAGACTTCTAGGCAGTTCTGTGAAGACAAGAACTCCATTACCTCCTGTCCAAATGAATCAACTCAAGTGAAAACTCCAAGGGAAGATTCAGTGGCCTGTAGCAAGACAATCAGGAATTCTCAATCAGAAAGCTTATTTCTTTTCCAACAACCCAAATATTCATATTAATGTAAACACTGTCTCCAAGTGAAAAGCAAAGAGGGCTTCATTTACATGTGATTCACAAGATCAAAACACTGCTGCTCTTAGAACAGTCTCTTAGGTTTCAAGTGAAAAAACTGGCTTACTAATCACGAAGTTTGCAGAGTGCCATTAAGGAAAAAAAGACTTGGGCAGACAGTATCCTTTTATGGTAATCTGGAAATACAAAAAGACTTTTGCTACAACCGAATGCCCAGCGTTGTCTTCTAGACCAGGTATTGTCTTCCTGGTCATAAAAGTGCAGGGTTCCAATTCTGTCCCAGAGTCCTTGTAACCACAAATATATTTTGGATCTTATGTTGTCTTATTTTTATTTGAAAATTATATGTAAACACCACATTGACTGAGGTTTTAGAAAAACACTCTCAATAGACATGGGAATTACATGCCCTTGCCTTTTCAGTTTCTTCTGTGTTGCTCCAGGGAGTCTCCACTCAACAGGTATCACTAGCCTTTGAGGTGAAAGGTCTTAGTTTTCCAAAGTTTTTCAATTCAAAGTGGTAGACAGACAATATATATATATACACAAACATTTTCAAGTAAGTGCAAGGCAGGATACTACATTGGGATATCTATCAAGGAGCTCTGCTATTTCAGCTTCTACTACTTCTTGATTTGTCTACTGATTTCCCATCAAAGTAAGCACAAAATGGAATAAACCAGAAACCATGAAAAGGAACTAACAACCAAAGCAAGTACTGTTCTTTTCATCACTTCCCTACATGTACACACACACCTACACCTACACACCTACACACCTACACACACACACACACACACAGAGGCTTTGGGCTAACTTTTGCTTCTGACAACACAGTAAACTAGGCAGTCTGAACAGCTTTCTCTAATCTTGCTCTAAGATACTTTTTTGTGTGTTTTATAAAACATGTTTTCCTTACTGATGTATAATATCTATGTAGAAAAGTACATAAATAAGTGTGAAGCTTGCAGAATTATCACAGAGTGAACATACTTGTGGGAGGAGTACTCTGGAAGCCTCCTTAATGTTCCATCTCAACCACTAATCCCTCCTTTCTCCTCAAAAAGGCAACTACTATTATGATTTCTAAGATGAGAAGTCCACTTAGCCTGTTTTAAGAGTTTTATATAAATGGAACCATATTACAGGTACACTTTTATATCTGGCTTCTTTTCATTCACCATAATGCTATAAAATTCATATATGTATTAGGAATAGTTATAATTCAATTCATCCTATTTTAAAATTACTGTGTATCACATGGATATGCCACAATTTATCTCTACTCTTGTTGGTGGACATTTGGGTTCTACTATGGACATTCTGATATGTGGCCTTTGGCAGACACAGGTACACACTTCTATTGTGTATACATACAGAGTTGGTCTGCTGGGGAACAGGGTATGCACATGTTCTGTATCTGTGTATACTGCAAAGAGCTTTTAAAAGTGGCTATACCAAACTCCACTCCCACCAGGAATATATCTGAGTTCCAGTTGCCTCCTACTGCCTCCTAAACATATTTAAATGCAATCATAGTCCATGAGGAAATACAAGGAATGTATAAGGGTCAGAAAGAAAAAGAGTAAGCTGAGGTCACCAAGTAAGCAAAATATGAAAAGGAAGCCAGTGATGATTTAATATAGGGGCTCTTTTTGGATGCTGAGGGGATGGGAGACAAAGCCTTGGTACCTGCAAAATGGAGGAGCTGAGCCAGAGGACCTTTGAATAAAGAAAATCTGTTTGCCTGCAAAGGGATTAAGTGTCAGCATTTATCACTGCTGCTGTTGAGGCTGGAGGGATCTCCTCTAACAATGAAAGTCTGGCTTTCATAGGTCTGGGGTTCAAGTTTTAAAAAATCACTAAGCTAAGAAATGAACTAAAAACTAAGCCAAATAAATAAATAATAGTTTTTATTCCATTGATATTACTAATTTGTACAAAATCAGTAAATGCATGAGAGTTAATGAAATTGACTCAAATGAAAGATTCAAGCAGAATGCAATCTGAGCACTAAACTTCATGAATTCTCAGATGACAGGAGACAGAAATAATACATTTATTACACAAGGTAGTACAGGTTAGAGGTAAAACAGACCTGGGGTCTTATCCTGCCATTATAAATGATTTTTACCTGACTTTTGGTAAATCATTTAACATTTTTATGCTTCAGTTTCCTTATCTGTGTCTCATATATCTATATTTCATAAGGTTGTTAGGTGATTTAAATGAAAAGATAGGTAATTTATATTCTTGGCACATAAAACACTCTCAATATTTATTAGCTTGCTGTATTTGTTACAATCAACATAATCATCACTAATTAGAAAACAGCCCAAGTATTCAGGTAAGTGGTGAGGAATTATAGTACATCAACAAATGTCATAATTCTAGGTGACGTTAGTTCAAATTAGAAACAGAAATAAAAGATACAACCAAAATTTGCAAGATTCAAGTCCACCTATAAGGTGGGTTGTGTGTAATTATTATAGTCAGGCAGATCAGTAGGCAATAATCTAAGCAGTGGCTTTCTCTATAGAGGAAGCGCAGAATGTCAGAAAGATAGCAGGATAAGGCGTATCAAATAGAGCCACAACTGTCAGTTTCACAGCACTCTGCTGGGCTCCATGGGGAACACAAAGAAGATGAAAACCTTACCTAACCGACACTTAACAACAGCAGCTACAAAAACTATTCAAGCACATACTAAGTGCCAGGCACCGTTACAACACCGCGCACGTATTTAGTGCTCATCAAACCTCACAACGTTATGAAATAGATACGAAGCACCTGGGTGCCAGGAGCTGTGTTAAAACCCCAGGGTTGTGACGATGAATAAGGTAACAGTTCTGTTTCTCCAGCAGAAACATGACATATTGTCAAGAGTCATGAGGAAAACATGCAGGAAAGGGGGCCTATGGAAGTGAGGGGCAAAGCTTTCCTCAGCAGAAGAGGAAGTGGGAAAGGTAGAGGAAAACATCTAAGCTCTCTCATTGATGGGTGGGATCTGAGTGAAGAGAACAAATGCTGTGATGCCAGCTGCTGTTTCTGGACATGGATTCTCAGGGGACCTAAACTGGGCAGGCTGTTCCAAGGGATGTAAAGCAAGCAGTTCCGACGAATAAGTCTAAGTCAAAGTGCTATTAGCCACAACACAGATACATGTCTCCAGCGAGCAGAGACTTTAAAAGGCAGTGGGCTTTGGTTCGGCTTCTATTTCCACTCACATCCCAATCGCCAGAACTTAGGTAGGCAGCCATGGTCATCTTCCAGGAAGCTGGAAAATGTAGTCTTTATTTGGGGCTGAACTCTGAGAGGTTCGTTACTATAGAAGAGGGGAGAAGGGATGTTTAGGGTCAATGAACCACCTCTGTCAGTGGCCTTTAAGAGCTGAGAAGCAAGGGTATCAGTGCCAGGCAGACTAAGGAGAACACCCAAGTCCAAAGAGCTAGAGATAAGATCCGGGTCAGGGCAGGAAACTTGAGAGACTGAGCTTGGGCAGAGGGAGTGGAAGGGAATTCAGTCTGCAAATGCACAGGTGAGGTCCAGCACACACGTCAGGAACAACCTTGGGATGTGGCTGTGCCCACTGTTGGGCAGAGCAGGGCAGATGGAGAAACAGCACAATGGGTAGCAACAGCTGAGGAAGCAGAGATTTAGCGGGGAGATGAAGGCGGCTGGAGTTAGCCATGAAGAGCTGAGGGTGAGGGAGCATGGACTCTTTGCAGGAGACACAAGGATACATCTGGGTAGACAAGTGCCATGATCAACTCAGTTCTGAAAACCAATTAGTGAGTTTGGAAAGACATACTGAAAAACAAAGTGACAGAAAAAAGACCAGTTAAGAAAGAACTGTCATAAAATTTACTCATTTACTCACTGATGCAACAAACATTTAGTACTCATGGGCCAGAGACTGCTGAGTACAATATATACAATGATGAAAAGTGATTTTTTTGGAGGCAGTGGAGAGGGAAGGAGGTATATAAATAATTCCAGTAAAGAATAAGCTCCCTAAGTGAAGTGTGAAGAGGTACCCTGGGAGCAATGAACTTCTGGAAGCCAAGACCTAAGCTGAGATGTTTTCCAGGCAGGGAGGGGTCAGGACAGAAGGGGCCGTCTCGGGTAATGGGAACAGCAGATGCAAAAGCAGGGAGAGGAGACAGCACAGGATGGCTGCAGGATTCGAGCAGAGGGCACAGGGGAGAAGGAGCCAGGAGTGTGCTGGTGCCAAGAGGCTGAGGCCGGAACTGGAGGGGACCTGACTGTCATGTACAGGGCTGGCACTCATCCTCGAAGTGACAGAAAGATCAGCTATCCCTGGAAAGATGAAGGGTTAACTACACAACCAACTCCCCCTGTTAGAAAGGTTCCTCTCAAAGCAGCATAAAGGAGGTGGTGAGACTGGAGATGGGGAGACCACAGCAGCCTATGCAAGTTCAGACAGCCTGTGGTGAGGGCTCCCCGAGGGACATCCTGGAATGTGTTTAAAAACACAGCCTCCTCTTTGTTCATGCACTCATTTATAAAGGAATAAAATCTAGAATTGTATCCATCATTTGAATTCAGTAACTTAGGAAGATGGAGCAAGAGACACAAATGTCAGATGATGTTACTGGATTAAGAGAGGAGGAACAGAGATGCATTATAGACCCAGAAGTCTGGGGACGCATCCTCATGGAGCTGTTTGGTGGAAATAAATGTGAATATGGCCATCAACAGGGCTTCCTGGATGGCTCAGCAGTAAAGACTCCGCCTGCAATGCATGAGACTTGCAGGAGATATGGGTTCAATCCCTGGTCAGGAAGACCCCCTGGAGAAGGAACTGGCAACCCACTCCAATATTCTTGCCTGGGAAATCCCAGGGACAGAGGAGCCTGGTGGGCTACAGTCCACGGGGTCGCAAAGAGCTGGACACAACTGAGGGACTAATCACCACCACCACCACTATAGATAGATAGCAATGGCCATCGATAGGGTTACCATACATCTGTCTAAACTGAGACACTTTCAGGAGTAAAAGGGGGCATTGTTAATGGTTCCACTGGGATGACGGACATCCACAAGGACTGTATTGGGCCAACTGGGGTATCAAGGAGATGCCCTGTAAATCATGGGCTTCCTACACAGGATCTTCCTGAAAGGACTGAGGACATGAATAAGTGGGCTAGAGAGAAGATTTTGGAACCTCTATAGATTATATTCTGGGGACCAGTAAGATCATTCAAAGGGAAAAGTATAAAGTGAGAGGAGAAAAAGGGTCAAACTAGATCCATGAAAGGTGTCAGTGGAAAACACTGGAAAGCACGGGAAAGTGCAGATCTTCAGTGAGGGGTGGGAGCACAACTCTGGTTGGCCAAGTTTACGTGAGAATCCTTTAGGATCCTGTCAGTGAGTCATTGGTGGTTAAATTAAGCAAGTGTACAACACTCTGCACTGGACATTCTGGAATGAGGTTTTAAAAGAGCCTTTCCTTTGTCTACACACAGTTGAGTCAATCTGGCCTCTTCAAAAATAATCTTATAAAAATTAAGGGAAAAATGGTCAAGGAGAATCAAAAGCACAAAAAATAAAAGACTCCAAAGAATGGATTTCTATCTGCCATGATTAGCATCTAGTCCCAAAGATTTGGTCCAACCTCACAAGTTATTCTGTGTTTGTCTTTTCTAGCCAGGCACCCAACTCACTGTGACAAGAAAGAATTCTAGGGACTCCTATCGTTTTTTTTTTCTTCCTTGTAGGCATGACCTAGGGAGAGAAAATCTACATTGTAGGGCTCTATGTGGGCCTCTGCACTTAAGATACACACCTCATGCAGACCATCCAGTTAGGGCGGATGCTAGAATGTGGGAGGAAATGCCTGGGATTCACCTGGTTAAGAGCTAAAAAGGCATCAGTCAGTCTACAATCCCAGAACAATGCAAGAACAGTGTAAAGATGGCAACAAGAAGACCACTGCCTGACCAGAGGACCATGGGCCTGCTTAGGGATGACCTCTAGGATAGTGGAAAATAAATGACTGGAAAGCAGGTAAAAAGCCAGGTGGGAGATCTGGGCTGGGGAAGAGGTATTGTAGAAGCCACCGCTGAAGTTGAAAGACTGGATAAATTCTTAAAAATAGGACTAGGCAGCTAGGATGGCTTGGGCGTTGCCTAGGGTTAAAAAATAAAAGAGAAAGAACAGGAAAAAAAAACAAAGAAAAAGCCTGATCATCAAATTCAGAAGGGAAGCCAAGGAGAGGTCTGCATTAGAACCAACATGTTCAACAACCCAGAAAGACTGAGTAAGAACAGGAGTGACAGGAAGCCTCCAGCTTTGGCAATATGTAAGCCAGAATTATAACCTACTCCTGTACTTACAACATGCACAGTCCCTCAAATAAAGAATCTGTTGTATGAGAGCTTTGACAACCAGATGCTCAAATCCAGACACTCTCCCTCATCTATTTCTGCTGCAGGAACTTGATGTGTCAAAGTTCTCATGACAGAACACAGAGTTTCACTAAGGAACTCTTCTATCACTCACGCTGAGTGATGAAAACAAGTGTATCCTCAGTGACGAGTTCAGCTGTGGAGTAGTCACAGACCAGCTTTAGAGAGAGCTCCTCTGGTCACCAAAGACCAATGGTGATTTGCATCAATTGCTTAGTCACTGGGAAAAAGACCAAGAACTAAGTGGAAAAAGGACTGACTGAGGAACCTGATCTCCTATGAACTGACTTTGGGGAATTAGTTATGCTATTTCCCAAAACTGACACTTTTTCATCTGCAAGGCAAGGGGGTTGGAATAGATGAGCTATGTGTCTTCAAGCTCCCAAATCCCACATTTGTCAAACGAGAAACATGTGAAACTGAAGTGATCATCTTGGGTAACAGTGGTGCTGCTCCCTTATGTAGAGCAGACACAGGAAAGCTATGGTAGAAGAAAAAAAAACATACATCTTTTAAGCCCCACTTGTGGTCAGTGTAGAATCTCTTCACCCACACAACGATTAACTCAGGATTGTAATGTATTTTTTCTGAAAACGAGTCTTAGCAACTTAGTTGTGAATAGATTACCTATCTGGAGAACTATCTCAGCCACGATATAAACACTGTATTAGGCAAAGGATGCAAAAATATTTTCCAATACCCATGACTAGGAAGGCACACTGAGTGGTATTGTGTGAAGAGTAATGAAACCAGGCAATCTGGTCTTCATTCCCAACGTCTATTCATCTCTCCATAGTTTAATTGTCCTAATTGTAAATGAAGAGGTAAGCCTGGAAGACAAAGTATCTACTCCAGGGCAAAAAAAAAAAAAAGCTTGTTATTTTAATCTATTATTTTTCTTTGCAGTGTGTCACTGTTGTCAGCCACGCTTACTTTCTAAAATCTCTCTCTTCTTATTCAAAATTTATCTTAAGTTCTTAAAATAAGAGAATATTGGAAGAGTCATATTAGACATGAGAAAGAAATTCTATTTCCCTTGACAGAGCATCCATGTTGCCAAGGGCCTGGGAATCCATGAAGATGCCATCTTCAGCTATGAAACCACCAGGACTAATGAGGAGTTCATAAAGGAGGAGCTGAGTGGCACCATAAGCCCCCACCCTAAAGGGGAACTCACCCTGGAGGGAGAGCTCCTCTCAGTGATGCTCAGGTTTCATTTTCTGTTTTGCCTTTTTTCTTGCCTTCAGGGTGAGTGCATGAACAACCTACCACTGTCAGTAACCTTTCACATTATACTCCGAGATTTTCTAGAAGAGGGAGGCAAGTCGAAAATCACCCCTGCAACACACATTTTCTCCATCAAATGAGATTCACTGTACTAGATTAACTATGCCTATTCAAATTTAAGCCTTCCGTATTTCCCATCTTTGCCTTCCAAGTACTTTTATGTTAAATGTCATTGCATTCCATTCAAATCAACACATAAATATCAAGCTCATATAATTACTGTAGGTTTTTTTTTTAAAGGATAATTGGGAGTAAACTACTACTAACAAGCAATACCTCCACACTGGACTGACTCATTCCTGTTTCTCACTTGTTTCAAAAACACCCAAGTCCAAGATGAACAGCTTCTGCTCTAGATCATAACACAGGAAGTTACCAACCAGGAGCTCCAAATGAACATTTCTAGCTATTTCCAGATATCTCCATCTGGATGAACACGTCCCAGCATTAAATTCAGCATGCCTAAACCCACATTCTATCTGCTGGATCACAACAATATCTCTTCTTTCCTCTTTCTGGGAAAGTAACTATGACCCTTCTATTCATCCCATTCATTCAATGCATCTGTCTGCAGTTCTTGGACATTTCTACTCTGTGACCTCTCTTATGATTTCCACCAGTCTCATCATCTTTCACCTAATCTCTCTCCCTGCCATCAATGTTTTCATAATCCCAAATCGTCTAAATGTCATTGCTCAATCAAGCAATTTAAACGATAGAGCTGATTCTTTTGTTCTTTTGTATAAACTTTTCAAGTTTTACTCTGTCTGGTAAATAAAACTCAGACTCAGTGCATCACCGAAGGCCTGTGCTATACTATGAAACTCCTAGTCTTGTCTTCTCACTACGCTTCGTTAGCTCAGCTGGAGCCTCTCTACTTCCATACCATTCCTTCTGTTCCCTGCATCTGAACTACTCTCTCCCAGTGATGGGTGACAAATGTAACCCAGCCTGCAAGGCCAAGATCATTTCTATCTCCTCCAGAGTGAGTCATTTCTGAGCCTAATACTCCACAGCTCTGCTCCCTGAAAGACGTGCATTCTGTCTTCCAAAAAAATAAAAATTTGCATTTTTGTATTGTTCCAAACACATGTCTATTATCTTGTTTTAAATTTTCAGTGCTTCTCTTATCCTATGCTTGTCTTGTATTTTGCACTCCTGCCGCTGAACTAGGAGTTACCTAATCACATAAATGATTCCTACAAATGTTAGCTCCCATAATGCCTTGCACTCAGGAGCTTCCTGATAGCTTTTCATTGTTAAAGCAATTATTGCTAAAGTGATTTAAATGGAAAAATAAGCATGAATGGATGGCTTCCTATGTCATGTTATTTCTTTAATAATCACAATCTTTCTCCACTCTAATGGGTGAAATCTAGAACTCTCTCTTATGAATCATGAGATGGCACAGGTAGTACATAGTGAGGGAGCTGAGAGTATAGGACATGTGTACTTGAATCCTGGTTCACCCTCAAAATCATTGGATGGCCTTGGTACTAACAAAGAATCTTGGTACTAACTCAAACAATCATTGGATGGCCTTGGCCTCAATCAATATCCAACTTCTCTTCCTAAGTTTACATGAGATAAAATGTCTGGAATTACTCCCACATTTGTTAACAAACTCCAAACTGATTTTTATGACATCTCATATACGCTTGATGGTAAGTATCTGCTGGACAAAAAATATAGTTGGTTCTTACTGGATCATTTCCGAAAATGGTGCTGCTCAGTCTCCCATTATTCAAGCAAAATACACTCAGCCAATAGCAGCCAACTTTGCCACTCATCAAATTACAACTGTATAATGAGGCCAGCTGCTACCAGACACACCTTAAAACCCTTTGAAGCAGCAATATGGGCAGCAGTCCAGCCTTCACTGTCAGCATGGTTGATGAGGTCTGCAGGAACAACGGGCTTGGATGTGCCTTCATGAGGCTCTTCTTGATCCAGGTCAAAGATGGCCAACCCAGGCTCCTCCTGCAACTTGTTTCCATGAGCTGGGGCTCCATGGTACATAAGAAGCTTGAGGCTGTCCACATTACCAGTGTCCACGGCTGCATGAATCGGTGTCCAGCCATCCTGAAAATAAAACGACCAGGGGGAAAGAGTTGATTACAACATGAATGTTGAGAGCAGTGTTATTTAAAGTTCACATCTAAATATTCTTGGCCATGGACCACTGAGACAGGAAAAGCAGGCATTCCAATCCTGAATATCATCAATGAGCTAGGTTCTCTCAGACCTCTGTCAGTTAGTGCCTTTTCCATTGCTCTGACTCATGTCTGCTATTTTGTAAGAGTTTCTTCTTAACACTCAACCATTTGGAGTGAGTTAGTACTACCCAGCCTGGTAAATATGCATTATATATGGTAAAAGAAAATCTCAACTTAATATTATGAAAGAATGAACTTCAGCATACACATTTTAAAAAATGTATATCCAAGTATAAGAAGCCAGTTCTATTTATAGGGAAGAGTGCTAATTCTAGTCATCTTAAAATTTTATGCCACTGATTCCAGAAGGAAAGATTCTAGATCATATGGAAAAGGCAGACATAAAGCGAAAACAAAGTCAAATAACTTTACGAGATATCTATTGGCCTCTATGGACCTCTCTGGGATTGCAGATGGATACTGGTAAACGCAAGCTTAGAAAATATTCCAACTAAAATATTGGGCTCATTCTCTAGAACATATTACTTTGAAGCCCCAATCATCCACTTAGCTGGTTGTTAGAACAGACTCAGAATTTTTTTTTTTTTTCCGGGTAGCAGTTCTCAAAGTGTGGTTCCCTGATCAGCACCATCAGCACCACCTGTGAACTTGTTAGAAATGTAAATTGTTGAGCCTTATCCAAGACCTACTGAATCAGAAATCTCAAGGGGTGGGGCCCTGCATTCTGTTTTAGCAGCCCTCTGGGCAACTCTGATGCACTAAAGTTTGACAAACTCTATTCTAAGGAAAACCTTGATCCCCTCTGTAGTCTCTCATTTTTATATATAGAGAGATCTGCCTTCTACTCAGGTATCCATCTTCATTAGATTTTTAAGACTATCATAAAAGAATTGATGATTATTTTGGTGATATGTATTTTGGTTTTATTTTCCCTTTAGCCTTTTTTTTTTTTTCATTTGGTATTTCATGCTGCTACACTAAATTTTTTCCAGTGAATAGGATTGATGCTTTTGAACTGTGGTGTTGAAGACTCTTGAGAGTCCCTTGGACTTAAAGGAGATCAAACCAGTTCATCCTAAAGGAAATCTGTCCTGAATATTCATTGGAAGGACTGATGCTGAAGCTGAAACTCCAGTACTTTGGCCACCTGATGCAAAGAACTGACTCATTGGAAAAGACCCTGATACTGGGAAAGACTGAAGGTGGGAGGAGAGGGGGACAACAGAGGATGAGATTGTTGGATGGCATCACTGATGCGATGGACATGAGTCTGAGCAAGCTCCAGGAGTTGTTAATGGACAGGTAAGCCTGGCAAGCTGCAGTCCATGGGGTCTCAAAGAGTCAGACATGACTGAGTGACTGAACTGGACTGAACTGAATTGATAGTACACTTAAAAAAAAAAATAATGAGTAGAAGACAGAGAGGAAAAGAGACAATAAATGATAATAATCTACATTTAGACTGAGTCATCTGATCATTTGCTAAAACCTGGACATTGTAGCTTTTTCTCTGGCTCTGTACTTCACATCATCGGAATCAACTTGGCCAAGGCAAGACCATGGCTGGCAGTAGCTGGAATATCATACAGTCCTTGGGAGTACCCCAGGCAGGCAAAGTGTTTCATAGCTTGTTCTTTGTTGGGCTGTGGATACCTTTCCTTAGGCATCAGCCTTAATTAAGGGCTAGAGTGTAAGTGCTCTTGACCTTCCTTATATTACAAAGGCCATGTAATCATTTCAGAAAAACTTAAAATCCTGTATTCCCCTTTGATTTCTTATTAAAAGTTGTGAGAAATAATTAATTATTCCCTTAAGGACCTTTATCAATTATGCTATTTATCTCTGTACTTTGGAGCCTCTGTACTTCTAATGACTTCACTCAGTTTATCAACAATTAGCTTGAGAGCATGGATTTCTGTGTTCTCTAACTTATAGGATGTGACTTCAATTTTTATGTCACACTACTTATTTTTCATTCAGATATTGATGTAAAATTCATTCCTTTTTCATATATAAGGTAGAATTTTATAATAAGTATGTGTAATACCACAGATTTCTTAAATATATAAAACAACATGAAAAAGAGTAACATTGGACTATTTTCTCAGATTTTCAAAAAATAAATAGAAAGTAAAGAAAAAAAGCTCTAGCCATAGGACTCAATGGTAAAATGTCTATACCTAGCTTATATTACATCCCTGATTATACTATTATTTGTGGATTTACTTTTGAAAACTTAAGAAAATCCAGTATCTAAGAGTGACCTTAAAATACATAATATAACTTTCTATCCTAGAAAATTTTAAGGGTGATTCCTGTGAAACGGATGCACAGTATAGTCAATTCGCTATGAACAGAAGAAATCCAAGGTTCAGATAATCTTTGGCAATTAAGATGTCTACACTTGTCATTCATCATGAATATGCTATAGGATGGTAATTACTACACTTTTAACATTCTGGGAAACTGCAGGAAAAAACTCCTGAGCCCAGTGAAGAGTGGGTCCCATAAACCTGCCAGCCTTTAGATGGGCCCCCACTGAAGAAATGCATGTCAGTGTGTGAAGGGCTGAGTCTTGGTCTTCAAGTCTATCATGATAGGATGATAAAGGCCAACTAGGGAGGGCGAATGGAGGAACTTGTTTTAAATGCATTTTTGTGTGCTGAGCCAGAAGTCTTATCAAAGGACTCTTCTTGTGAATCAGACTCAGTTTCTTCAGTTTCTAAATCTGGCTTCACCTGTGCACCCTGTACAGGAGGCAGCAGGACTGTATGGGATGGAGTCAAAGCTACTTCAGCCTATTAGTTTCCATACTGGACTTCCACACACAGTGCTTCAAGTTCTGAGGCAAATTAGACAATGACCTTGAACTCTGTGAGATGCTGCATAATCTCAGCAAAAACAAAGGTCAGCTCTGTGAGGAATAGTGAGCACAAATAACCTTCCTCTAAGTCCTGGCAATGGGCA
The DNA here is from genome assembly GCF_032405125.1 of Capricornis sumatraensis. Lineage (NCBI taxonomy): Eukaryota > Metazoa > Chordata > Mammalia > Artiodactyla > Bovidae > Capricornis > Capricornis sumatraensis. The sequence goes on along the minus strand of NC_091073.1, from coordinate 55,470,272 downwards.
CTGTCTTGCCACAAAACTGCTTCCTGTTTATACACATTACAAATGAGCACTACCGTGGATGATGACGACAACTCAATGACAGGTGACCTTTGTCAATGGCTTACAATTCCCTGGTACTACACCGACTACCTTTAAAAAGAAAGGCTAACTAACAAGCTTTGAATAATCAGATGAACAGAGGTCAGACCATGAGGATCCAACATATTCAAAGCAAAACAACAAAACTTTAAACAAAACAAAGCAACCTGTATTTTAACCTATTTTATTTTTTGAACTGCAGAGTTTGCAGACATATTGTAATTAGAGGACAAAATATAAAATACAGGTACTCACTCTGGTTTTTACACTTCGGTCAGTTCCAGCTTCCAACAAGAGTTTAATACATTCTTTATTTCCATTTTTACAGGCCAGGTATAGAGGTGTCTGTCCTCCATCAGCAGCATGATTAATATTAGCATCATATGCAATTAATAATTCTACACACCTAAACACAACAGTATGATTAATTATGTACAAACTTGGTTTGATGTCTGAAGTACCACCTGACCAAGATATTAAAAAGAGCAAATACTGCTAGAGGAATTCTGCATCTTTATTTATTACATGAATTATTATATATATATAATCTCTATTATTACTGGTCTTATTATATAGATACTATTTTAACAAGGCTGGAAGATATTTTAATTACTCCCATGAAAATTTCAAATAACAGCTTTGATCAAGGGTGAAGACCTGGTTTATGACACTTCTCTGTAAACAACATATAAAAGTAGAGTCCTTGGAATGTGTTTAACTGTGCTTGACATATATATTATTTATGGTTCAAAATAGTTTGAACCTTGAAGAGAGTCAGGCTGCTGAGTCATTCTGAGATTTTCACTTGAGAAAATAATTATAAATAGCGCAGACAGCAGGGCACCATGTGCGCAGACCGAGGAGAGGGCCGTTTGGGGGAGAAACGGCAGCAAAGGCTGTTTTGTTCCCCTGAAATGGGGCTAGTTTACAAGGAAAAAAGACACAGTTCAGCAGAAATGCACTGCCCTGAGAATCGGGAAGGACAGCAGTGAGGTGAATTCAAGACTTCATGGCACTTAGGAACTAACTATAGTTTGCAAAATCAAATGAGAATAAATTCAGAAAAGAGGAATAAATCATAACCAAATGAAGAAGCAATGCACATCTTTGGTTTTTTGCTCAGAGGCAAGCGTTCTCTTGGCTTCCTTTGACAACATTTGATTTATTTATACATTAGAAAAAATAAGTTACTTATTGATGTGTATCTCATATACATTTAAATTAACCAAGCCTCCCTGCATTTCCCCAGGGTTCTCCCTTATTGGCAAATCCTTCCATGCCTCCATCCATGCCTCCATTCCCATGACTGCTACACGATCCAAGCAAGTAGCCCTACAGAACGCCTACTGGCAGTAAAGGCAAAAGTATAGTCCAGAAGAAGAATCTTTCCTGGAGGACTTAGAATACATGCAAAAAGGCAGCAGCAAAATCAATAGTTCTGATCATCAATAATAAATTCAGAGTGATGAGATGTATGTTCAACATGCAGAAAAAAAGTAATACATATATTAAGGATGCATTTTGAACTTTTAAAAATTCATATTTACAAAGAATGACAGCAGTGTGAAACTGAAAAACCTTATGTCAAGAATTCTGAGATTTGTTAATTGTTTAATGCTACTTAATGTTTGTTAATGAAACATTTCTATTCGGATGGTAAAAGTTAAAAGTTGAAAACAGCTTTCATTCTCCGTAGACTGCCATTTCAGTACAGGCAAAGAAAGCAATTTAGCTATATTCTATCAATATTATTATAATATCACTTGATTACAAAAAGTTATCTCTCTATTCAACTGACTTATTTAAGCAACTGAAGAAATCACTGCTAAACTTACATATCTAATTATAGGCTCTTTTTGATTTTGTGCTCTAACTTCTTTAAGCATGTAAGTTCCTGCTTCAATTTTTTAAAAAAATGATAAAGTATGTTGCATACTTGAACAATTTATAATAACGTGTGTGTGTGTGTGTTGAGGTGGTGGAAAATAGTGAACAATGAAGTGTGTAACAATCCATTATATAACCACATACACAGTTGACTGTCCATATGTGCAGGTTTCACATTTGCGAGTTCAACGAACCCCAGATGGAAAATATTTGGAAAAAAATCCTAGGAAGTTACAAAAAGCAAAACCTGAGTTTGCCACATGCTCGCAGCGATTTACATAGCATTTACATTGTATTAGGTATTATAAGTAACCAGAGATGATTTAAAGTGTATGGGCCGGGGGGTGGGGGGGATGTGCGTAGATTATATGCAAATACTGCAGCATTTTATGTAACAGACTCAGAGCATTCTTGCATTGTGGCATCTGTGGGTGGTCCTGGAACCAATCCCCTACAGAAAGGAGGGATGACTTTATGCTGATAGGCTAAAAATAATCTTCCTCTTCGGAAGCAAGTTCATTCACACGAGGTTTGGAAACAGCATATTCCTCTTCTTCACTTCCCAATATACAACTATCTATTATTAAGAAGAGCAAATTTAGGATCCTCCTTTGCACTTAAATTCTCAAAGACGTTTAGTTGAATTTACTTGCCAAAGGATCTTAAGTACTAGTTTACACATTCAGCCAGAACTAAAATATATGTGCAAATCATAAAGAGGCTCTTTTCATGAGGGGAAAAAAAAGGATTAAGAGCATCACTTACTTGAAATGTCCCTGAGCAGCTGCAGCACACAAGGGTGTGAAGCCATTTTTATCAGCAGCATTGACTTGGGCTTCTGCATTCAGCAGCAATCTCACACAGTCTATGGATTTTAATAGAAAGCCATTTTAATTTCCCACTTAGATTCACGATGAGCCAAATTCTATACAGGCTGTAGACAGATACTAACCCCAAGGGACCTCTCTCATGCACAGCTCATCTGACATTTCTTTCAGGGTCGATATAAGATTCCACAGGCTATTATGAAGGAAAAGAAGCCTCTTTCCCCCAGGATCATATACCCCAGACTCATCAACTAAGACAAGGTTTCTTTCATTTTGGGGGGGCACCCGGGGGAAGAGTGACTGATGAGTGAAAGGAGAGTCATATGTCAGAAAATGTTTTACCAGGTTTTTCCATCAGACAATCCCAGAAAAAAATGTTACTGGATGGAAAATAAAATTCTTTGACTAAATTGATATACCATTCTTTGTATTTAAATAGTTAAATCTTACTTTCTGGTGTTTAATTTAATCATTAAAATGCTTTCATGTTGTGGTTATCTTAGACTTAACTCCCTGAATGAATATTAAGGAGAACCTCCAGAAAGTCACCAGACTCAGGCATGAATACCACTTAGACCTCACGTTCCACATGTTATTTACTAGACTGAATTTCTCTATATTAGAGGAAATTCCTACTGTACTTTGGAAGAAGTACTCCAAAATACTTTTAAAATAATTGAGTTCTCATATTGTAGTTCCCTAGAATCTTCTATGCAGCCCACTGGAACACATTGAAGCTCTGAAAACTTCCAAGAAAGCCACATCATGTGAATTCGCCAGGATCGCATGGCTTATATCCGCCTACTATCTAACTTTGCATTTGCCATCAGGTCATCTCTTTCTGCACTACTGTTATGTTTTAGTGTGTCTGACTATAAGATTTGCTTTTTTAAGGAACAAGATTAATCCCCCAACTTCATCAGTATGTCGTGTATAGTTGCACAACCTCTCAGTTCTCTTAAAAAATTCAAATAACTATAAATTGGTTCTAACTACAGAACAATTTCAGACCCATGACCTTTCCTAACTACTAAAACTTTCCCTCACTGCAGCATATGCTAAAGCCCTACGGCTTTACTTTCACAGACATCAGCCATTTCTAAGAGACAAATTAGGGCTATTTTGTCCTGGCCAAAGCGATCACAGATGGGGGCTTTATTTAAAATGTGTTTTACAGTTACTAGACCCCAAATTTCTAGGCATACAATACATTTTACTGTGCATAAAACAAAGACAACTTTTTGCTAGCTGCAAAATTTTACATTGTTACCGAACTGTCCAAATTGGACTTTTAAATGTTTACAAAACTTTAAATCATGTAAAAAAAGTTTTTTATTTCACCTGGAAGAGAAAATGTGAAATAATAATTTTGCTCATAATAATGGCTACAGTGCTTTTAACTCTTCATCCTTTTGCAAGAGGGTGATACAGTGAAGAAGGTGCCATCATTACCTGTATGTCCATTCTTAGCAGCAGAATACAAGGCAGAATGGCCATCTTCACAGGAGTAATTAATGTCCAGTCCTTCTTCATTAAGCAGCATTGATAATAAAGTGACATTTCCCTGGGCAGCAGCTTGCTGAAGAAGGGTGGGCCTGCCAGCCAGGGGGGCAGGACCACCACTCATTAGCAAAGGGGTTAGGGAGGGTGACCAGCCTGTGGGTTAAAGTGACCCTAGTTAGAGAGTAGGAGCAAGGATAAGAGACAGATATTAACCATTCCTTTCCAAATTACACACACACACAGACACATGAACACGTACCCCTAGAGGATTATGTGGTTTCTAATATGACCAATCTGTTAATATTTACTTTAGCATAAATCTGTACTGTTATTTCAATCTTATATCTGCTGCTAGTTAAATTAATATACACTGTGACAAATTATTTTTAGTTGTGAGTCTTGTACAGATAAGTGTTAAAGTGGTGATTGGTTTCAGGAAACAAGAAGGCTGTCTTGTTTTAAAAACAAACTGAATTTTAAAACTATGTACAGATTTTCTCAGTTATTAACTGAAAGATATCTTTAGGCATAAGATAGAAATAATTCTAAAAAATAGAAAATTTCCTTTTTTCTACAATGTCTCCAAGGTACTTAATTTATAAATTTTGTATAAACCATTGAGATGGACCAAATACCGTGAAGGAATATTTACATTCTTTGAATTCTCTTATTTGGGAAGAAAAATAGTGGGCGGCCAACTACTATTAAGTATTCATAGAAGCATGACATATATAGAATACACCAGCACAAATATTCAATACACAGTGGAAGACTATATCATCTGGCCATCTTCACATTTTGTACCAAAAACTTTTAATCAGCTAACAAAACAGGACACTCTACCATATAATTTTAACAAAAGCCATAAGAGTTATCATAGTTAGGATTTCTCATCAGTATTTAGCAGCTTTAGGAGAGAATCTGTTAAGTGTGTGAAGTCGGCTGCATATAGCATGGAAAATTTTCTGAATTCTTCCTTGATCAAAAGGCTGTAAAAACAGTAAAGTAAAAATGTTTATTTAATGTAATATATAGGTATTTAGTGTATTTTAGGCTTAAATATAGTTAACTTTCAAAATAAGTCATTTTTCCTTCTTCCTTAAAGTCTGAAAGTAAAGCCCCAAAAATCTGAAAGGAAAGTTGATGTGTATATGGGGGTATGTGTGCACATATTCACTCCTGGGGTACACTTTCTACATCTGTCTAGTAACAGTCTCTGTAGTAAGATACGATGGTCGATTTTTACTATGCCCTGCATCTTTACTACCTCGGTACCGGGATAATATTCTGAATACATGGGTGTTATAGTAATACATAATAAACTCATCATTGAATCTTAAATTACTGACCTTAAATTATTTCAGTAAGTATTAAAAAGGTGAATATCAAAGTATTCCTCAGAACTTTAAAAATTCTTCAGAAAAACACCAAAGCAGTTTCTACAAATGAAACTGACTGCTTATCAGAAACTGGATATTATATCTTCAATTATTTGGATCTCTGGGTAACTTATTGCTTTTACTCAGACTATAATAACATAAAATTCAAATGCTCATAAAATTAGATATTTATCTAAACTTTATGATATTTTCCCATTGATATTCATTAGCTCTTCTTACAAAAGTAACATTTTTTACTTCATACTTACAAGAAGGCTCCTCTCTGGTACATTTTACCTTTTGTATTTTCTTAAAAACAAACAAAAAAACAAGCCCACAAAAATTAAATCAGTACTTATTAGAAATGGATGACAAACAGAGAAATTATAAATACCAAGGTATGAAACCTTGACTGCAAAGCAAACACAAAGGCAATTTGAAGGCATTGGCACTGCGCTTCTCTGTGGAATAGGAGGGACTATGGCCCCCACTCCTGTTTGTCCATCTCCCCCACTTCCTTCCTCCCAACCTCCACCCCCATCCCCCCCCTCTCTCAGTATCTCCAACTCAAACCGGGGGTGGGGTGGTCCTCAGTTCTTGATATCCTTTTAGGAATATTAACAGGTAAATATGAAATAGCCATTCTTTTGAGTTTTGTTTTCATTTTTCTTTTTTTAGGATGATTCTAGCCATTGGGGACAATTAAAATATATTTTAACTGTTTTTTATGGAAATATTCAATTATGGATATAATTTCCTGGGAAACCTGATTTCTAATGCTAAGCTATCTTAAAGACAAAATATTTTATTCAAAAATTTTCTCAGTCTTTAGACCACCCAAGAATCTTATAGTTCTGTAATATAAAGACTCCAGAAGAATATATATCAATTCTCTTATTTTCTTCTTTTAAATATATTGAAAAAGTCTTTAAAAATGAAAATCGCTTTATAAATACCAAGTATTCTTAAAGTTTAAAAATTCTTAAATGTATTCTTAAGTACATTTTTTATCTCCACTACCACTTCCAATTTTCTCCAGGCTCAGCAAGCTTAAATTACTATAATAAATCCTGCTATAAATTTGGGAAAAATAAAACTTCACCATGAGACTTTATTGTTCATTTGAAATTCCCCACAATGATCAAAATTATAATATTTAGTTGACTGGTTAGGTTAAGTAATGGTTAAGTAACACCTGAACAGACCTGCAGTTATATAGCTACTTTAATGATGCTAGAAAACGGTCATTCAGCTCTACAGAATCATATGCAAACGTTAGTAAAAGTGAGCATCTTGCAGAACATGCAGTGATGAAGGGAACAGACAGAACGTGCAATAGCAGAGAAGTTGAGAACAGCTTCCGGCATCAGCTTCAGAGTGTGGAGAAGGTTAATCTCATTCATAGCTCAGAGGGATCTCATTTTCTGACTTAGTCTTTAAGCCAATCAAACATGGAGAAGAATTTTTTAAATGCATGTTTACCTAAGGGAAAAAATCGGAACCAAATCAAATAAAATGCATCAAACAACTTTTTTAAGAAAAAGGAAAAAAAAAAAATCCAAGGGTATGGAAACTCAGTTGCCTGGAGTGATTTTTGGTTTAGGCTTCTGTTCATCTAACAATTAATGTGTTCGTGCGGCAAGTTCAGGAGCAGCAAGAAGTTCTAAGCTGTTTGGAACTTTAAATTCTAAAAATTTTGATTTAAATTTTACTTAAATAATAAAAATTTTAACATTTGGCCATAAAGTGTTAAAAATTTTACATTTGGCTTTAAAAGGGCTAACTGAGTTAATGTACAAAACAATTCATCAAAGTGATATCTTTTGTCATTGCAATTCTCTTCAGTGCTTTAACTTAATCATAATTATTTCTCATAGATATAAGCTGACATAGAAATGTAGATTTTTAGGGTTTCAAAGACAATGGGATCTCGATTTCCAAGAAGGGAGAGGTAGCGAACTACTTGAAAAATTCAACAGGCAAGTTTAACACATCTTTTTGGTTTGGAACTATTATTACTTTTTCGGTTCAGTGCTTTCATTTTTAGATGAAAAAACTAATGACTCAGAGAGAATCTGCTCTTTAGGGTAATACCTAGAAAGGAGCAGAAATGGACCAAGATTGCCTTTTTGCACTCAGCCCAGTGCTCTTTTCACCACTGACCCTGGAGCACACATCCACCAGGTATTTGGCAGGTGCAGTGTCCCCGTTTCCTACTTAGTGATCACAGTGATACCAGTAACTATTACAAGATGAAAACCCTTCACTGAGCCTACGCTTTGGAGAGGTACATGCTCACCCAGGCAAGGCAGATTAAGAAGCAGGATGGAGGGCACTCTGGTGCTTCCCAAGTAGCAACGGCATGGCAGCCAAAAGGGGGGCATCTAAGTGGAAAGAGAGTTGAAATCTTCTACCTTATTTGCAAAGTTTCAGTTGACCTACATCCACAGCTGAGTTAAACACCCCAACTATGTTAACTATAATAACATTTCTTCCTCCCGTAGTAGACTGGATGTTCAGCAAATGCTTGTTGATACCTAAACAAATTCCACTGCCTCCTTTTTTCTCCTAATAAACTGCATCTTCTAATCAAATGACATGGAAGGCTGTTATGCCACCAAAGGTAACCTTGCAGTGGTCGAACTACAAAGTCAGAGAAGAGAAAATGAGGAACCAGTTTCATGGATCTTCTGTGACTGCTGTTTCTTTGGTTCAACAATTTATTCTCTCTTGCTTTCTACACACAAGCAAGGGCATTCCCCGCGCCCGCCCCGCTGCCCCCACCCCGAGGAGCTATGATTCCTTTATCCAAAATCCTAGACAGGTCATTTTGGTGAATATATAGTAGAATTCTATGACTCTAGAGGTTAACTTACATCCTGCTGACAAAACATTCTTCAGTCATGGATCCTGACTTTAAAGCTTTTCCACTGAAACCAAAGGGCTCTAGGAGCTGAACCCTAGAACACAGTAATGACCCAGGCAGCCACTGGCAAAGCATCAGGGTACAAAGCAAAGATGGCTCCGTATTTTTTAAAAAGTGACAAAATTTATATATCACAGGAAGTGTTTTGTGTTTTACAGTCCATGTATTTATGTCAACAGCACTGCCAGGGCTCCAAACATTTTTGGAACTTGTGTTCTGTGAGTACCTTAAGTCCATACAGCACATTCTCTGATGCTCCTGAATAGTAGCAAAAATTCCTCCTTTGAGGGTGGATTTAACTTGATGGAAAAGGGCCATGAGAAAGGCCATCCAGCTCAATAGCATCATTTTGGATTAAAAAATAAGATATCACAAAGCAACACTGAAGTCAATTCTAAAGCAAATTTTCAAAATAAAGCAGTAATATTACTCTATTTGTTCATCAGTCATGCTGCTCTAAGCTCAATACCACATTCTTTGTGTAACGATATTAAATCCTAACAGCCACATTCCCCAATATACACAGCATAAGCTCCATATTAAGGATGAGAAAATTTGCTCAGTTCACGAAAAATCACCCAAAACACAGAGCTGCAAATGCCAGAGCCTAGACTCCAATGTAGACCTGCTGCTGCTGCTGCTGCTGCTGCTAAGTCGCTTCAGTCGTGTCCGACTCTGTGCGACCCCACAGACGGCAGCCCACCAGGCTCCGCCGTCTTTGGGATTCTCCAGGCAAGAACACTGGAGTGGGTTGCTATTTCCTTCTCCAATGCATGAAAGTGAAAAGTGAAAGTGAAGTCGCTCAGTCATGTCCAACTCTTCGCGACCCCATGGACTGCAGCCGACCAGGCTCCTCTGTCCATGGGATTTTTCAGGCAAGAGTACTGGAGTGGGGGTGCCATTGCCTAACATCAAATCCATGCTGTTTTCAATTTCCAATTTTGCCCCTTAATGTATGAACCTAACTTCTCAAGGAGTTGAACATTTAGGAGACAGCTTACAACTGGATAAATCAGTCCTGTTACACTGCTCTCACTACCTGATAATCAGCAAGTACAGTGCTACCTTCTTTTCTTATTCCTATGCTTCTCCCTAAACCTTAAAAACAACAGAGCTCAAATCTTCCTTTAATTCTTAAAGTTCTCTCTCATTCAGATCCAGCAGCCTCTGCTAAGCACTAACATCCTGGGGTAGGAGAGACCCCTGCAAAGTTTCATCAAAACTATGGCACTGTAACATTATTTTAGAGCCACTTTTAGTCAGTGAAGAACAAATGCCAATAAAAAGCAATGCTTCCTTTAGCACTATAAAACACAAAGGGAAAAATCTAGTTCTTTATCAACTCGCTGTTCAAGAGTCCCAGATTCAGTGACTTTATAAGCCACATCTGCACTGGAAACCTTCTCCAGTACCGCCCATGTGCTATGTTAGCCATCTGTGCTTAAGTGTTAGCTCTAAACAAAGTAAACAACTTTTGAAGTAAACTTCGAGCAGAGGTTTACAAACACACGCACTATTTTTGAGGTTAAAAAAGGCAACACCAAACTGATATTAAAACATAGAATATAGCAATTATGGAACACCTCTAATCAATTTGATGATCCAAAGTAGACTGTAGTGTTAATAACTACCTGAAAGCATTCTTTCAAATAAGCCTGGAGACAGCTCACTAATAGTGAAATCTTGTGAGATAAATATTTAATAAGAAGGACGAGTCTTTCCTCCCATGGAAATGCTTCAGTTTCTCTAAATTAATGGTCTCCGTGTGCTCCAAACCACTGCTTTCAGGTTATTTTTAAAAGAAGAAAGCACTCAGCATAACAAAACCACAATTCATACAGCAAGATGAATCACCATACCTTGGAGCCTTTAAAGAAAATCACACATACAAAAAAAAAAAAAAGAAGGGAAAGAAATAGAAAAAAGGTATCAGATTAAAAAAAAAAAAGTTTTTAAGGCAATGTGAGGGAAATGAAGGCAAGTGACAGGCCACATTCTTAAAGAAGGATATAACATTTCAATCCCTTTACCTGATGCTGTTACCAGGAGGCTGTCAGAGGCACCTGCTCTACGGGATGAGGCACTAACAGGGTTTATGGAAGAGCGAAAGGCAGTGGTGGTGGGAATGACAAGGGAGCTTTCTGAACATGCAGGTTGGTTCAGTCCAGGGGTTTCAGCAGGCCAGGCACCCACCTGAGATGTGGCCAGGGCTGAAACGGCACAGCCTGCGGGTGCCACAGTTAAATCTATGGATGGTTTTGGTGGCAGCTGAGGGGAGGAAGATTTAGAGAGATTCTCCTCATTTATTACCCTGTTCCCTTGTGGCAAACTGGAAGGAGGCGAAGCCACAGTTTTGTTATCAGCTTTGATCCCTGTGCTGGAGGCCCTGCTGCTATCCATGATAACCTTGAGTTGGGGGTGCGGTGGAGAAGGAGTTTGGGAGAGCCCTGGCTTTTTTGGAGGGATGGGAGGAGGGTTTCCTCTGTCAACTCGGGCCCCACCAGGAGTCTTTAAACTGGTTCGACCGACCGGGGGGTAGGTGCCAACGTCCCCCGTCGGGGGCGCTCCAGGTCTCGGGGGCGCTCCCGCCGGGGGGCTTGTAAATCTCGACAGTGCTTGGGTCACAGTATTCCGAGCAAGCTGTTTGGCCACTAGGTTGTCACGACTTGTAGGAGAGACATCTCTGGATGGAGGGCTTTGGGTGGTGTTTCCGTTTTGGTCTGGGTCATTAGCATTACTGCCCTGAAATCGAAATCGAGCCGCTTGGATGCGCGGGTTCAGACCCGGATGCAGAGGCGCGTTGGCACACGGTGAATGTAAACTGTGCGGAGGCGGGGTGGGCGTGTGCCCGGAGGCCGGGGAAACTGTACTGGGTAGTGGGGTTGGGCTACTGGTTAAATCTGGTGTTGAGCCGGTGCTTGGTCCATTTTCCTCAGTTCTGTCTGCACTTGGAGGCGGGACAGTGGGCAGAGAGGAGCCTATCAAGTCACCGTGGGAAACCTGCCTCTCGATACTCGGTCTGACCGAGGCGGCACTGGCGCAGGCATTCCCCTTGGCACTGGCGGAGACTAGGGGGCTCCCCGTGGCAGGCTTTACGGGCACGGTCAAAGGCAACTTCTTCAAGGGCTCAGCAGTCTCTGTCACTAGGTCGGTCTGGCACGCAACAGATCTTGTCATTGGTCCTTCTGTTGCCACAGATATGGAGACCAAACGTCTATCTTTCGTTTTCCGGGGGAGGGAGAGGCTGGGTTTGCTGTCATTTCCCCTTTTCAGCTGCTCGATCATCTTCTTCATCTTGTCTATCTCCTCTTTGAGGTCAGTCGTGTGTGCTTCTTCTCGGTGCAGCTTGGCACGAAGCTGTTCCCGCTCCGTGTCAAACTCCGAGAGTTGCTTTTCCATCTGAGCTTCCATTTCTGTGCTTCTTCGTTTCTCCGTGGCGAGTTCCTCCTCTAACGCGCTTGTCTTTTTCTTCTCCTCTTCCAGTTTGGCCATCACCTCTTCCAGCTTCTGGGCCTCCTCTAGGACTTTCCCAGAGAGCTGCTTGCACTCCTTGACCAGCATCAGGACCACGTGCTTATTCTTGCCTCGCTCCTCCTCCAGGCGGGCAGCCAACTTCTTGTGCTCCTGCTCAAGTGCTTGGAGCTGAAGCTTTTCCATCTCCAGCTGAAAGAAATGCACAGGACAGCCCTGATTAATAGGCAGAGGATTCTTTTCAGCCAAAGATGGGGAGAGACTTGTATTAACTTTGTAACAACTCTATGGTTTGGGTTAGCTAAAGCGCCACATTACTGAAATGAGTTGGGAGATGATGGATAATATTTTAGAGACTCATTAAAATGAGAAAATAGATGTTAATGGTTTTATTTAAAAAATCTCAATCATAGCAACAGAAAACTTTTTTTAATGTAAGTTAACTAGAGAAAAGGAGAAGGGTAATCTGATGCTTCAAATCACAACACATAGTTCAGAAAGGTCTGCTTCTGTAAAAACAGAACTCTGGTAGAGAACTTTTTTTTTAATGTTTAATGCCTTAGAATTACTAATCTTTGAGGCACTGTAAAATGAAAAGTGCTGAAAATAGAGGACTTCAGTTAAATTCTAAACTCCTATACTTGCTAATCATATTACTTAGCTTTTTTTTGGGGGGGTCAATCTACTTTGAGCTTACAAGTGAGCATTTGCTGGAAAAATCATGTAAAATCATATATGAAAGTTATTTTAACTCATATATAAGAAATATTAGAAATATAGTCATAGGATTTCTCTGGCTGTCCAATTGTTAGGACTCTGTGCTTCCACTTCAGGAGGCACAGGTTCCAAGAGTAGTAGGGGAACTAAGATCTCAAATGCCATGTGGTGCAACCAAAAAAATAAATAAAAAATATAATCAGTATCAGTGAACCCCAAGTTGACCTCATCTCTTTCAGTTCCCCTTTGCCCACTTGGGTCCCATGACACTGGTCTCCCTGATGTCTCCTGAGCGTCATCCTGCTTCAGGGGCTTTGGTTTTGTCTGTCTGCATAGAAATTCCGCCATGACCTGTCACATAGGGCTCCTGCACTGAGGAGTCTGTGTACTGCACAAGGGTGGTCGGCTGCAAGGGTACTCAGATGCTCAGTCATGTCTGACTTTGTGACCCCATGGACTGTAGTCGTCAGGCTCCTCGTCCACAGGATTCTCCACGCAAGAATGCCAGACTAGGGTACTGCAAGGGTGAGAGGAACCAAAATCCAGCTCTCACCAGCATCTGCCCAGGCCTGGGGCTGCATCTGCCTGGAAAGAAGAGCACTTTTTCCTTAAGGAGAAGGGTCTGTCTGCTCACTGAGCCATAGACCCTAGGATTTAGGCTTCCCAAAACAATATTTGCCTAGTTGATCAGCACAGAGGAGGAGCTTTTAAAAACCTTTTTACCTCCACCTGGCCTTTTCTAATAAGCACCAAAACACCCAACGGCACAAAAGCCTGGCTCTTTTACTCCTTCCGCCCTCTGCTCAACTGTCAGCTTCACAGCGAGGCTGCCCTCACCATCCTGTGGAGGACAGTCCTTTCCATCCTTTAGTGAATCACCCTTTGGTTGGCACCTGCTGCTACTGCTGCTAAGTCACTTCAGTCGTGTCTGACTCTGTGCGACCCCAGAGACGGCAGCCCACCAGGCTCCCCCGTCCCTGGGACTCTCCAGGCAAGAACACTGGAGTGGGTTGCCATTTCCTTCTTCAATGCATGGAAGTGAAAAGTGAAAGGGAAGTCACTCAGTCATGTCCGACTTAGTGACCTCATGGACTGCAGCCTACCAGGCTCCTCCACCCATGGGATTTTCCAGGCAAGAATACTGGAGTGGGGTGCCATTGCCTTCTCCCTGGCACCTGCCTACCCTCAACTAGAACAGGACTCATGAGGGCAGGGACTCTGGCTTCTTTGCTGCTGTGTCTGAATTAATGAAATTCACACAGTTCATAGAAACATCAATCTTCCAAACAGCCGAGGGAGGGCCTTTCTGATACACAGATACAATTCTAACATGTTCACCCAGGTTTCTCACTTCTCTCCAGGGAATGCGCCATGAAGTGCTTGTGAGGGATACATCTCAAGCTGGGCTGTAGCAGCCAAGTGGGCCCACATGCCTTGTCTTCCTAACTAGAGACAATGCCTTCATGGTGGTCCATAAAGGGGCTTACAGATCATCAAGGTTAAAGCAGATCTACCCGAGTAAAGAAATGGAAAAAAAGGACTCACCTACCCTCAGAGGTTAAACACAAATATACTCTCAAGAGAGACAGTAATTATTTAACTTGCCTTTAAGTAATCAATAACAGAGACAGGAAATGCTCGCATGATCCATCAGTTGAGAATGTGTTCCTGTTCCTCACCATTAAATCCACTACTCGATCCCCCTTAGTCAGACATGAGACCAAAAGCAAAGAATGGCTCACTGCCCAGTGGACAGTCAGAGGCATTATTCATTTATTTGGGGATCCTTCTGGCTGTGAAGAAGTCACTGAATAGCACTGCAATAGGTCCTATAAAGAGGTGATCAGGAATCCAAATAATTCCTCAGGAATAATCAGAGACACTTGTCCACACACATACACTCTATTGTATATGAAATTTGGGGTTTGACTTCATAAGTAGATTAGGTAATATTTGGGGAACAATAGTGCTGTCCTATACTTGATTTATACCTGTATTTTATTCATCTGGGTGCCTCACAGAAAGTTGAATTTATTCATACCTAAAGCACTTTTAATTCTTCTAAATGCATCAAAGTAGGTTGTTATGGAAGACATACAGAAAGTCAGAAGTACAGAGAAAATATTCAATAGGTTTTGTATTAATCCCCCCCCTTCCAAATTCTTATAGCAACCAATGTAGGAAAAAGCACAAATCAGGTCAATTTTCATTTTATTTTTAAAATATGATTTTCATAATCTACCTTGATGTGGAAAAAAAAAAACAACTGTCTTCTAGAATTTAAGGGCTACTTGCACTTTACAGAACAGCCAAATAGAGGACAAGCTAGCGATTTCCCTGATGTGGTCCAGTGAATCAGTGTCAGGATCCTGGCACTCAGTTACGGCTCCAGCTGTTTCAAGTTTTCCTCACCACACCCACACATGCAGCCCATGGTATTTCTATACTGGGTCATCTCACTCTATTTTTGAAAGAACTTTAATCTCTTACATTTTAGAATCAAATTAAAGAGACTTCCAACTCAACTAATCTCAGGTATCTAAACAGAAAACTATACTTCTAGAAAAGCAGCCATTATTCTTTTTTATCTCTGTTCTTCCATCATTCGTGCCTTATAAATCCTATCTCAGACAAACATGAGTCTTTTAATCTCACTATAGATAGCAGAGCACAGAGAAAATCACATAATTGATGCACCTACTACACATGGCTCCCAACTCAATTGAGTTCTGAGCCCCAATCATCCATCACTCTACCTAACTCTGTTTAGCTTCCTCTACCATTTACTATTTCAGGGGATATTTAAACCTCAGTCATTCTCCCCAGTACTTCACCCAATGACAACTCAAGTGACTCTCAGTCTCCCCTAACAGACTCTGATTAAGAACATTCAGACTAACTCATTCCCTGCACATCCTGTCTCCTCTCTTAAGCTTTTTTATGGCCATATCAATCCATTCATCCTTGCCTTCACTCCAAGGGAAACATGTTTCCAACTGCTGAAGGTCAGACTTTCTTCAACAATTAACTTCATTATTCCTGTCACCTCTGACTTGCTCCATTAGTGATCACACTGCTCTGTATAAACATCCCCCTCTCTATCCGCTCCTTCCAATAAGCAAATAAATGTACTTCAACACTCAAAAAATAATTTTTATATTTAAAAAATGTCCTTGACTATTCTGACCCAAAAATAAAGTTCTTGTGTTTTAAAGAGTAAGAAGTGTAGTTACAGCATGCGTGCATGCTCAATCATGTCTGACTCTTTGTGATCCCATGGGCTGTAGCCCACCAGGCTCCTCTGTCCATGGAACTCTCCAGGCAAGAATACTGGAGTGGGTTGCTATTTCCTATTCCAGGGGATCTTCCTGACCCAGGGACTGAATTTGCATCTCTTGTATCTTCTACATTGGCATGCCAGGGGCCAGCGTGAGGAACTCCGCCATGGCAAAGGTCATGAGGAAGGAGGCTTGGCATACGCAAAGGCTTGATCAAGCCTCAGGAAACCCCCTGTTCCCGAGCATCTACCCCAAAACCAGAGTCTGTTTTATGCTCTCACCTACACCTCTGACTTTACGGGGGGCTCTCCCCCATAACCGTTTCTCTCGGAGAAGGAGTAAACGTGCAGCTCCAAGGCAATAAAAATTCCTGGGCGTGACAAGAGTGTTTCAGCTTATGGACTCCTCTGAAGGTTATCTAGCCCTCCTGTATAGGTTCCTCCGGCCACATGTGATTGTTTACAGCCTCCCAATCTGAGAGGCAGAGATGTTTTAGACTTACTAAAGGCAAATTCTTTTGAGGAGGTGGAAATTATTAGTATAGTGGGTTGGTTAGGAATTATATTGGTGAAGGGTTTTTCGTTTGTTGTGCCAATAATTGCTGCTAATTCCCTGCCCTGGGTGTGACAAGGGTGTCTCAGATCAAACCTCTCTGCTGACAGACTAGCTTGTGTGACAGGATTATCCATACTCCTGCCACTACACACATGATTGTTTACTACCTCTCAACCATAAACAGCACAGAGAGTTTTGGAGTATTTTGAAAGTCTTAATTAGCATAGGGCTTTTCTCATTGTTGAGTCAATGATTGCCGCCAGGCCTCCATATCCTTAGGCATCTGGGAATATATTAATCAATGTATTTGGAATATAGAAAAGGAAATACAGTAGTTTTTAAGGTTAGCAATACTAGACTTTTTGAGTTAGTGAATTTTCTTTTTTGTAATAGATCACTGTACCTTGTTATAAATCACTGTGTCCTTGCTATGTAAAAATGTAACTTTATCACTATCTTAAGACTAAATAGATCTTAAGGGGAACATTGGTGAAAGGATTTTCATTTGTTGGGTTGATGTTTGCTGCTACATCTCCATGTTGCCTGCCCTTATAATGAATATAACTAGCATATAGGAGAAATAAGCATTAACATTTAAGCATATAGGAGAAATAAGTATTAACCTTTAAGATTAATCGTGTTAACCTTGGGTTAAATAAATTCCTTTCTTGATTGTAACTCACTACACCCTCACCCTATAGGAATGTAACTTTATTTGGAGGGTGGTGCCTGGTTTAAGAAACAACACCCTTGGAAGAAATAAGTGTTTTGGTTATCAGAAAGAAAGGATCATAAAATGTCAGCAGGTCTCATGGCCAGAAGATGATGTAAAATCCCTAAGACCTTTTTATGTGAAGCACCTAATTTTGATAAAGGTCAGGACTGCTGACCCCCGCGTGACTCTGTATTTATTCCTATGTGTAACAAAAGGTATATAAGCAAACCCAAAAATAAAGAAATTGGATCAGTTTCCGGAAAGACTGATTCCCTCATGTCGTTCTTTTCTGCTCCCTGTTTTTCTGGCTGAATTCCCATCTGGAGCGTGGGTGTTCGCCACGTCTACTTACTTGCCCCGGTTTTCAAGCCCACGCGAGAAGGAGCCCAAGGAGGGGCACCTTTCGATATTCAAGTGGCACCGGTGGCCCAACGTAGATGGTACAAATTCCTTGTCTTGGAATTTTATTGGTATCCCACGTAAACCAAGTTATTCAGCCTCCTCTTCTCTCCTACTATTTTCTGGCTGAATTCCCATCTGGTGCATGGGTACCCACCAAGCCTATTAATTTTGCCTGGGCTTCTAAGATCGAACCGGGGGGGCCTCTCCTCCTTCAGGAGAGTGGGAAGACGCCTGCGGCCTACGTAGGTGGTGATTGGTATTCCATGTGAACCAAGTTATTCAGCCTCTTTTTCTCTGCTAATTTTCTAATCCCTCTCTATCTGTAATTAAATAAGCTATTTCTAAGGACGCCGACGCCATCCCCACCTTCGAATTCCCTGGATCCACCGGGGCTGCACCCCGGCAAGTTCCTCCTCCAGGGGATCTTCCTGACCCAGGGACTGAATTAGCATCTCTTGTATCTTCTGCATTGGCAGGCTGATTCTTTACCACTGTGCTACCTGGGAAGCCAAGAAGTACAATGCTAAGTTCTAATCCCACCTTCTTGGCTGTGTAACCTTGGTAAGTTTTCCCTCTAAAGGAGGGTTCTCTTAACTGCACAACAGAACAAAAATAGTGATTACATTACAGGATTAAACAAGGCAACACATGTATTTACCATTGTGTGTAGCACTAAAAAATGTTAGCTTTGTGCTATTTCAAAATGTCAGTTTTGCTCAGTGTTTCCCCTTACATTTACATGCAAACAAAGAGCTAGAGAATGGACTGTACTAAACACATAGATGATGTCTTTATAAGTCAGACAGTAATTACAACCATGCAAAGTACATCAGAGACAGTTTCACTATAAGTAATGGTGAAACAACTTTTATTAGACTACCTGCTCATGCAGATAATAATGATAAACTTGAGAAAATACCTGTTTGAAGGCTCTGGAGAGCAATAAAACTGACAGAAATAGGAGAGGAGTACACCCTCCCATTAGAAAGAAACCAACAGCATTGGATGAGATTTGCCCTTGGACAGCTTTTCAAGTGAGGAATATTCCCTGTCCTGACAGCACTGGCAGCAAGAGCTCAAGCACAAAGCATCCCTGATGCTGGCCTGAGGAACCAGAGGATGAAACGAAAGCTGCTGCAGCTAACCTCACCAGTGTCACTGGCAGACTCTCGAATTACACATTTGTATGAGAGTCCAGGCTTCCCAGGTGGCACTATTGGTAAAGAACCTGCCTGCTAATGCAGGAGATGCAAGAGACATGGGCTTGATCCCTAGGCCGGGAAGATCCCCAGGAGGAAGGCATGGCAACCTACTCCAGTACTCTCATCTGGAGAATCCAATGAACAGTGGAGCCTGGCTGCTACAGTCCACAGGGTCGCAAAGAGATGGACATGACTTAGCATCCAAGCACAGGAGAGAGTCTCCACTTAACCACAGAGGTTACTACTGAGTGACTAACAGAAATACGCAAATATTTTAGCTGTTGCCAACTGCAAAAAGTCAGAGTTTGGACTGTGAGTCTAAGCAGGTTAACTACTTACACTCTTTGGAAGATAACAGACTCCACAGTCTCTGTACCACATCATCCATAATGTCTAGTATGCAATAAAAATTTATTGGACATGCAAAAAAAAAAGTTTTAAGTGATCCACAAGATAAATGTACTCAAATAGAAACGGAGCTTAAGGTGACTTCTATTGGAATTAGCAGACAAGAACCCTAAAGCAGCCATTTTCCAAGAAAACACAGTTGTGGTGATGGAACAAAATGGGAGTCTTGGCACAGGAATGGAAACGAGAAACAAATGGAAAATCTATAAAAGAATAATATCTAAAATGGAACAATATGTCTTCATGAGCTTAATAGAAGATTTGAAAGAGGAAAACTAAAAAGGAAAGGAAAAAACCAATGGATTTGAAAACAGAGCAAAAGGAAGTATCCAATTTGAGAAACAGTAAAGCGAACGGAAAGAGTGAAGAGCATCTCACTGTAGCACAACATAAAGGGGTCTAAATTCCACACAACTGGATTTCCAAAAGGAGAAGAAGAATGGGGAAAGAAGAACATATTAAAAGAAATATGGCCAAAATCCACACATCTGGTTAAAAAATATATATATCTAACCAGGAAGCTCAGAAATCCCAAAGCAGGATAAATATAAAGAAAACCCTAACTAGGCACATCATAGTAAAACTGATGAAAACAAACTAACAAATAACCTTGAAGCAGCCAGAGAAAAACACACATTACACACAGAGAAACTACATTATAGACAATGGCTGAAGCATTCTCTAAAATACATGAAGCGAGATCGGACAGAAGTCAAGGGGGAAATAAACAAGTTTCTAATAACAATCACATCTTGCTAAAGATCTAGATTGAAATATCAGCAGGAATACAGTAGCTGTGGATAACACTATGGAAAACACCTGGCCTGATGGATGCTATGGAACAGAATACCCAAGGACTACAGATGACACACTTGTTGCACTATTAAAAACCAACAAAAAATTACAAGACTAAAATCTTACAGAATATGTTCTCTGACCACAGGAGAATTAAACTATCAATCACAATAAGATATTAATAACACCCCAAAATTCAAAATTAAAACACACTTCTAAATAGTACAGAAGTTTAAGAAGAAATCACAAGGGAAATTAGAAAACATCTGAGCTAATTGAAAATAAAAATAATATATCACAGTTTGTTGGATGCAGTGAAAACAAAGTACTCAAAGGCAGATAAAGCAGAGAATACATAGAAAATTACACTGATAATTGCTTTAGAAGAGTTGTCTCCCAAAGAAGACACACAGATGTCTAACAGGCACATGAAAAGATGCTTGTTACTGCTAATTATTAGAGAAATGCAGATCAAAATAACAGTGAGGTACCACCTCACACCAGTTAGAATGGCCACTGGTAAAAAATCTACAAATAATAAACACTAAAAAGGGTGTAGAGAAAAGGGAACCTTCTTACACTGTTGGTAGGAATGTAAATTGGTGCAGCTACTATGGAAAACAGTATGGAGGTTCCCCAAAAAACTAAAAAAAAAAGTTGCCATATGATCCAGCAATCCCACTCCTGGGCATACACCCAGACAAAACTTACTCAAAAAGATACATGCACCTCTAAGTTCAGAGCAGCATTATTTACAATAGCCAGGATGTGGAAGCAGCCTTAATGTCCATCAACAGATGACTGCATAGAGAAGATGTGGTACATATATACAATGGAATATGACTCAGTCATCAAAAAGGATCAAATAACGCTATTTGCAGCAACATGGATGGATGGACCTGCAGATTATCATATTAAGTTAAGGAAGTCATAAAGAAAAAGACAAATACAATATGATATCACTCACATGTGGACTCTACAGTATGGCACAAATGAACCTACCTACAAAACAAAAACAGACTCACAGGCACAGAGAGCAGATTGTGCTTGCCAAGGAGGGAGGAGAGAAGGATAGGAATGTTGCATTGCTGTTGCTAAGTCACTTCAGTCGTGTCCGACTCTGTGCGACTCCATAGAGGGCAGCCCACCAGGCTTCCCCGTCCCTGGGATTCTCTAGGCAAGAACACTGGAGTGGGTTGCCATTTCCTTCTCCAATGCATGAAAGTGAAAAGTGAAAGCGAAGTCGCTCAGTCGTGTCTGACTCATAGCAACCCCATGGACTGCAGCCCACCAGGCTCAACTGCAGCCTACCAGGCTCCTCCGTCCATGGGATTTTCCAGGCAAGAGTACTGGAGTGCCACTGCCTTCTCTGGGAATGTTGCCTTAGCAGATATAAATTATCATGTGTAGGATGAATAAACAAATCCCTATTGTACAGCACAAGAAACTATATTCAATATCCTGGGGTAAAATCATAATGAAAATGAATATATAAATGTATAACTGAGTTACTTTGCTAATAGAGCAGAAATTAAACACAATATTGTAAGTCAACTACAGTAAAATTTTTTAAAAAAGTTTTGTCTCAAATTAATCATCTAAGTGTTACCTTAAAAAGTTAGGAAAAGTTAAGTGAACAAAATACAAAGTAAAAAGAAAGAAATAACAAATGTAAGAAATAGGCACAGGTAAGAAATCAATGAAAATACAGCAAACAACAAATGATAGAGAAATTCACAAAGCCAAAAGTTGTTTTAATCTAAAACATCATTAACATTGTTAAAAAACAGATTAAGAAACAGATATTAAAAAAACACAAATAACAGGAATAAAGGATGAGGTATCACTATGAAATGAATATTAAAAAGATAACGATGAAAACCCTTTCAAAACATTCAACAAATCAAATTCCTCTGAAGCATACAAGTTTCAGAACTGACATAAAATGAAGTAAAAGAATGGAATAGCTTTATATCTTCAAAAGAAACTGAATTCACAAATAAAAATTTTCCCCTAAAGAAAACCCTCAACTCATATGATTTACTAGTAACTTCAACCAAACATCAAAACCAAACTTATATATACTCTTTCAAAACAGAGAAGGAAATATTTCCAATTTCCTTTATGAATCCAGAATTACTTTCATATCAAAACAATTATTTTAAAATCCACAGAAAAAATTACCACTCATGAACACAGACACAAAACTCCACAACAAGATACAGGCAAACTGAATCTAGTAATATTTAAAAAGAATGATAAAAAGTTACCCACTGAAATTAACTATAGGAATCCAAGTTGGTTTAATATTTGAAAATCAATTAGTAAGATTCATCACATTAACCAAATAAAGAGAAAAATCATAACAG
This sequence comes from Capricornis sumatraensis, assembly GCF_032405125.1. Taxonomy (NCBI): domain Eukaryota; kingdom Metazoa; phylum Chordata; class Mammalia; order Artiodactyla; family Bovidae; genus Capricornis; species Capricornis sumatraensis. The sequence continues at coordinate 55,447,760 of NC_091073.1, read as the reverse complement.
CAGCCACAGATGCAGATAAACCATTTTACAAAATTCAAAACCCATTCATGATAAAAACTATTCAACAAAGAACAGAATGAAACCTCAGTGAGATAAAAGACATCTATAAAAAAGCACAGCTAGCATCATACTTAACCCTGAAACAGCCTGTTTTCTCCCTAAGTAAAGGAAAGGCCTTTGAAGTCTTCACTCACTGCTTCTAATCAACATTGTTCTGACGGCTCTGGGCTCTGGTCTGTGAAATGATGGAGAAAAGAGAAAGGGAAGGCAGGCAGGCAATTTGGAAAGGAAGAATTAAAATGGGTTTTATTCACAGATAACATGCTTGTTTACCTAGGAAATCATATCAAATATACACAACAACTGCTAAATCTAATAAGCAAGTTTAGCAAGATCACAGGATACAATGTCAACATACAAAAATCAACTGAGCACCTGCACAGTAGCAACAAATGTTTGGCAAAAATAATGTGTTTATTATAGCACCGAATATTTAGAAATAAGCCTAACAAAAGACATTTAATACTACTAAACTAAAAACAATAAAACACTGCTGAAAGAAACCATAAAGATCTCAACAAATCAAGAGAAACACTATAATCATGGATTGGAAGACTCAATATTGTTAAAGATATCAATTCTCAACATATTTAAAGGTCAATGAAATTTCATCCCTGAAAACTTTCAAAGAAAACTTTCACAGAAATACAAGCAATCTAGAACAGACAAGACAATTTTCATAAATAAGAACACAGTTGAAAGACTTACAGTTTGTACACAGAAGGCTCATTATTTAATTGCAGTCATCTTTTTTACCTAAAGTTGCAGTACAGAGATAGGACTAATTCACGATTAAAAAAAAAAAAATCAGAGGAGTGTTCAGTGGCTGCCTGAAGTGGTAGAGATAATTATTGAGAAGATACTCCAGGAAACTTTCAGTGGTAATGGAAATATTTTCTATCTTCTAAGAGGTACAGGTGACACAAGTATATGCATTTTTAAAACATCAATTTGTGCACTTATGCAAATGTGCACATTACTTTAATGTGAGATTTAATGTAAATATCTCTTTAAAAGAGATAAACAATAGTGATTTTCAGGTTTGCAGTTTTGCTTTTTTTACAGTGCTATGGATTCTGTGTTCTGTGTTGTGCGGTGCTTCGTCACTCAATCATGTCTGACCTTTTGCGACCCCATGCACCATAGACCTTAAGGCTCCTCTGTCCATGGGTATTCTCCAGGCAAGAATACTGAAGTGGGTTACCATGCCGTCCTCCAGGGCATCTCCCCAACCCAGGGATCAAACTCAGGTCTCTCATATTGTAGGCAGATTCTTTACAGTCTGAGTCACCAACGAAGCCAAGAACACTGGAGTGGGTAGCCTATCCCTTCTCCAGGGGATCTTCCTGAGCCAGGAATCGAACCAGGGTCTCCTGCATTGCAGTCGTATTATTTACCAGCCAAGGTACCAGGGAAGCTCTGTGTGTTCTAGGCTGCAGTAAATGAGTAATATAGTGAAGTTTAATAGCTGACAGCTTTCTCACTGTTGGAGAAGTTAGTTCTGAATAAAGGATAAGAATGTACCCTATGGTTTTGGATTAAAATCAGAGGTGTCAATATAAGTATGAACTCATTATAGATAAATAAAGATACAGATATGTGTGTATATAAAATATGTTTATGAATATGATAAGTATGCATAATTTCCTAGCTCTAGATTCATTTCTACTTTCCATTAGAAAGGAATGAAAATAACAGCTTCTGTATGTAATAGCTAATCCCAGGGTTTGCGATAAGAAAAGTGTATGATGAGCTTGTAAGAAAAAAAAAATCCTTCTGTAAAAAGAATGTGCTGTAGGAATCATGGGAATATATCAAAAAGAGTAGCTTAAAAGGGCTCTTAGAGGCCAAATCTGGGACAGTTTTGAGCAGTGATCCAGGCTCTGTGGACCTGATGGTTAGGGGTAGGAACAGACTTTCCCAACTCAACTGCACTCTATTGTGATTATGAAGGAACCATGTCCTTCGTGTATAAAGATTACCGAGTTCCAGTTGATTCTGCTCTACTACTGTCCAGTTTATATCTACTCACAACCACTTTCAAGCCATGGCTCAAGGGGAATTTTGCATGAGGCAGTATCACCAAAGCCTTTTGCAAAAAGCAGCAGGTTGTATGGAAGAGCTCAGAAGAGCCAACACAGCTTCACTGATAGTGAGAAAGTGGGTGGTTCCTCCAAGAATAGCACCCAGACTGGGAGCCATGAATGAAGAGGCACCAAACAACTGTTTTTCCAGAATGAAAGGGAAAACTATGTAGGAGGGAGTGGAGCAGCAATGTAAAGGCAATTAGTTCTAATTCGAAGTGGAAAAGAGAGAGGAAAGCAGTTCTGGTCATTTGTAAAATGAGGAAGCAGACTGCATGTCTGTCACAATCACAAAACACTTCTATGACATCTAATTATATTTCTTAATGCTCCCTCAAATCTTTTAACACTCACTGCACCCTTTTGCTCTTTTCTACATGGTCACCCCCACTGGAAACTGTCCAGTCCTGGTAAACAAGTATGTAACAGTAAGATGTAGGAGATTTTCTTCCTTACTGGGGTTGTAACAACCAGTCAGTCAGCTGTTAGGCACTGCACTTCTCATCTGCCCCTTCTTCTTGATCTAGAGTTTCAAGAGAAGACATGGATAAGGGAAACTATTCTCCCCTATACGTCCTGGCTCAAAGCTGCAGACCTCAGTCTCCAGCTCCCCTTAATGCTTGCTCTACAATGCTCCCTGGGGAGTAAAAATGCATTTTGAACTGTAATGAGTTATACAAAAATAGACTCAGGAAGGAGTTGAAAACAATCATTCATGTACAAAGACTCTGATATACTCTTCCTAAAAATGTTATTTTAGATGTTTCTCTACCATGTTATCCGTGAACAAAAGTCTAGAAAACAATGTAAAATTAAATTATATTTGTATGTTATAACCATGAAGCAGAAAACAGTGAGTACAAATAGCAAAATGAATACAATTATTTACAATGTGAAGAAAGAGGCATATGAAATAAAACACATGTTTTCATTGCTCTTTTCTGGTCCATTCATCATTTCTTTGGTTGTCTAGCAGCTGAAACTCCTTTCTACGTCAGGGAAATTTTGCACTGATGGCTCTCTCCTGTGGTAGTTAAAATACAGCCGGTAGTTGCTCTCCTGGTCTTGTAGCTAAGGAGAACGCATGTGGCCTGAGCTTGGCCAATCAAATGCACCTGCTCTCAGGCATCAACTAGGAAATGAGTGACGAAAAGCAGCAGGGCTAGGGGAAGCATACCCAAGACCCAGAGCAGTGATGGCAGCGGTGTTGTCTGGTGTCAGCCAGCTTCAGCATCCAGCTCAGTAGAACAATCAGCCACTGCAGACTAGATCTACAGTGAGCATTTGTCAGAGATGCTGGCTGCTAAGAGCTGGTCCCCTAGTTCCTCCAGCCATGCTCTACCATGCTGTAAGCCAACAAATAAATGCTGTTTCCGATGAACTCTGTGAATACTGGAATCGCTTGTGACTACACATTCTGCCTGGTGCACCTACTGTCATGCACTGACCTCACTGTACTGAGCTGCCACCTAAGAGGTTGTTAATGTTTCGTTTTTAGTCGCTTTGGTCATATCCAACTTTTAAAATCCCATGGACTGTAGCCTGCCAGGCTCCTCTGTCCAAGGGAGATCCAAGGCAAGAATACTGGAGTGGTTTGCCATTTCCTTTTCTAGGGGATCTTCTCAATCCAGGGACAGAACTGGCATCTCCTGCATTGCAGGCAGATTCCTTACTGCAAAGCCATCAGGGAAGCCCTACCTAGAAGGAGCTCTATCTAATACACAGAACTACTTTGAGTTTTCCCTCTGGTGAAAAAAACTGCCTCCTTCTGAATTTCCTGGTTGTTATTTTTGCTTTTTTTCTTTTATAAGCTCTGCTCAAATTAAAAGATGTTTTTTATTTCTGGGCTAGAAATTATACTATGTATGAATAAAATGACTGAAAATAAATTAGAACAGAAGCTGTATTAACAGATGATGCACAAGATAAAAAGTAAAAACCCAAATAATAACTACCTGGGTTACTGCCTCTAACTGGTATATTACCAGAGGCAAATTTCCCCGTGATGATTACCCATTAGTTTATGCAAAGTGGCTTGAGGCTCAGTCCATTTGCCAAATTGACTCTTGCCCAAATTTTCCTGGCAGGCAAATTACCAGTTAACCCTCCTATTAGTAGTCTCAGCAGGAACCAATGTATGAACGAGTGCTAAGCTTCCTCCCCCGCCTAGAGAGGCCAACCAGAGCAGTGTTCAGGCCAAATGTCTTAGAATCACCACAGAGCTCTGCCCAGTGTCAGATAATAAATACTTGAATTGAAGATAATGGGACCTTTGCTTTCCCTGACTTTTGCTCTGGCAGTGATTTGATGACCTGGGTTCATTTAAAATAAAGGATTTCTGTGTCTTAATGCTTTTAGATTTCTAAAGCTGCCATTTATTCTACATATAAGAGACCTGAAGATGTCTGACTACTATATTTACTCTCAAGAGTAGAGGTGACAGGTAATTTTATTACTGAAATGACTGATCTTATCAGCTGCTATGTTACCTTATTTTCTTCGTAAATAAAGATCCAGGATAAGAGTACAAACAGTTACTCTCCTCACACGTTACAAGCTACTGGAATAGAATATCCTTTAGGGACAAAAGGTAGCACTGCCATTCAGAAAGACCCTTCACTGAGACAGCACAGCCAGTCAATGTGGCCATAAAGGACCTCTGTGTCTCCATAATATGTGGGAGACAGATCACTGGCTCATTCCATACCAGCCTCTCAGGACCCATAGGACAGAAACAATTTCCTTTCACTTCCAGCCAGGTTGGAAATAACCCAGGCATTCAGAAACAAACAGGATGTAAGCTGATTTAAAAAAAAAAGTCAACTAGATAATAAGAGCTTTGATTCAACTCAGAATTGAACTCAAAGCTTTGATTCAACTTTTTTTCCTCTCTTATAAGACAAACGATAGATAAAATGCAAAACTGAAGTAAAATTTGGTAAAGCATGCATTTTACGTACTGAATGAAAACTACAACAAAAACAAAATATTTTCTTGATTTTTGATAATACAGCACAAACCCCAGCAGATGTACTTTATTATGAAATAGCTCATTTGACACATTAAGAACGTAATTGAAATGTGTCTCATCCAAGACATACAAGTGAGCCTTAGTGACATCAACGGAAACACACTGGCTCTTAGCTTATGTGGTTTGTGGGGATTTTCGAAAAGCTCTAGAGATTTCAGTAGTTTTCCGCAGGGCTTTGTAGACGGTATGCAGAGTCCAGAGTAAAACAGTGTGATTCAGTCTCACATGCAGGGAAGACCGTCTATTCTTTTATTATTTACTCATGCTTCAGTTTTCTACCACGTGCATATTGAGCAAAGGTTTGCTTTATTCAACACCTATCCCAGAGCACCAGCAAATATATATTACTGCAAAGAAATAATTACAGGGAGAAAGCCCACACAGTCAATGACAGCATCATAAATATTTATATAGTATAGTGCATTTAGGTTAACTGTTAATCAGGTGTTAAATGTGAGCTATAACAAATTCTCTGAAAAGGATGAATAGAAGACTTATTTTATGTTTTAATAATGGTTGGAAGAACATACTACTTTTAATTCTAATCATACCAGACATCATTACCTTCTCTGTCTTCCTCACTCTCTTCTAATAAAGGGAATCAGTTGTCTCAGCAGTGTATCAGAAGGACAAAAAATTTAAACTTCTATTTCCTTATGGTTGATCACAGAAAGCTTTCATCACTTAGGACTCTTTGAAGCATGTGCTCAGTGCAATAAATGTGTATTTGTGTTGCTGGGGGAGGTGAGGCAGGCGGAGGAGGTTAGTTTTAATGAAACACATGTGAGCAGGAGCCTGGAGGTCTGCAGCAGACACACCATCAGACCCCAGAGGCGAGTTTGAGACGAACCAGAACTTCAAATGACATGTTATGAGATTGCATATACTAAGCAAACTTTCATTCTATTCTCATACTATTTTCATTAAAAAAATAATAATTTCTAATTGCAAAGAAATATAGGAGACAGAAGCTAGATAAAGAAAGTTGGGGACGCCACCGTATGATCAGTCCTGGTTGCATTACTGGATCACCCATTCAGAGTTAAACATGCCTTAGGGCATTAGGAAACAGAATCTCCCTCCAAAAATCCCTATTTTAATAAAAGCATCATAGTAACTATTAAGGGAAACATAATTTTTCATACTTCTTTTATGATTTAGTGTTACATTTGAGAAGGGTCTCCATAATTTGTCCAGCATTTAAGAACAAAACAACAACCTCGGAAGTGGTCTCCTCATCTTACACTGTGTTACGGGAAGAAAGACGATTGGAAAGTCTCAATACCTTCTTTTGTCTGCTCTCAGCAGCAGCCAGCTGTGTGGACATCCTTTCTTGCATTTTTCTGCAGTGTGCCATGACTGCTTCGAGGATGGAGAGGGGGTTGGTACAAACTGGCTTCTTCTCTTTATCGCTGGCACCTGCTTCATAGTCTCTCTGTAGTGCCAGGAATGGGTCATTTAAATTAAATCTCCCATACCGTTCCTGGATAAATACCTCCTTCCTGCGAGCCTAGAACAAAATCAGAAGAATGTATTCAGGAAGAGAAATGAAAATATACAGGAAAATATTTATATGAAGTTTTGTGGATACTGCTCCAAATGGTATTCACAACTGTCATGAGTCATGGCTTACGTGTGATGTCAGGTGGTGAGAAGTAAGGAGACTGTGACCTCAAACCTTGACCAGTCTGCCAAGCTATGTTCAAAAGTTCTTCCTTTAAGAATATAGTCTTTTAAATTGCAAAATATGCAAAAACAGTTTTTTCCTCATGATGCGGACCCCTTCAAGGATCTGAATTTTAGGTGCAGTCTTTTCTCATTTAAAGTAAAATAATATCAACAATTAAAATAATTTTTAACAAAAAATAAAAAACAGGCAAAATAATGTTTATAGAACTTATATTTCACATAATCTTCACCACGTTAAGTCACAAAATATAAATCTCCAAGTTTTGTATAGTCAGAAAGAATTTTATAAATATTTGAAGAAAATATTTCATGTATTTTTTAATGTCAAAAAACACAACATTCACATTTTGTGAAATGTGACCAACTACCAAAAAAAAAACCTTCAGAAAATTAGGAAGATGCAAATGTCTTCTCAGAACTGAAGGACATTAAAATATAGTTCATAGAATCCCAGGAAAGAATGTAACCTCATTTTACTTTAAATGTCAGTCCATCAGCGTCAAAGTTAATTTCACATCCACTTGGCACTAAATGCAATTTTCTATAATTAGCCTACAATGGCCTTTGCATAAAATGGAAAATAGCAGGAAAATAGTAGTAGGAATATATTGAAAATGAGCAACATTTTCCTAACTCAGGTCATTCGGAATAGCTACTAGACAAAAATTATCCTATGCCACTGCCAGTGGAAAAACTAAATTACTTTACAATAAATCAAGCTTAATTTTCCAAAATGTCAAAGATGTTTTCTAAAGAAATATTACATACATTTCCTTAATTTAAACCAACTGCACTGACCAACTCAACTTTTCCATTTTAAGACCACTATCAGCAAGCCAACAAGTAGATAAACACGAATGGAAATGACAAGTGAGAAAATCTAACATTTGTTTTCCTATTACCAAATCGGATTAGAAAATATAATTTAAGAAAAGTCCAATTCACCATAAAATTTAAGCTATCTTTCAGAGGATTATTTTAAACTTAAAAAATCAAAGTGGTTTGTAAGTCAAAAAACATTTGGTATTTCTAGATTCTTCAGATTCAATTATATAACCAATGCACTAAATAAGTATTATTTTAGAGATGCAATTATAAAAGCAATTTCATTTTATCCTAACTTTTCTCTTAATTTTTATTCAATGTGGTGATTCATCTTCCACCCTTGAGTGAACACTTGGGATAATCCCCATGGTTTTTCTAATCATTTTTATCTGATATAATACCTATAGTCACTTTAAAACATAAAAATCTCAGTTTGGTTTTTAGAATATCCAACTTCAGTGGTATGATGGCTTCTCTTCCCCAGCTAGGATCTGCACCACCTGGGAAGGAAGTGTTTAAGAAAACCTGTCTTCTTTCATTCAATTTTCTCCCTGTCTTTCCTAGTTATTTTCATCCTCTCCAGATTGGAAGGGACCAGAGGTAAAGGATGAAGATGAAGATGGAAGTGAGGGGAACAGGAGCACTCTATCTGAATGGTTCAGTAAACTGGCCTTACCAGCTGAAACTTACATTTTAACAACCAATTAAAATGACTTCTTCCTGAGATGAAGCGATGCACAGCATTCTCTCCAGAGAAACGCCCCTTGATAAAAATCCTTTCTCTCTTGAATCTCCAACAATTACATTTTTTATACCCTCAATGTGGGTAAGGAGTTTAAAAGTCAAAGGTGGACTTCAAGTTTCTTCTGAAAATCTGGCATCTTGGTCCTCATTTTAGCATCCATATTTATTATTATAGGTCCCCTGCTGAAACTTACATTTTAAGCAGGGGTTCTCATTTTTCAACTATGGAAGTATTTCTTTTAACATTATTGTAAGAAGTATACCTTTTTTAGTACATCTTTCTTTGTAACAGAGTTCTTAATCTTGAATATACCATATTACTTTTAATAAGGGCAGATCAACAATATAAAAGTATGAACATTTAAGGATACTGTGTAATAAAAAATGACTTGAAATGTGTATAATACTGAGTTTGAAGAGGCCTTTCCCTAAAAAAAGGAATAGCTGAATGTGCAGATAATTTCTTGGATTATGCATCAGAATTAGAGAATGAAATGCATTTCAGGGAAATGAGTCATTATGAAGCCACATGCTAACTATAATTATAAAAACAGACTCAAACTCTTAAACCACTGATGCACTGATAAATAAAAACATAATTTTATCAGAATCTGAAGCTACATAGAATCCTGAGAAAGTTGCAAGCAAGAAATAAAAACATGGCCATTATTAATGGAGGATCTGACATACAGAGTTCCTACTTCTGGCTTTCATTGTTCTGTAAGATCAACTGAAGTAGGGTGGACTCAATTAGCAAAAATAAAAGGAAAAGTACTTTAGCTATTCAGCTTTTTCTACAGTATATAATCCTTTTAGGGAAAAAAAAAAAACCCTAAAAACTTGAATTGTAGGTTACAATTACAACATATCACCAATTAATTTTAGAACATATTGACAAACATCATATTATTTTGTCTTTTGAAAAGCTGGAATGATTTTGTAACATTAAAAAGTATTAATAAAAGGTAAATTTTACTAAGAGTTTATTTTTTATTGCAAGATGTTTCCCATTCATTTTCTCCTAAAATTAAGTTCAGGAGATAGCCACTTTTTAAATTCACATTTTATAGACAAGCAGACTGAGGCTGAGAAAGATTAACTTCCTCTCCCAAGGTCATTTCTACAGGAGCTAGTATTCAACCCAGGTAGTATTACTTCAAAGACTACTCTGAAGCATTTTGTAATTTATGACTAGAGTATTCTGGAATAGTAGAAAGGGCTTCAAAAATTACTGCTTACAACATTATTCAGATCAATACAAAGAAATATTAATGAAGTTTGAAAGACAAAAATATGACAGTATTCTAAATAATTAACAGTTTTCCATATGCTCTATATGTACTTTCACAGTTGCTGACCATACACCAACATAATGTAATCAAATGTAAGCATTTTTTTTCCCTCCAGATTCATTCTTCAGAGAGTACTACATAAGTGCAAAATACAATCCAATAAGAAAAATGGTTCCTAAATAGCTTTTCCCCAAAAGCATATTATCAAAAGGCACTGAGTATCTGAAAACTAAAAAAAAAAACAACAACAAAAAAACAACAACCAAAACCCACTAGCATTAATACAGATCTAACTGCAAGAAGACTGCAGAGGAATTCGGTCTTCAGCTCCAGCCTACACAAGGCAGAGGCCACCGCCAAGGGTGCCAATGATACAAAAGCACAAGGGATGATTCAAATGATGAGTCCAGTCTGATTAGATGGACTTTCACAGAAATTAATATGAGTCAGTTCTTGAGCAGAAACACTGAAACAAGTATGAAAACCACTTGGGCCTGCAATCAACACTACCTTCAAGGAGTGAACCAAGAAATGAACACTGCCCCTCTACACCAGGCTTCATTAATTAACAGAAAAGATCTATCAATCAGAACTAGACAATTTCTGGACTACTGAGCTCACTTCTGGGTGAAATATTTAAAGAATGATCAATACAAAAAGGACCTGAAGATAGAACTGAATAGAAAAAGAAAACAGGAATGCTTAAAAGACTTACAGAAGCATGATAACATTCTTTCAATATCTGAAGTCATTTCATCTTTACAGAAGTATTTATTTTCATTATTCTCAAGGAATAGAATTATTGCCATTATAAAAAGGAATGTTTAAGGGCCAAAGCTGTTCCAAAGTAATAATAGGCTGCACTGGATTGGAGTGAAATCTGTCTGGCAGTGTTTCAAACATGGCTCAAATGGTAGAAATGGGGTGGGTGCAAAGTCTCAAAAATTAGGAAGGCCGTCTGCTTCTAAACTGCTACACTCCCCTCAAACCCTGAAATACTATTATTCAATATCAAGAGGGATGGAATTTTTTTCCAAGCAGCCAACATAAGAATTTATCTATCTAGCTCCAAATCTCTATCTTAGTGGTAAGGAGTTCCAGTAGACCAAGTTTAAAAAAAAAAAAAATTAAGTGCTCTTTTAAGAAGGGAAAAAAATCCTACTCGCAAATAAATGCCATTCTAGGAGTGAGTTTACACATTCATACACAGTGTGTGTGCATGTGAATACACCCACACACATATATAGTACTTGAGTGGACTGTAGAAGGTGGAACAACTATGAAAGCTACAGTCTTTTGGAGAACAACATTCATTGCCTTTCAGTGATTACAAAGGCTTAGAAATTCACTAGTCAGAAACAAAATGTAACTTCCTGGAGTAAAGAATGTTAAAAAGTCTGAGTAATTCAGTCCAGTGAGCACATTTCAAACATCGCTGATATGTGGCAAGACATACATGGGACACAGGAATGCAAGGTGTGTCATGACTTTTCCTGCAAGGCAGGAGGATGTCATGGAGCTGCCACAACATCCTACCTGCTCAAGGACAAAATAATCTGGATGTGCAGAAATTGTCATGCCAGTTATATACATAATGAATATTGTGAACCATATATTATGAGTGACTTAGATTTACCTGGTGCCTGAGGTTAAAATCTGGAAGTCATACTTCAATAAATGACCTATTTTCTCACAGGAAAGTAGACCATTCTAACAGTATCTGTGAAATGGTTTGATTTCATAGAAACCAGAGCAGGAAGTAATCTGTCAGTCCTTATTTTAACCCTGCCTGCCACTTAACCACCTTGCAAACACCCATCCGTGTTCATCTCAGCTAGAAATACGGCCCACATTCAACTGTAAAAATAAGATTACCCTTACTCCCTAACTAGGTCAAGAATGGCACATCATGCCTCATTGTTCTGCTCTCTTGCTTAGAGAAGACATTATTACACTCTCAACACACTTTAAGCTGAATCCAGGCTAAATCCTATTTATCTTAATACATCTCTCCAGGCAGTCACCATCCATCAATTAGAACTGGAGCACAGATGAACCAACCTGCCAACTCTGCCCTGGGCAGTTAATTGCTGCGAACTGCTGTATCTTTACCTCTGTGTGTTTGATCCGCCGTGTCCAAGTCTTTGCGACACCACGGACTATAGAGCCTGCCTGACTCCTCTGTCCATGGGATTCTCCAGGCAAGAAAACTGGAGTGGGTTGTCATTTCCTACTCCAGGGGATCTGCCCCACCCAGGGAACGAACCAGGGTCTCCTGGATCTCCTGCACTGGCAGGCAGATTATCTACTACCGCTAGACAGTTAAAACCATGCCTTTTACGTCTCCAACAATGAGCTACCAGTTTAAAACCCATGTATACCAATTATTTATTGAAGGCCACAGAAATAATGGTTCTATTACTGGGATTAATCATGCACAATGCCTTGTAAAACTTCCATATCAAAAAACAATTTTAAATTTTATAAAGAGGCATTATTACTCAATGTTAATAGAAACAACAACAACAACAACAACTAAGTGTGCTTATCCAAACCCATAAGCATACTTGACATACTCTACATTTTGACTTAAAATACAGTTTGCTAAACTTTGGAAAATATAATAAAAGGAAAAAAAAATGAACAAAAAGATCCATGATTCAATTACCAGAAAGTAGTCACTAGTAAGTTTTCCTGGTACTCTACAATTTATATTTTACAAGCATATACTTAATACCAAAAACAGTTATCAAGGACTTAAGGGAGTATGTTTCCAGTAAACTTTCTCATTTAGTTTGCTAAACAGTTCCTATTTCAATGATCTGTATCAATATTTAATAGTATTCCACATATGAATCCTTATATACTAAAAAAAAATCTTAGTTTATCACTTACTTTACTTTCAATTGTTCTAACATACCTGCAGGTAAAATGTGGGAATATTAAATTCACTGAGATAGAATTACTGGGTTAAAAGATAAAACCATTTTCGTATGAAAGCATTTTTCAATATCTGCAAATGGACTAAAGTGATATCCCTCATCAATAGATTAAATAAAAACCATATGACCATTTCAATAGATGCAGAAAAAGCTTCTGACAAAATCCAACATCCATTTGTGATTAAAAAAAAAAAATCTCTCCAGAAAGTGGACATAGAGGTACTATAGCTCACCATAATGAAGACTTCTTGAAATACATTACCAAATTCCTCTTTAGTGAGGAGTCTGCCAATTTTATTCCCATCAGCAGTAGTGATTTTGTGTCTACAGTTATGAGAGAGATTGGTCCATATTTTCCTTATTTTTTAAAACTTTGTCAGTTTGAGGATTACGATACTTCTAATCTTATTTAACTTATATGCAGAGTATATCATGCAAAATGCTGGGCTAGATGATTTACAAGCTGGAATCGAGATTGCTGGGCAAAATACCAACAACCTCAGATATGCAGATAGTACCACTTTAAAGGCAGAAAACAAAGAGGAAATAAAGAGCCTCTTGATGAAGGTGAAAGAGGAGAGTAAAAAAAGCTGGCTTAAAATTCAACATTTAAAAAATGAAGATCATAACATTTGGTCCTGTCACTTCATGGCAAATAGATGCGGAAAAAGTGGAAACAGTGGCAGATTTTCTTTTCTTGGGCTCCAGAATCACTGCAGATGGTGACAGCAGACATGAAATTAAAAACACCTGCTCTTTGGAAGACAAGCTATGACAAACCTAGACAGCATATTAAAAAGCAGAGACATCACATTGTGGACAAATGTCTGTACAGTCAAAGCTGTGGTTTTGTGCAGCAATCATGTACAGATCTCTGGGAGTTGGACCATAAAGAAGGCTATGTGCCGAATAATTGATGCTTTTGGACTGTGATGCTGGAGAAGACTCTTGAGGGTCCCTAGGATACAAAGGAGATCAAACCAGTCCATCCTAAAGGAAATCAGTCCTGAATATTCACTGGAAGGACTGATGCTGAAGCTGAAGTTCCAATCCTTTGGCCACCTGAGGAGAAGAGCTGACTCATTGGAAAAGACTCTGACGTTGGGAAAGACTGAAGGCAGGAGGAGAAGGGGAGGACAGAGGATGAGATGGTTGGATGGCATCACTGACTCAATGGACATGAGTTTGAGCAAGCTCTGGGAGTTGGTGATGGACAGGGAAGCCTGGTGTGCTGCAGTCCATGGGGTTGCAAAGAGTCAGACATGACTTAGTGACTGAACAACAACAATTGCAAAAAAAAATGATTTGGGCCATGATGCTCCCTTCTGCATTTTTTGAAAAGCTTTGTATATATTAGTATTTATTTGTTGAATGTTTGATGGCATTTATTAGTGCAACCAATTGAGCTTGGAGTTGTTTTTAGGGGAAGGTTTTTGATAATGAATTATAAAAACAGATATATGACCATTTGGAATTTTATTTCTTCCTATATCAACTTTATAAGTTCTATTTTTCAAGAAATGTGACCAATTCCTCTCAGGGTACTGAAGTTTTTCACAGTATTCACTTACTATCACTTTAATGTCTGTAGGATCCGTAGTGATAATACTTCTTTTCATTCCTAATATTGGTGAAGGAAGTCGGCCTTAGGAGGCATCACTACAAACAAAGCAACTGGAGGTAATGGAATTCCAGTTGAACTATGTCAAATCCTAAAAGATGATGCTGTCAAAGTGTTGCACTCAATATGCCAGCAAATTTGGAAAACTCGGCAGTGGCCACAGGACTGGAAAAGGTCAGTTTTCATTACTATACCAAAGAAGGGCAATTCCAAAGAACATTCAAACTAATGCACAGTTGCACTCATCTCACATGCTAGCAAAGTAATGCTCAAAATTCTCCAAGTTAGGGGTTCAGCAGTATGTGAATCAAGAACTTCCAGATGTTCAAGCTGGTTTTAGAAAAGGCAGAGAAACCAGAGATCAAACTGCCAACATCCGTTGGATCGTAGAAAAAGCAAGAGAATTGAAAAAAAAAAATCTGCTTCATTGACTATACTAAAATCTTTGTGGGGATCACAACAAACTGCGGAAAATTCTTAAAGAGATGGGAACACCAGATCACCTTACATGCCTCCTGAGAAATCTGTATGCAGGTCAAGAAGCAACAGTTAGAACTGGACATGGAACAACAGACTGGTTCCAAACTGGGAAAAGAGTATGTCAAGGCTGTATGCTGTCACCCTGATTATTTAACTTATATGCAAATAATATCATGTGAAATGCCAGGCTGGATGAAGCACAAGCTGGAATCAAGATTACTGCGAGAAGTATCAATAACCTCAGATATGCACACGACACCACCCTCATGGCAGAAAGTGAAGAGCAACTAAAGAGCCTCTTGATGAGGATGAGAAAGGAGAGTGAAACAGCTGGCTTAAAACTTAACTTTCAAAAAACAAAGATCATGGCATCCAGTCCCATCACTTTATGGCAAATAAACAATGGAAATAGTGACAGATTTTATTTTCTTGGACTCCGAAACCACTGCAGATAGTGACTGCAGCCATGAAATTAAAAGACTCTTGCTCCTTGGAAGGAAAGCTATGACCAACCTAGACAAAGCTATATTTTACCTAGTAGTCATGTGTAGATGTGAGAGTTGGACCATAAAGAAGGATGAGTGCTGAAGAATTTGATGTTGTTGAATTGTGGTGTTGGAAAAGACTCGAGAGTCCCTTGGACTTACAAGGACATCCAACCAGTCCATCCTAAAGGAATCAGTCCTGAATTTTTATTGGAAGGACTGATGCTGAAGCTCCAATTCTTTGGCCACCTGATGAGAAGGACCAACTCCTTGGAAAAGAGCCTGATGCTGGGAAAGATTGAAGGCAGGAGGAGAAGGGACGACAGTGGATGAGATGGTTGGATGGCATTATGGACTCAATGGACATGAGTCTGAGTAAGCTCTGGGAGTTGTTGATGTACAGGGAAGCCTGGCATGCTACAGTCCATGAGATCGTAAAGAGTCGGACATGGATGAGCGACTGAACAAGAACAAAAATTAGTTATTTGTGTTCTCTTGTTCTTGCTCATTTTAATCAGGAATAAGTCAATTTTGTTGATTTTTTTCAATAAGCCAGTTTTTAGCTTTATTAATTTTCTATTGCCTATCTTGTACTTTTCTAATTGCTGCTGTTTAGCAACAAAAAATTTTCCTTCTACTTATGTTTATTTTGCTCTCCTCCTTGTAGTTTCTTAAAGTAGAATCTCAGACCACCGATTTGTATATCTTTCTCCTTTTTAATACAAGCACTTAAAGCTCTCAATTTTCCTATAAACATGGTTTTAGCTATATTTCAAATATTTTGATGCTGTATTTTAACGCCATTCATTTTCCAATTTTGTGATTCTTTGTCACACAGAAGCTTCTTTTCTTCCAAAACTTTACATATATTTGGAATTTTCCCTGAGAGATATTAAAACCTATTGTGATTATTAAATTCTCTTTCTCTCTTGAATTCTGTCAATTTTTGCTTCATGTATTTTGAGGTATGTTATTAGTTATATTGAAGAAGAAAATGGCAACCCACTCCAGTATGCGTGCCTGGATAATTCCATGGTCAGAGGAGCCTGGCAGGCTACATACAGTCCATGGGATCGCAAAGAGTTGGACACGACAGAGCAAGTGAACAACAAATCCTTTTATTATTATGAACTGCCTTACTTTTGTAATACTGGGTCTTGTTTATATATATATTTTAAAATATAGAATACTTTTAAAGTATTTAAAATATTTAAAGTATTTTAAAATACTTTTTAAAAATATATTTTATTTCATTTATCTTTCTATTCATAATTCTCCAGTACAAAAGTTTTAATTTGTATTATTTAATGCAACCCACCAAAAGAACAAGCCTTCTTCACAATATGTTTCTAAAAATTTCTTTGCTATGCTAACAGTTTATTCTCCCAGATGAGATTGAGACGTATAAACTTCTACAAAGTAAAACAATGATAACTTTGATTGAAATTATGTATAAATTAGAAACACACTTGAAAATAGAGGGCTTTTTTCATAAAATTAACTCTTGCCATGGAAAGCATCTTTACATTTATTAAAATTTGCTTTTATATCTTACAGTTTTCTATTTTCAAACTGATTAGCCTAACGTTGAGAATAAAAAGATACTTTGGACAAATCTTTGGAACTATTCCCACTTTTCTAATTATCTCTGTATAGTACATACACTGATTAAAATTGCTAGAGCAGTAGTTCTTAGTCCTAGCTGCTCATCAGAATCATCTATATAACTCTGCAAACACTCAGTTTTGGCCCAACACGTTCAGTAAGTCTACCCAGATTTTCCTAAGTATGCTGATGCCCCAGTCAAGGATAAGAATAACCAATTTCTTGCTTATCTCTACATTTTTCTACCATTATTTCAAAACAGTATCTTATGCTTATTCTCTACTAGGTAGATCTCTAGGTCACTTACTTCTCAAGCAGCTTTTGGATGGGAATGCTTTCTATCTGTACTAGTCTTTAGATGATTTCTACTTCCTTCCTACATTTACACTGTCTGGGTAAAAACATTCTCAAGGGGCCATCCTAAGATTCCTTCCGTATCCAACAGTATACAGGAGCAAGTCCAAAGCCAAGGTGGACTTTCTCCCTTTCAGGTAAGCCTCCTGTTTTTCTGCCTGATTAAGTCGATTCTTTCTCCATCCTTAAAATTAAGAAATAACATTTAAGATTATCCCTGGTGTTGGCTGGCATTTTCCTGGCATGTCTTTTTCATCTAAAGACTCGGCTACATCTTGGTTACGGCCATCCATCTCATTTGTTCTAGTCTCTCTGCATGCATGCACGCTCAGCCATGTCTACCTCTCTGCAACCCTACAGGCTGCAGCCTGCCAGGCTCCTCTGTCCATGGGATTTTCCAGGCAAGAACACTGGAGTGGGTTGCCTTTTCCTCCTTCAGGAGATCTTCCTGACCCAGGGACTGAACCTGCGTCTCCTGCACTGCAGTTGGAGACTTTTTTTTTTTCCACTGCTGAGTCCTTCTTGAGGAGCATCAATTTTTCTCCAGCAGATCTCCACTCTCTGTGCTCCACACACATGTATCTTCATTTCTATTTTGTCCCTTTAATCCCTTCCTACAGGTTCTGGGAAATCCAGAACTTGTCATGGATTCAGTTTTTTTTTTTATAGTGCCAATTTTTTTCCCCCTCTCACTTCTAACATATATTTTCATTTCCCTAGCACATTTTAAATTCTCATGACAACCATATTAGGTAGGTACTGCTGTCTTCACACTATAGATAAAAACAATGAAGCACTGAGTGGGCAAGGGGCTTGTCCAGGGTTGTGTGGCTAGAAGAGGTGCAGCCAGGACTCTCTCCAGCCTCCAAGGTACAGGCTCCATTCTGAGAGTTCTTCCCCGTAGCTTTGTAGCAGTTGTCTCTCCATCACAATCTGGCTTACCCACCATTCAGTCTAATTTCAGAGCCTGTATTTCCTTGAATTTTAAGACACAAAGCAGATGCTCTCTAAAATACTTTCTAAAATTTACTTCTCATGTTAATTTTTGTCAGATGGAGGTTGTTACTTTGCATTTCAAGTGTTATTTTCCTTGTTCTATGCTGCAAAACTCTTCATAGGCCTTAGAGATTTTTCTCTTTCTCTTCCTAGTATCTGCTGACTCCATTTTGGATCAGTGGGAGTCAACCCAGATCTGGTTTTTAACCATCAGCAGGTAGGTAGAAGCTCCCTGAGTATCTTTACTCCCCATCTGAACTGCTATTAAAATTCTACTTGACTATGGGAGCAGTGAGCAGACGGGTGCAAACTTACATTGCAATGCTTTCAGCTGAGAAGAGTGACAGCCCCCGCGTGAGAGGGCTCCTGTTGCGTGGCCCCCACCCTGTGTGTTAAGGACAAGGAGTCTCTTTGGCTGAACTTGTTCCCTAGGCATGTCTTTGGCATCCTCGGTCCTGAAGGAATATCAGGGAGTAGCCTGGACGCCTAGACAGCTCTCTGGTTGTTGCGGCAATCCTGCTTTCTGACACTTCTCCTTTGCGTCACAGAAGGGATTTCAATTGGCAACTCCCTACTTATCCCCTAGCCTGCCCTCACCTCCCCAGATCCTAGGAGGTAGGGGTGGGTTGGCTCTTTCCAAGTTACAGGTCCACTTCCTGAGAGGGCATCACAGGGACCCAGGAAGTGAGTCCGTCCTCCTCCATCCCAACATTCTACGGAGCAGGTATTCCTTTATTTTTCAGGTTATGGGGAGTGCATCTGTTGAGAATGGGCTCAGCCATCAAGGTACATACTCAGGCTGGTTACTTTACTCCCTTGGGTCTTCTCTGGTTTCATAAGAGCATACCTAACCCAGGAAGTTGTCACTGTTTTTCTGAAGGATTAAATGAAATAACGCAGGGAAGGCACTTGGCTCGGTGTATGGAAGATAGTGTGTGTGTAATAAATAATGAAGTGAAGTGAAGAAGTGAAGTCACTCAATCGTGTCCAACTCTGAGACCCCGTGGACTGTAGCCTGCCAGGCTCCTCCATCCACGGGATTTTCCAGCAAGAATACTGGAGTGGGCTGCCATTCCTTCTCCAAGGATTTTCCTGACCCAGGGATCGAACCTGGGTCTCCCACACTGCAGGCAGACTCTTTATGGTCTGAGACACCTTCGATGCATGCCATTTTACTAATAACAACATTCTTTCTAGCTTGCAAGTTTTTGCTTATTTTTGTATCCTTTAGCTTATCTCCTTAGAGAAATGAGAAGTTAGAAGTCAGAGGCGAGTACCAAGTCAAGTCACCATGTTAGTTATAGCTCCAAGACATTTACCAAGCTTCTAGTACATTGGGTGATTGTGTTCATCTGTGCATTCACACCTTTAGAACTTTTCTGCCTCTTCAATTGCATCATAATCCTTAAGGCGAAAGTCCTGTGCTCCTAAGGGGCCATTATTCTAGACACTGAGGGTGTGTACTGAGGGTGTGCTCATGAGATGCTACACATGCAGCAAAAGCAACTTATTATGTCAGCTGATGGAAATGAACTCACCACCCAACACTTAAAGGCATATGAATATGACATTCCAGCAGTAGAGAAGGCATAGATAATACAGTCCTCTGAGATATTTTTAAAAGATTACAGTGCAAAATACAAAGACCCAGAACAAAATACAATAGAATCCTATTTCAATACCACTCTTTAATACATGAAATTGGTTCTAATGTAAGTTCAATGATGTGTTCTCATACACCACATTTACAGTGAGAAGATACTGTTGAGGCATTAACTTGATAAGCTTTGCCCTCATTAATGGATGCATTTTTCTACTCTCAGGGTAAATTTAGATGTCAACATGTAAAGATTCTATTTGTAGCCTTACAGTAACAAATGTATACTAGCCATTCATTTGCTGAAGCTGTAAATCGTATCTTTAAGTTTTCTAAAGTTTCTAGATACTAAATAAATTGAAAGAATTTTTCCAATAAAATATATAACCCCATCAAAAAACCTATCAAAATTTGTTACTGTACAGTGAACTAGCAAAACAGCAGCTGCTGGAAAACACTGCTTAGAGGAACATCTGTCAGAAAATATGTTTCTGATGATTAAAAAAACATAAAATTTTACTCAATCATAGATATTAAAGCGTTTGCAAATAAGACTTCTGTAGAGTGGTCGGAGACTGTCCAGAGAAGCAGTGACCACTTCTGGGGACTGAATATTTCTGTACCAAGCACACTGGCAGGAATTTGGCAGTTAGTCTCCTTCATGTTTGCTGGACCGAACTCCTGTTTCAAAAATTCTCAAACAGGTTTTTCTCCTGTTTGCACGTTATTCACCCTATCATGACTGCACTGAAGCATTTTCTGAGTTGGCTTCAACCACCTAGAACTTTGGACTCATAATAAGAAAAACAAAACCAGCATTAAATGCCTTGTCTAAAATGAACATACAAGTAGTTATCCAAACAAACAAAAAGAGACCAACCTCAAGAGAAAGGAAGGTAGCTTACTTGAAAGATTTCATTATTTTTGGAATAACATAGTTTACCAATATGGTAATTCCAGAAATGCCTACTTATTTGTGATTCAGGTGAAGAAATGTGCAAATAGTGGTGGGTATGGGAACAGTGTAAACATAAGCTTACCCTTGCAAAAAAATTTAAAAAGTGAAATACCAAGAAAGAAAGGCAGTGTTGTCTCCTAGGGACAATACAACAGATAATTTCTGTGGGCAGAGATTGCGATTAAAAATTTAAAATATGGTCCCTTTTATAGCTGCAGGAAACGTAAGCTGGTGCAGTTAAAAATAAAATTCCCCAAGACATAAAGAGGGAATGATGGTGACAATGTGCTCTCGAGGCTGCATCCCCTCCCACCTCCCAGTGGATCCAGCCTTGGTCACTGAGAGCAATTCACTAATGCAAGCCCTGCTGAGCATCTGGAAAACATAAACAGAAAGGCCTCAGCATTCTCACCTTCTACCAGCTGAAGATGACTCACTCCATACCAACAGCCATCAAGGGAAACGGAATGTCGACGATTTGAAAGCAGTCTTCATTCAAACTCCGTCAGTAGTTTGACCACCATTAAATGTTTCCCAGTCTAAAAGAAAGTACCTTCTGCTACTTCTTGCAGCAAACCAGAAAACGTGGCTCACTACACTGATCTCTGGGCAGCCCTGGGAGAGAGCAGAGTCCCTGGAGGGCAAGTTCCTCAGATGCCTGCAGTGAAAGATGGTGTGGGGTGCCTCTGAGATGGTGGCAGATGTGCAAACTTTGGGTCAGACACTCCTAGTTTCTCTTAAGTCAGAGTCAGGGATCTAGCAGGCAAAACGTGAGGGGAAGAGCTTATCTTATTCAAAGGACAGGCAGATCTCAGCAGGAGAGGTTTCACTGGCAGGAAGAGGGTAAGAATCCATTTCAGACCACACAATTTCATCTTCCTGCACTGTATTTGATGCAAGAATAGCTGTGAAAATACTTTATACACTACTAACTGTGGTGCACAGGTTGTTTGGTATTACTAATATAAAGTTGAATAGGTCATTTATCACAGGTTTGTGGTAACTCACATCGTGAAAATGTTCAACTACTTATGTTTCTGCTAGATTTTTCTTTTTGCTTTACATCATTTATTCACTGAGAATTCATTAGGCAACGTCTATGCATAGGCCATTTTCCTCTAGCAATCAGCTGCCCTTGTCTTCTTTATTCTGCTTTGTGGGCAAAAAGGAGAGAGGGTAGAGTTTCTTAAATAGTCTGTAATAGAGAGTAAATTACAGAATGCTGTAAACACGTGCTACACATTATGAAACAGTGAGAGTATGGCGTCTCCTCCAAAGGAGGTTAGGCCAAGACGAATGGTAATCATTTCCTGAGTCTCCAACATGATTTATGATGGGCTGTGATCAATTTCTGAAAAGAGTAAACCTGAACTATTATTTTTAAAGCCTATTCTTCTAAGAATCCATTTTCTCTTCTCCAAGCTCTGCCACCCACTTGCTCAGTGAAAGTGAGCTTTGGTCTGAAAGTGTCTGGGGCCTCAGACTAGACACACTCCTTCTAGGTGGCACACGACAGCGCTCGCTAGAATCTGCTGCAGGAAGGAGGCCAGGACCCTGCCATTACCACTCCCTCTATCCCAGAGCTGCTACTGAAGGCATCTGCTTCCGTCCTTTAATATCCTTAGTCTCCTATTAGTGTTCCTGGAGAACACAAGGACAGTAACAATAACAAAGTTAGGATGGGATTAAGGTCATTCCCCCTCGGCAGAAAACACGTCAGTTCTTAAAGTCGGATCAGTTGGACAGAAGTGCTGTTCAAGTAGAACTAAAGCCTGTGGTCACAGCCCCTCAGCCAGAGCAGACAACACTATCATTCATGCTGAAGACAAGCATTCTCATCTGATGATGACTACAACGTCAGATGATGCTATGAACCTCCTGGAAGACACACATCCCTACAAGCAACAGGACTAGGAACAGGCTTCCACACACACTCGTTCAACCACTGCTGCTAACCAACAGGAAAGGATCTGGGTATTTACCTGTCTCTGTGCTTTAGTAAATGCCCCCAGTAGGAATCACAGCCACAGCACTGGTCATAGCCATCCTACCTTCAAACTGACCAACCTTACTAAGCACCAGAATTTATAAGACAGGAGCCTTCAGAGCATCTAAGGCATCGCGTACAGCCATGCATTTAGGAGATCCCTCTAAAATATCCTCATGCTTGACAGTAGACACACGGACGGCTTTGCCTGTATAGTCTATTTTTAAATATTGGTACCAGGCACATGGATACTCACAGCTGTGTTTGAGACGTAAAAGATAACATGCGCTTGAGATTAAGCCTTGCATCCATGAGACAGTTCCCCTCCATTACATATAAACAACTGTACCAACAGAAAAACCTACCAAAACGACCAGAACATCAATTTATGCAAGAAAAAATGTTCATAGCCCATTTCTAAAATAATTCTTTTTGAAGTTGACTTAGTACCAGTCTTAATATTACTATTTCTCAATGTTCAAATGGCCCTTACAAACAACAGATTTTTTTTAAACACACAAAGAACACATATGGCATATAAAACAGGCAATCAAATTCACTTTATGTCCAGGAGGATAATAATGGAAGAACAGTCATCTGTTATAAGGGTTTTGCTATGACTCTGCTGAGTCAAGGTCATGCTAGGAGGCCAAGAGCAAATGCTTGATGGATGTCTTCTAAGGTCAAGCATCAGCACTACGATACATTAAGAACCTACCCTACAATTAATAAACCTGTGCACCCACATCTGAGGGAAAGGACAAAGACACAGTGAAACAAATTTTGCATCTAGCATTCCTATTCTTTTCTTCCCCTTCAAGAACTAGATTTGAAAATAAGAGTAAAGAATTAAAACTAGAAGTATATAGCCACTGGGAAGAATGCTGTCCTCAGAGCTGATGCATTATTTGGAGGGAGAAAGGGCCCAGGAAACCATCAGAGTCACTAAAACTGCTGACGGCTTTCCAACAGCACCGGCTTCATTCTCCCTTTATCACAAAGCCACGCCAGCAGCATCAGAACCACTTCTTGCTGGCTCAGTGACTCTGGAGGCTGCTTGATCCCCTCAGGAAATAAACTGAGAAAGCAGTCATTGTTTTTGTTTCACAAGAAGGTAACAGGAGCTTGCGACCCCATGGACTGCAGCCTATCAGGCTCCTCCGTCCATGGGATTTTCCAGGCAAGAGTACTGGAGTGGGATGCCATTGCCTTCTCCAATATTTAAACTACCTTTTGCAAATGAACAGCCTAGATTACCAAATGGTCAAAGAATCCTATGGGCTAGGAAAAGGCTAATGATGTTTCAAAATGTAAGCTTTTTTTTTTTTTATAGGGTAAGGTAAGGTATAATTCTAACTGTGGATGAAATATGTGTCACTTAGGACGCTTTCAGGTAGCATCACCGACTAAATGGACATGAACTTGAGCAAACTTTGATAGTGAAGGACAGGGAAGCCTGGCATATAGCAGTCCAGGGGGTCACCAAAAGTCAGATACAACTTAAAGACTGAACAATAACAGGGCACTTTCATTTTAAATTCCAACACTTGGAGAAAGATAAAACATAAAATGACTTCTCAATGATTTTAGTGCCCCTCTTCACTGAGAACTTTGCCATCATCCAGGAGGCCCTAAATTGTGTGGATGAGCAGAAGGGTCAGAGCTCACAATGTCCTAACATCTTTGGCTCCAACAGCCTTCACCCCTTTTCCTCTCCATCCAGGGTAGAGTTCAAGTTTCTCCAGATGCTTCTATTTTTTCAGACCATTAGTTCTCAGTTCTGTCAGCATGGCTCCACCCAGAATCTGCCATCTGTGTCTCTCAGGAGGCTGAGCTGCGCTGAAGCATCAACAGCCTATTTTAAAGCCAATACACATTTGAAGTCTCCGAACTCACCTGGGCCCAAGGAGTCAAGGCTACTAGGGGTTCAGTGAATGATAACAGCTCAGAGGAGGCCTATGCACCATGACTCTCTGGTTCCATGGCGGATATTCCAAACCTTCTCTGTGCTCCTAACCCATCCTCATCCCCTCATGGCTCTCAGCCTTTCTTTCTTTCTTTCTTTTTTTTTTTTTTCATTTCCAAATGAAGGATTTATAGGTGTTACTGAGTTGGAGCACAGGGCAGATGACAGTGAGTTGGACTGAGATTTTAAAGAGTTGAAGGTGAGTTGAAAGCTATTAAGCTGCCCACGAGGTCACTTAGAAGCCTACCACCCAACAGAGAAATTGCATCCAACACAGCACAGGCACTGATTGAAGAAAAAAGGAACAAGGTCACACTTCAGTTCAGTTCAGTCGCTCAGTCATGTCCAGTTCTTTGCGACCTCAAGAACTGAAGCACACCAGGCTTCCCTGTCCATCACCAACTCTTAGAGCTTGCTCAAACTCATGTCCATAGAGTCAGTGAGGCCATCCAACCATCTCATCCTTTGTCTTCCCCTTCTCCCCCTGTCTTCAATCTTTCCCAGCATCAGGGTCTTTTCAAATGAGTCAGTTTTCTCATCAGGTAGCCAAAGTATTGGAGTTTCAGCTTCAGCATCAGTCCTTCCAATGAACACCCAGGACTGATCTCCTTTAGGATGGACTGGTTGGATCTCCTTGCAGTCCAAGGGACTCTCAAGAGCTTTCTCCAACACCACAGTTCAAAAGCATCAATTTTTTAAAGTATTTTATTATTATTATTTTTTTACTTTACAACATTGTATTGGTTTTGCCATACATCAACATGAATCTGCCACAGGTATACACGTGTTCCCCATCCTGAACCCCCCTCCCACCTCCCTCCCCATACCATCCCTCTGGGTCATCCCAGTGCACCAGCCCCAAGCATCCTGTATCCTGCATCGAACCTAGACTGGCGAGCCTTGCTTTCTTCTTCATGCTGGAGATCATTTTTTTCCCTTAGTACTCTCAAAGTTCTGTTCCCTCCCTTATAGTCTTTTTCAAAGGAAACTATTTATTTTTCCCACTTCTTTTCTGTAGTCTGTCTATGCCTTGCTTTTCCTCTCCAAATCCTTTCATCTCTAAATTGCTACAAACAGTACTCTGTGAACAGTACAGTTTCTTGTAGGACTTCCCTGGCTGCCCAGTGGTTAACTCCACACTTCCACTGCAGGGGCATGGGTTCAATTCCTGGTAGGGGAGCTAGGACCCAGCATTCTTTGTGGCTAAAAAACCTACTTCTCACAGACTCTTAAATTCCACTGCTATTAAAAAATTTACCCTGGGTCTTTCAAACCCAGAAAAATTGGTAAGGATCAAACTGAAGTCTTCATCTTCTCCAGCAAGCACCTCTTACCACACCCTGCTCTGGTTATGGCATCACCACAGTTCACCTGCAACCTGACTATCAACAGGTAATTGCATCCCTTTCGTTCCCACGGGGTCAGTCAAGACCTAACATTGTTGCTGTTTAGTTACTAACTGATGTCCGCCTCTTTAAGACCCTGTGGACTGTAGCCTGTCAGGGTCCTCTGTGCATGGGATTATCCAGACAACAATACTGGAGTGGGCTGCCATTTCCTTCTCCAGGGGATCTTCCTGACCCAGGGATGGAACCTGCTTCTCCTGCATTGACAGGCGGTTCTTTATGGCTCAGTGGTAAAGAATCCACAGGCCAATTCAGGAGACTTGGGTTTGATCCCTGGGTCAGCAAGATCCCCTAGAGAAGGAAATGACAACCCACTCCAGTATTCTTACCTGGAAAATCCCACAGACAGAGAAGCCTGGTGGGGTCCAGTCTATGGGGTCACATAGCAGCCAGACATGACATAGTGACTAAACAGCAACACCATCCTAGCCACCTCTTTCTTACTCAAGCTGCTTGTCATCTTTCTCACCAACACTTGCAATGGTCTCCTGCTTGGTCTCCACATCTCCAGTGGTGATATCTCACCAATCAGTATCAGTCTTTCTCTTTGCTGACCAAAATGATTACCTGGAAATGCAGGTCAAAGATATCACTGTATTGCTCAAGAGCTGTCAAGAACTCTTCATTACTTAACAGTTAAGCCCAAACCTCATCAAAGTCTTCCATGAGCTGACCCGTGTTCTGTCTCTCCTCTCATTTTTCATATTCCATTGCCCACCTTCTTTCCCTTCATCTCCTAAGCTCTGTGTTAACTATATATCCTTATTTTCGGTATTCTTGCTGTTCTAACATCTAACTGATTGATAAGGGGAAGATTGTTCCTCTCAGGGCTAGTTTGTACAAAGAGCAAATGACTGTTTGCAAATGTGACTTTCCTGTGCAAACCAACCAATCTGCAGCCCAAACCCCACCCCTCCCCACCTTTATCACCTCCTTTATCAAACCCTCCCTCATTAATAAACCTACTATCCCCCACTCTAATCACTCCAGGAACAGGTTTGGACAACAAGCGGCAGTCCCTATTTCCTGGAGCTTTTTGATATTATTCAGACTACTCAACACTAAGCCTGCTTTCCTCACCTTATACATTCCTTCCCACAGAAACCATAATAAAGACTTTCTGCCCCTCCTGGCCCCCTGCCTCCAGACTGACTCTTGTGCTTCCCCACATGGCCCTTCACGGCTATGCTATGCTTTCTATTTCTCAGGATCTAAGTATAAAAAATTTCTTCCATCATGGCAGTCATTGCCATGTCTGCGTCTTATCATATCTGCTTAAAACAAATCCAGGGTAGTGAGCTACCCTGGTAGCTCAGTGACAAAGAATCTACCTGCCAGTGCAGGAGACCCGGGTTCAATCCTTCCAGGAAGATCCCACATGCCACAGAGCAACGTGAAGCCCATGCACCGCAACTACCGAGCCTGTGCTCAGCAGCGAGAGTAGCCCCTGCTCACTGCAACTAGAGAAAACCCTGAGCGGTACTGAAGACCAAGCACAGACAAAAATAAATAAATGAAATCAATCCTGGGTACGTTTTAAAGCAAGTTCCAACCACAAAACTATTCACAAGGCCTTCAGTTCACCATGCTGTTTCACAGCACTGTGTAGACAGCTGCTGTTGTATTTTTCTAGTGAGACTGAGTTTCGAGTTCGTCTCTCTCTGTAAAGCTTTCGTGACCACCCCTGCCCCAATGCCCAATCCTTTCTCTCTGTGCCACCAATGTCTTTTGTATAGAGCTCTCAGCTGAACACCTGTGATTCCACCTTAACACTGTTATTTGCTTAAAAATGCCTCTGTCTCCTCCTGCTGCTGCTGCAAAGTCACTTCAGTCGTGTCCGACTCTGTGTGACCCCATAGAGAGCAGCCCACCAGGCTCCCCTGTCCCTGGGATTCTCCAGGCAAGAACACTGGAGTGGGGCCCTCCTCATGTTTATCATGAGTACTGAGCTAAGTGCACAATAAACAATGAATTCTTTATGAATTAGTTTAAATGCACATCAGGGTTTCCCAGCTGGTGCTAGTGGTAAAGAGCCCTCCTGCCAACACAGGAGACATAGGAGAAGTGGGTTTGATTCCTGGGTCAAGAAGATCCTCTGGAGTAGGAGATGGCAACCCACTCTAGTACATTTGCCTGGAGAATCACATGGACAGAGAAGCCTGGCAGGCTACAGTCCACAGGGTTGCAAAGGGTCAGACTCAACTGAAGCGACTAAGCACAAACATCGGTAGTGTTAGTGACTAGCACAAACATCGGTAGTGTTAGTACTGAGTAGTGCTAGTGACTAGCTTTGCTCCTTTGAAATAAAGCTTTCTGATTAAGAATTTCCAGCTGGAAGAAAAAAGGTTAATCAGGAACAGCTTTGTACACAGCTTATTCTCAGCCATATAAACTATTCAAAGAAACATAGACAGAGATAGATAGACTAGATCTTAACATAGCTTAGTCAAATATATGGACTTCAGAATGTATTTTGTACATACATTTGACTAAGAGTATGTGATATAAATTTAGAATCCATAATATCTCTAAAAACTAGAGAGAACAAACTGATTCTGAGCTAGCTGAGAACATAGGCTAATTTTGTTTTTTTCCTCCCTACCTAGGATTCTTATAATCCACTGCAGGTAGGAACTGATACAAAGCACAGAGTGGAACAAACTGATCTCTCTTTTCTTCCTCATGAGAGAGAATTTAAAATTTCAATGCAGGGTTGTAAGAATGCAAGGTAAGTACATAGTTTGAGGGACAGAATATTTACCTATGTCAACAAGCTAAAGAAATATAAAATTAACATTTAAAATGAAGAAGTGTTACTTTTTAAAGTGCTAATCATAAATTTCTCCATCTTAACATCTGTAGCAGTCTCATTTACAGCATTCAACTCTGTTGCTTTCAGGAAATGATGAGCTTTTATAATTTGTTCCATTTTCTTTTCAACACAGGAACAGGAACACACTAATTCTTTGGTCTACCTGGAAGGTGTTAAGTTGGATTTACTTATCTTCCCTCACAGCTCAGGTGGTAAAGAATCCACCTGCAATGCGGGAGACCCTGGTTTGATTCCGGGGTCAGGAAGATCCCCCAGAGAAGGGATAGGCCACCCACTGCAGTATTTGTGGGCTTCCCTGGTGGCTCAGGTGGTAAAGAATCCACCTGCAATGCGGGAGACTGGAGTTCAATCCCTGGGTTGGGAAGATCCTCCTCCCACGGAAGAGGGCATGGCAACCCACCCCAGTATTCTTGCCTGGAGAATCCCCATGGACAGAGGAGCCTAGTAGGCCATGGTCCACGAGGTGGCAAAGAGTCGGATACGACTGAGCGACTAAGCACATACCTACCTGTCTTCTCAGAACCAAATAATTCTGGCCCTTTAAAAGCTACACAAGCAAAAGGTTAAGGTTTTACTTTTTCAGAGGTGCCTCTTCGAAATGCCTCAGAGTTATACAACAGGGTTCCAATTTTCCTACTCTCTTCAGATAATTGCCAGCATTAATAGAAGGAAAGAGAGCTTACAGCGCTCACATCCTCAGGTGGAATTCTGAACCCAAGAGGGCCAGAAACTGCTGTGCATGGATGGATGCTGTAACTTCCCAGCCTCCTACAAGGGACGGCTGAAGCTCCATCTGAACAGTGTTTGCAGGAGACAGCCTCCCACTGAACCCCAGGGACAGCACAGTGAGCTGTGAGGATGACTTGTCCACAAGAAAGATGGGCACACTAATCTGCACAGCTCTTGTTCCTTAAAGCGACTGGGTCTGGCTGAGACTGCAAAGACACTGAAGCTTCTAGGGAGGGAAAGCCATATAATCCAGTCCAGGATACAGACTCTGGTTTCCAACTGCCTGGATCTAGGTGTTGGTCCTACAATTTCCTAGCTCTGTGACCTTTCCCAAGTTGCTAACCACTTAAGCCTCAGTTTCTCAGGTGTAAAATAAAGGTAATGATACAAGTCACAGAACTGCTGTAAGTCTTAAAGAGATCATTAATGTACAGTGCACAGCATGCTGCTTGCCACAAGGACAAGTGTTCAGTTCTGTTGCTCTCAGTAACAGGAGAATTTATATACCACTTATCAAGTGCCCAGGCTAAGACTGGGCCCAAGAGTTGGTTATAGAAGGCTTCATTACCAAGGTGACGCTTCTACTTCTTCCTGCTACTTCAAGTTTTAAACACAAGCCATGCTCTTGGATTGTTCTTCTAACAGATTATTTTTAGGGCAGTTTTATATTCACAGAAAAATTGAGAAGAACATGCAGAGATCTCCCATACACCTTCTGCACCTACGAACGCACAGCCTCCCCCATTATCAACGAGTCCCACCACAGTGGCGTATTTGGTACAACTAATAAATCTGTATTGACAAAACATCACGGGAAGTACATTGTCTGCCTTCGGGGTTACTCTTGGTGTAGTACATTTTATGTGTTTGGACAAATGCATGACATAAATCCATCATTACAGAATCCTATAGAGTGGTTTTGATGCTCTGCGTTCCACCTATTCACCTCTCTCCCCCCTCCTCACTCCTGCCTCAATTACTGATCTTCTGACCATTTCTGTGTTGCCTTTTCCAGAACTTTGTAGTATATTTGGAATCATGAAGAATGCAGCCTTTTCAGACTGGCTTCCTTCACTAAGTAATCCTCACTTAAGTTTCCTCCGTGTCTTTTTATGGCTTGACAGCTCATTTCTTTTCAATACTGAATAATATTCCATTATTTGGATGTATCCCAATTCAGCCACTGAAGGGCATCTTGGCTGCCTCCTGGTTTTCAAAATTATGAATAAAACTTCTATAAACATCTCTGTGAATGTAAGTTTTCAACTCCTTTGGGTAAATGCCAAGGACCATAATCCCTGGAGTAGGTACAAGTATGTTTAGCTATGTAAGAAACCTCCAAAGTGGAGTACCAAAAGCAGCTGCATCATTTTGCATTCTTATCACCAATAAATAAGGATTCCTGTTGTTCCACAGCCTCAGCAGCACTTGGTATTGCCAGTGTTTGGATTTTGGCTCTTCTCATAGGTGTGTAATGATGCTAAATTTTTATCATTTCATGGGGTTTCCCCCATTATATTTTTCTTTATAAAACTGAACAAGGTGATCTTTAAGAATACAATGGAAATAGTTAATAAATGTAACTCTTGTACAAGATAACCTAATTCTCCAATTTATCAATGTACTTTTCAGAGAGACCAGAGCCAGTCTTTGCCTGAGTAGACTTAACCTGAGGGAATAAATCATAATTGAGAAATGGAATGAGACTGAGTTCTGATCAACATCATTTGAGTCCTTGTGTCTAGTCAGACCTTGAAGCTAGACTTACTGCTGTAACTGTTCAATTATATGAGCCAATCTATTTCTTGGGAATTATCTGGTTTCTGTCATTTGTAACAACAACAACAAAAATCTCAATAACAAGGCACTGAGCTCCACACTTTCATAACACCACCACCACCAACAACAAAACAACAAAATGTTCTTTTTCAACATCTGCTAGCCTAATAAACTTTGTTTTCTCACCACCATGAACCTTCTCTGACAGCCTCTTTTCCAGATTTTGTTTGCCACACCAGTGCAGCATGTGGGATCTTAGCTAACTGTCCAAAGTTCAAACCTGTACCCCTTGCATTGGAAGCTCAGAGTCTTAATCACTGGACCACCGGGGAAGTCCCTTCCAGATTCTGATTTCTACTTCTGTTGTCTTGGTATACCTGGCTACTTTCTTTGCTCTAAACTCTTCCTCAATGGCCCTAACCAGTCTCTCCCAGTCAAGAAAATGCCAAGTAAAGGACTAGGCATAATCCTTATAAAAAGGATGGTCTAAAAGCCCCAGAAAGGGACATCCACCTAAAGCTGCAGCAACAAGGTCCCCCATCCACTGATCTCTGCCTGCCTTTCCAGTCTCATCCCTTACTGCGCTGCCCCTTAATCAGCCAAGTTGAACCCAGCCAACCTACACAGATCATGAGAAGAACAAATCATTGTTTAAAACAACAATGGTACAGCTTATTATGTGGCTACAGTTAACTGTAATATTGCTCTGTGCTGTGCTGTGTCGCTCATTCGTATCCGACTCTTTGCAACCCCATGGACTGTAGCCCACCAGGCTCCTCTGTCCATCGGGATTCTCCAGGCAAGAATACTGGAGTGGGTTGCCATGCCCTCCTCCAGGGGATTTTCCCATCCCAGCGATCAAACCCAGGTCTCCTGCATTGCAGGCAGATTTTTTATCACCTGAGTCACCAAGGAAGCCCACGAATACTGAAGTGGGTCACCTATCTTCTCCAGGGGATCTTCCTGACCCAGGAATCAAACTGCAGTCTCCTGCATTGCAGGCAGATACTTTATCAGCTGAGCTACCAGGGAAGCCCAACACTGCCCTGGGGGACACAATCTCCCAAGGGAAGACATTCCACCTAGAGGTAAGCACAGTGTGACAAGATGCTTACCTCTTTAATGCTTTCCACAAAGACTCAATTGTTACTGCTTTCTACAAACCCTCCCAAGCATCAAGAGTCCATCCCTGGTGTGAGCAACCACCATGGTGAAAAGGACAAAAACCAAACTCTGAGCCCAAAGATCAGAGATCTGCCACTAACATCAGAAGAGACGTGACCCGCTGAACTACAGTTTCCCACTGAGGAAACAGGAATGTTGTAAAGAATACATGGCACAAAACTGAAGCATGGTCTCTAATGCCAACACTGTTAAAGACCTTAACATCGTATCTGCCACCTTGTTTAGGCGGAAGACTGTAGGCAAATTTTCTCTTCAGACATTAGCTAATCATTACAAAAGGAATAGAAAGAAGAATTTTTAAAAATTATTAACATATATTAACTCTGCATTGATCACAGGCCCAATCTTTGAAAACTATCCTAGCTATTAAAAGGATTTATATACTCAAATTCAGACTTTCTAACAAATGACCAGCTATTTAACAAGTGATCTAGCTTGGAAGATTTGAAGCAGAAATTCTCTGAAATCTACTATTTAATTTATGAGGTTCCACTTTCATATATCACCTTTGAATCTGCTTTTACAAAAACATTTATGAGAACACTAACATATAAAATACTGAAAGAAACTGCCCTAGAATACAGATTTCAGGATTTATTATAGTTTCTCTAGGCTTGTTTATATAAATCTTTTTAATAATAAGCAGTTATGAGGCAGCTGGGAACCACTGTACCATTTTATTATTTAGAATTTCTTAATTTCTTTAAAGTGTTTCTACATTCTTGTTTAATAATGTATATGAATGTTCCAAATGGGAGTCCTTTTAAAAAATCCTCCAAAATACAATTTCCACAAGTTCATTTCCCAGAGAAACACTAAAATTCATTTTCAGGCCTTTCCTAACTACCCTGCCTAAAACAGGAGCCTACCTACTATTCTCTTAATACAAAATCTGGTCACAAATAGTAATTTTTCCCCACAGTCTGTTTCCCTCACCCCGTCTCCCTATCTGGCACACCATAAGGGCTATGACTATTAGGAGTTTGCACACATAGCCTCATTAAATCCTGAAAGCCATATTAAGAGAGCTGTTTTACATCCCATTTGTCAGAGTGGTAAACTGAGATTGAAGGTATGGGAACACATTTCCTAAAGTCACACAGCTAATAAAGGCAAAGACCACATTAACACCATGGAAACAGCTTAATAATGCATCTTGTAGCTTAGTAAAATCCTCTAGAAAAGATAAAGGGATCACAGTAAATGAAAAACTTCAACACACATAACATATGATTATATTCAATATGCTAATAAATTATTCACATTAATGGGATCAAGCACTTTACTCTTGTTAATGTCTTCTTATAAGCATTTTCAGCCACATGGTTTTAATTTAATAAAAATGCTGCTACTGCTGCTGCTAAGTCACTTCAGTCATGTCTGACTCTGTGCGACCCCACAGACAGAAGCCCACCAGGCGCCCTTGTCCCTGGGATTCTCCAGGCAAGAGCACTTGAGTGGGTTGCCATTTCCTTCTCCAGTGCATGAAAGTGAAAAGTGAAAGTGAAGTCGCTCAGTCGTGTTTGACTCTTCACAACCCCATGGAATGCAGCCCACCAGGCTCCTCCGTCCATGGGATTTTCTAGGCTGCTGCTGGTGCTGCTACTAAGTCGCTTCAGTTGTGTCCAACACTGTGCGACCCCATAGACGAGAGCCCACCAGGCTCCGCCGTCCCTGGGATTCTCCAGGCAAGAACACTGGAGTGGGTTGCCATTTCCTTATCCATTGCATCAAAGTGAAAAGTGAAAGGGAAGTCGCTCAGTCGTGTCTGACTTTTTGCGACCCCATGGACTGCAGCCCACCAGGCTCGTCAGTCCATGGGATTTTCTATCTAAAACAGAAATAAGGTCAAGCCTCTGACTTTAGGAGCCTCATGATAAAAGGGCAGGAACCTAGAGTCTGATCTTGGTTTAACATTTGGTTCCAGTCCTGGTGGACCCTGGTCACATGGCCACCTCCCTACACTTCAGCTTTATCACCTACAGCATCATTACCTCAGGGTTCCCACAAAATAACCCATCTTTACCTCTACAAAATTACCCTAAAATGTTTTCTTAAAATAGGCTCTATCTATAAAATTTTTATGACTATTTATTACTATAAAATAATCAAATTTGATTAGTCTAAACTTCCAAAGGTATGACTCAAATTATTTTCCCTGAAAGAGTCACTCCTCCTAATTTATGTGGGCTATAAAAATTAATAAACACATACACATATATTTACATATATGTATGTATACAGACAAGTATATATACACACACACAAAAACACCTGTTCATGCATTCCACAAATATTTAGGGTGCATTTTAAAGGTTTCAAAGAGTGAAAAGTATACGACCACAGCTACGCATCATAGCTTTCTTGAACCTGTAGGCTTTCAAAACATTTCTAACTCCAGAAACAGGCAAGAAGGGAAAGATTTTTCTTTTGTGAAAAGCAGAACCTTTAGCAATCCCAACCTCTGTCAATGATGCAAGGGGGAGGGGGTATTTTTGATTCCTGTCAGTATTCAGTGTCAAGTCGAGGTCAGGCGCGTCACAAGATCAAAAAAAGATTTCTCCCCTGCCCTCTCCATGTCTTCCCCACACCTGTAACCTACTGCCACACAGGGGCATCCCTTATAAGCACACCAGGGACACTGCACCATCATTGTCTACGGTTGTAGCTTGCTGCGGCTGCAAAGAGCATGGTTCTCTTTCTCTTTGGAGAGTTTCTCTTGTGGGCAATTATTTGGAGCATCATTAGACAAAGCTATGTTTTCCAGCAGGAAATTTGAGCTGTGTGGGCAAACCCTAAGTAATCAAGAGAGACTGCTCAGCATGGGCTCTGGAGGAAGAATGGGTCTAAACAGGTCACAGCTAAACACGAACAAGCTGTATTTCAAAACCCAAATTATCTGACCAGTGATTTTACATTTCCATCTCAGGACCTCTTCATCCTTGAAAATTATTAAAAACCCAAAGAGCTTTTGCTTATGCAGGCTGTAGCTATTGCTACTTATCTTAAAAGAAATTAAGACTAAGAACATTAATGTCTATTCATTATTTTGAAACAATAATAAAACCATACTGCATGACAACATAAATTTTTATGGGAAAAAAAAAATCACTGTATTTTTCAAACCAAAGTGGCATTGTTTTATATTTCTGCAAATCTCTTAAACAACTGGTATAACAGAAAACAGTCCGATTTTCATACCTGCTTCTTCATTTGATCTGTTACAAAATCATACATCATAAAGCCTGAAAAATTCTTAGTGTATACTCATGATAGGATGAGACTGAAAAAAGAAAATGTCTTCTATTATTAAGAAAATCGTGTTGATCTCCTAAACTACTTACAAGGGTCTTGTGGATTCTGCGGACAATGAACCACAATTTGATAGCCGCTCCTTCAAACTCTCTACTCTCTGTCTTTATTTCCCTTTCATCTTTACCCTTTCATTAAGTCTTTGGAACATTTCAGACTTGTATGTTTTACTACAGAGAATGAAGAGCCCTCTACAGACACACTTGTTCTAGAACACTAATGAGATAGCAGCAACTTCCAAACATCAAATGGCAGCGTGGTGGTAGTCTCTGCTGCTGCTAAGTCACTTCAGTTGTGTCTGACTCTGTGTGACCCCATTGACGGCAGCCCACCAGACTCCCCCGTCCCTGGGATTCTCCAGGCAAGAGCACTGGAGTGGGTTGCCATTTCCTTCTCCAGTGCATGAAAGTGAAAAGTGAAAGTGAAGTCGCTCAGTCGTGCCTGACCCTTAGCATGGACTGCAGCCTACCAGGCTCCTCTGTCCATGGGACTTTTCAGGTCAAGAGTACTGGAGTGGGGTGCCATTGCCTTCTCCGGGTGGTAGCCTCAGGACCCTAAAATACTCTGTTCCATACCTCTCCAAGGAAAAATTAAGTCTCAAATACAAAAAGACAGATTTTCATGGAACCCTTTTAAATTTCCACCAGAAACGACATGTATAAGAATGGGGAAAAGGAAACTTGATGAATACATGATTATATGCCACATGCAGAAAGTTAGAGACACTAACTGATGTGGTCAGATGAAAGATCACTTTTTCCCTCCATCATGGTTGAAAAATGATGGGGTACACAAGAACAGAATATCAAGGCATAAAAGAGGAAAAACAGAACAGTAACAATTTAGAAGTAGTTGCCATTAGAATCACAGCCCAGTTCAGTCGCTCAGTCGCATCCAACTCTCCGCGACCCCATGAAACACAGCACGCCAGGCCTCCCTGTCCATCACCAACTCCCGAGTTTACCCCACAACCAGGACAGCAAATGGCAGGAATGCTATAAGCAGAGAATAAACACAAGAACCAACAGCCCCTCTGGCTTGGTGGAGAACAAGGAGAAAGGGACACCTGATCAGAGTACAGTTTCTTTCTTACAGGCTTTAAGGAATCACACTAACCACTAACTCATCTCTATCACAGAATGATGATGGAAGCAGGAAGAAGGCACCATAAAGTGTAGGAAAGAACTCCAGGCTCCCTAGAAATGCAGACTTAACACCCCAGAACCAAGTAATACATAAAAGCTATCCTCCCCATTGGCTCTACCACCTATGGAAAAAGAAGAGAGATAGCAAAAAATGCACTAACCTAAAATCAAAAATAAATGAGCATTTTTGTATGACATGGAAAAAGGAAAAACAGGATACAATATGGCTATGTCTATACAACATGTATTAATCTAGCCTCCTCGTAACCTCATGGACTGTAGCCTATGAAGCTCCTCTGTCCATGGGATTTTCCTGAAAAGTACACTGTAAGTGGGTTGGGTTGCCATTTCCTCCTCCAGGGGGTCTTCCTAACCCAGGAATCAAACCCACGTCCTACTGTGTCTTCTGCATTGCAGACAGATTCTTTACCACTGAGCCCTCAGGGAAGCCCCTTGATATAAAAGTACACATTTATTTCACGGGGGAAATTTGGAGTCCGTCTAAATCCATTCATTCAAGCCAGGAGCCATGAAGCAGTGAACAAAACAAAATCCTTACTCTCAAGGAGCTTATGTTCCAGTGGGAAAATGAAAACAAACATGTAGATACGTTAAACATGTAAAAATATACACCATATCAAATGCCACTATATGTAATAGACCTAAATGAAACAAGAAAGGAGGAAGAGGACCGCATGTGATGTGGAGAGGGCGGCAACGTAAACAGGACGGATGACATTTCAACAAAGACCTTCAAAGGGCAAGGGAAGGAGGCCACAGGTCTATTCATAAGAGCTTTCTGGGCAGAGAGAACAGCAAACGCAGAAGCCCCAAGGCTGGAACAGGCAACGGGGCCAGTTTAGAGCCGCAGAAGAGTAAGGAAAAGGTACTGCGAGATAGGGCGGGGGTGGGGATCATTCAGTCTTGAGGTCCCTGACAGGCCTCTGCCTTTTACTCAGAAAGGGGCAACTAAAGGGATGTCAGCTGAAGGATAACATGACCTGACTCCTGTTTTAACAGGAGCACTCTGGCTGGAAATTAATACAGAGAACTATCAGTGGCGATGGCAGAAGCAGTTAGGGTGTGCATCTTACGGTTAAGAGTCAACAAGATTTAGAGAGAGACTGGATACAGAGCGTGGAGAAAACAGAGGACCCAAGTCTTACTCTGAGGTTGTTTCTTCATTCGTTTTATTTTTTTTTCCTGGCAGCTACAAAGCGGGGTTGCTTCTCGGTAGAGAGAATGCTGGGAAAAGTCTGATTAGAGGAGGGCCAAGGGAGGGAGAGTGGAAGAAAAGGAATGGCGCCAGCTAGCGGACAGCTATCTCAGGGAGTTCTGCTGTAACGCGGCAGAAGGAAATGAAGCACCGGTGGGAGGCAAGGCCAATCTGAGGAAAAATCTGACGACACAGAAGGGCTGGGAATAATTGCTGAAGAGGTGTCCCTGAAGATTTGAGAAGGCACACAAGTGGCTGCACATGGGCCAGCAGAGCCTGAGCCAGAAACAAGGGCAGTCTGCCCACAGTGAGAGGAGGAAAAACGAGTGTGGGGACAGAGGCCTGCGCTGGTCCCTGCGCTGCTGAGGGAGGATGGCAGTTCTTTCTGATGGCCTCTATACTCTCAGTGAAACGGACGCAGCCCAGAGTGAAGCAAAGGGAGGAGGTGCTGCAGGAAGGTCTCCACGGGGGAAGAAGGCGCACAAGCATCTAGAGGAGCAGGTGAGGAAAGCGCCAAGAAATGCGCTCTCACTGCCAACCAGCACCAAGGGCCAACGTGAGGCTCAAATGGTCAGGAAGTTACCGGGAGTCCAGTCAGCAAGGCGGGGTGGTTTCGCTCCAGCCTGTGCCACCCTATGGGTGTGGACATGAGGTCGGCAGAGAGTTGGATTCAACAAACATGGGGATTTGCTAAGTGAATGGGGCAAACTGAGAAGACCAAGGGAATCGGGGGGCTCTGCAAAGAAGGAACTGCAGCCAGACCTCATGTTATCCAACGTATGGAAGGAGACTTCCCTCGTTGAGGTTTCATTAAATAAGTGACACGCAGTGACTAAAAATCATCATGTTCATAAATGTCTAGTGACATATACATAATATACTGAGAAAAACAGGCTATACGAATGATTAGGTAGCGCATGACTGTATTTTGAGAGATATATATACTATGTACTCTCATTAATGCGGATAAAAATGGTTACTTCTGAATGAAGGTTGAGTGTCATTTTCGGTGCCTTTTAAAGACATTCTACAAAGAACATATATTGCTTCAATAATTAGGAAATAGGCACGCTATTTTAAATAGCATAACTTAAAATTCTTTGTAAATTATGTCATTTAAATCTGCACCCACTTAAATTACAGGGTTTAGTTTATATGAATAGGTCATTCGAAAATCATTAACAGGTGTTATCAAAATGCATTAAGATGACACAGCAAATGGTATCTGACTGGACTGCGCATCTCCTTGGAAGGCTTTCCAAGCTAAAACATTTCTAAAAGATGCCCATCACAAAGGCTCTTGTTCAGCTAGTATGCAGAAGATGGTGTAATGGATGTCATATGTCTTGGTTGGTTAGGAATCCTTGATTCACTGGGGCCTATGTAATGCTATTAACATTTTGAAAATCATTTCTGCCTACCACTAAAAGAAAAACAGCAGATTAGAGAATATGGAGGAATAATTAGGTTTTGTTTCTTCAGTCCTATAAAATACAGTATAGTCTGCTGCTGCTACTGCTGCCAAGTCGCTTCAGTCATGTCTGACTCTCTGAGACCCCACAGACGGCAGCCCACCAGGCTCCCCCGACCCTGGGATTCTCCAGGCAAGAACACTGGAGTGGGTTGCGGCTATAATTGATGAGCACTAAAATTACTGAAAATGTTTGATAAAAATGAAGAATATAAAACAATGTTGAATAACAGAGTTACAGTTACATTATGGAGGTAAGATTATCAATGAATTTTAAAGTCAGAATTTATCAAATGATGTATGTTTCTATTAAGAAAAGTTAGTATAACTTCTAGTACATGAAGAATTAAAACAATTATTAGTGAGGAAAACTGTCAGAGAGAAAGACTGATTCCATATGGGTCCTATCAAATATGTACAAAACAAAAATAAAACAAAACTGTGACTTTAAAACATCATACAATATTACTGATACAGTTAAGACAATGATTAATGATGAGACACATTTGAATAGCCTATAAATGGTCATATTTTACAAAGCTGATATAAACTTTAAATTCTAACAAATATTTTTACTAGTAAAACCATTTAAAAGTTGTTCTGTTATTATTCCTATTGGGGAATCTTCACTTTGTTGTTAAAAATGTCAAGATTTAAAAGCTAGCTACTTTGTCTCACTTAAAATACTCTCATTTTTAGTTAGGGTACTATAGTTGGTTTCATTTAGGTAAGGTAGCCTAACTTGATATGACAGTGAATATTTACCAACAGTTACACTTGGTTAATTACAATTTGAAAACATGCTATCTGGTCTGGAGACAGGCGGAGAATAGCAACAAGATCTTGAAAAAATCCATACACAATCCACCGGAGGGAAGAAACACATGAGTAACGAAATTCTAGATAGCAGAGTTACCAAGTGCTTGTAACATTTTAAACCATTTGAGGTGTGCCGGAAAAAATGTGGCACAAACTGGTTTTCAAAGCATGAACAGTCACAATAAAGGGAATTGGAAAGTCCAAAACCAAGCATGTGGAAAACTGATAAGCTTGCAAACTGATGAACTTCCAAATGAAGTCAGTTGATTAGAGGAAATATTTAGCGAAATTATTACAGTGCTAGAATGTGGTACATACAGTGTTTAATGTCAACCAACAGTACCTGAACTACAAAGTATATTCATAAATTTGTGACATATGAATGTTTGTTCCAGGCAGTAGTTGGACATTCTTAGAAAAAGTTATAAGCCAAAGTTTTTAACATCAATTCTCATTTTCTTTTGGAAACATTGATATAAACCATGTTCATGCTTTTCTGTTCCACATTCATTTTTATAGCTACTGCTTTGTCTAACCATGTTTGAATATAAATGACTTGTTCTGTCTGAAAAATGTGTACATAAACTGATTAAACAAGGAACATTAGGAAATGATAGATCATACTAGCAAATGGTTTGAAGGTTACACAGCCCATCTGTTTATTTAGAGGATCTTCTGACTGCCTCCTTCACAGGGAACTCTCGGCATTAACCCCCTGCTGCCTGCCCACCTCCCACCACCTGACCCTCTTCACTTCCACCCTGGCTACCTCCCCTAAGCATCTTGCCTCTCACTTACGCCCTTGGATGCTAGGCATAAACAGTCACTTGCTCTCAGCTATCACATTTTACGTAGACATTGATAAACACACCTCCTGTTTGAAGATGCACTACAGAAAATTTCAGGACTTTCCTGGTGGGACAGTGGGTAAGAATGTGCCCACCATTGCAGGTCATGGGTTCAATCGCTGGTCGGGGAAGGTCCCACATGTCACAGAGCAACTAAGCCCATGCACCACAACTACTAAGCCAGTGTGTCCCACAGCACATGCTCTGCAACAAAAGAAGCCACTGCAACAAAGAGTAGGCCCTGCTTGCTGCAACTAGAGAAAGCCCACGTGGAGCAGCGAAGACCCAGGACAATCGAACAGAGAACAAAATACATAATTAATTAATAAAAGAGAAAAGAAAGACATTTTCGACCCCCAGCAACCAGCAGTCTGTCTTCCCTGAGTAAGTAATCTGCATGGCACTTTTTCTTATGAACAACACAAATCATGTAACTCGCCTGTTACTGTTTTATTTTTCCCATCAGGAAGCAC
This sequence comes from Capricornis sumatraensis, assembly GCF_032405125.1. NCBI lineage: Eukaryota > Metazoa > Chordata > Mammalia > Artiodactyla > Bovidae > Capricornis > Capricornis sumatraensis. Next base: position 55,405,828 of record NC_091073.1, on the reverse strand, counting down.
AGAGCCCCAACTTTTGCTTCAACTCGGTGGCTCAGCTTCTGTTATACGTACTGGGCCCCCACGTAAGATTTGATGAGAAGAAAAGGTCTTATGACTACAAGGTTTGTAAACCCCTGTGTTAGCTCCTAATCTTGATTTTCACATACTTGTATCTTCCATCTTGCTGTTTTTATTCTTGTAAGCCACCTTAAATCCTCTGTGGAACAATCCGGGGTATAAAAGTTTTCAAGAAAAATGATCACATGGACTGTGACAGAATATCCATTTTTATACACAGTTCTTCATGTCTCGATAACATGTTTTATTTCAGTCCAACAATTCTAGAAAGCTTCTTTAGCACAATTCCCACAACTTCTCTGAGACCATGTCTGGGTTGAGTCACTTAATGATGGTTTTTGGAGAAGCTGTCCTGAGACCAATCATTGGCTGTCTTTTTCTCATCAAAATCTCTCCACAACAAGAAATGGCATCAGACCCTAATTTGCTGGCCGTTCTGCTTACTGCACGAAAAGCCTCTTCAGCCTTTAGGGATTTCAATCAGTACCAAGGATTTAAGAGCACCCTGATTTTATGTTACATAAAGCACATCTGGCCTTACAGTGAGTGGCCACTTGTCAGATCAGTGGCTCTAAAACTTGAGTGCCGATCAATCATCCGAAGGGCTTGTGAGGCCACAGAGTAGACTGTGTTCCACCCCCAAAGTATATGCAAAGGAATATCTGCATTCCTTTTTAATATAAATTTCAGGTATACAGCAAATCACTGTAGACGGTAACTGCAGTTGTGAAATTAAAAGATGCTTCCTCCTTGGAAGAAAATCAACCTAGACAGCATATTAAAAAGCAGAGACATTACTTCACTGACAAAGGTCTGTATAGTCAAAGCTATGTTTTTTCAGTAGTCATGTGTGGATGTGAGAGTTGGACCCTAAAGAAGGCTGAGTGCTGAAGAATCGGTATTTTTGAACTTAGAGAAGACTCTTGAGAGTCTCTTGGACAGTAAGGAGATCAAACCAATCAATCCTAAAGAAAATCAACCCTGAGTATTCATTGGAAGGGCTGATGCTGAAGTTGAAGCTCCAATACTTTGGCCACCTGATGAGAAAATCTGACTTATTAAAAAGACCCTGATGCTGGGAAGATTGAAGGCAGGAGAAGGGGACAAGAGAGGATGAGATAGTTGGATGGCATCACCTACTCAATGGATATGAGTTTGAGCAAGCCCCCAGAGTTGGTGATGGACAGCAAAGCCTGGCATGCTGCAGTCTATGGGATCGCAAAGAGTCCTGGCCGAGTGAGTCTACGTGACTGAGCAACTGAACTGAACACAGCATTCTAATTCAACATCTGTATACACAACAGTGTGATCGCCACCACAGATCTGGCTGTTACCCACCACCGTCTAGTTGACTCCCTGCACCCATCTTGCTCGCCCCTCAGCGTCTTTCTTCTTCTCCTCTGGTTCCCACCCACCTGGTCTCCAAATCTATGAGATTTTTATTTTTGTTTGTTCATCTGTTTTAGAGTTCACATATGAGTAAAATCGTTTGGTGTTTGCCTTTCTCTGATTTTTTCAATTAACACACTAACTTTTTAAACAAGTTCTAGGTGATACAGATGCTGCTGGCCTGGAAACCACACTTTGAAAACCAGTGCTTTGGCGTCAGTCCACTTCCCTGCTTAGACATCTTTAGGGACTCTGCCCTATGTACTCTATTAGTCACACAGATGTTTCAGCTTGGCCTTCAAATCCTCATTGACTGAGCCTGTCCTTGTCGTTCAGTCGCTAAATTGTGTCCAACTCTTGTTGCAGCATTCCAAGCTTCCCTTGTCCTTCACTATCTCCCTGAGTTTGCTCAAACTCATGTCCATTGAATCAGTGATGCCACTGAACCATCTCATCCTCTGTCGTCCCCTTCTCTTGCCCTCAGTCTTTCCCAGCAGCAGCCTGTCGTAGCCCTGACTAAAGTGCATAGCCTGTGCTCCAGGCCTCCTTATTCCCTCTCTGCCCAGAGTACACAAATCCTGTGCTCATGTTGTCTGACTCACATCCACTTCTTGTTGCTCTAATTATTACTTGTTCTAGAAATTAATCATTCTTCAGAAGACTCCTAGAATGCCACCTCTTCCCAGAAACCAACCACCTTCATTAAAACTCTTTCATCTATGCTTTACAAACCCGCCACGCATTATAATCAGTAGCCTTGGCAGGGTTATCTTCCACCAGATTATATAGGAGAGTGGTTAGCAAGATGCACTTAAGAGTCAGGAAGGCCAGAGTTCAAGTTTGGGCTCCACACTTGTCAGCTGCATGACACAGAACGTATTTCTTAACCATGAGCCTTAGAGTGAGGGCTTCCAGCGACAATGTTGAGAATTAAATGAGATAATCTACATACAGCCCTAGGTAGCACTCTTGGCAGACAGGGCTCAGCAAAGATCACTTTTTTGGAGTTGGTCAAAGATTATCCCCAAATTCTCTGCCACTCCGGCCAGGTGATCAGGTCTACGTCTCTTCCCCTTGAATCCGATTCCTGTGACTGCCTGACAGAATATAGTGGAAAGTGACTTTGCGACCCAGAGTTTAAGGCACTAGAAGATGCTACTTCCTGTCTGCTAGGATGTTTACTGATGGATCCCAGCTACCCTGTGACAAGGAAGCCGAAGCAACCCATGGAGAGGAACCCAAGCCCCGAGCTGAGAGTCCCACTGCCCTCCCAGCAGGCAGCCAGCACACGAAGGAGCCATCCTGAAGCAGGTTCTCCAGCCCCGGCCTCTGTCCTCCTCCCACTGCCACGTGAGGAGCGGATGGCAATGTTCCTACACAGCCCAGTCTCGACTGCAGACATGGGAGCAAAATAAAGGACTGTTGTTCTTTAAAACCATTAAGCCTCCAAGTGATTTGTAACATAGCCACAGATGACAAAGCCAGGAACATAGTATTATCTTTGCATCCTTTCTCCTCTCCCGCTGACAGGATCATAGGTTAGGACCTTTGAGAGTGCTGATCACAAGATTCAGACATTTCTAGAGGCAAAATTCTCCCAGGGGATCTCTCTTCGTGAGTAAACACAGGACTCCCTGAGAAAGAATTCAAATTAACTGAAGAAAAACACCACCTCAGTCCTCATCTCCACTAACCCCCTCTAAAGTTGCAGCAGAACCCTAAGGAACTGAGGCTTCAATAATTATAAAGGGAACTTAAAAAATAATAATAACTCTATAAAGTCAGTGGCACAAATAGCAATACTGCTTTGTAATCTGAAGTAACCCAATGAGTGCTAAATAAGGGAGTCTGATATCCACTGCGAAGAGCAGGAAATTCATGAGGCCACCATCTGCATGAGGGCAAAGAGCAGAGGGAGACAGCATAGCAGCTGATACACAAAGTGAAACAACTTTTGGAGGGAGGTGCACAAAATCTAGTGACACACGGTAAGTATGGACCAAACGAGAGAAATATGGTTATTCACCTTTTCATTAAATATATTATAAATGTTATTATTTTGCTGTTGTTAGTACTCTTATTTTGACCCTATTTTCATACAACCTTCTAAAATGGATCTTAAAACCTAACAGTTATGGTACCTAATTTTAATGGCCAGTATTTATCCTTTGCTTCATGTACCACAAATGTGACTTGTTAATTATGGTTAACTTCCTCTCCTAGACAATAAATCCCTTGAGGAAGGGACTGGCTAGTTTCCACTCTTCCCACTGTCCAGAACAAGGCATGATGGAAAATACTCAGTATTTGCTGGGTGAAGGCTGAATGGCTAGCAGTAAAAAAGCTGGTCGGAGAACTAGAGTTGGTGCCTATTTACCTAAGTATGAATTCACATGGGGCACAAACACACTATCCTTTTTACAAAAAAGGTTTATACCCTGACACTGAAATTGCCTTAGCAATAACTGGTTGCTGTCATAAGTCAGAAAATGATGCTCTATTATGCTGGAAGAGTTATTTATATTCACAATCGCTTCTCCATCTATTCAAGTCCCTTTAATTCATGAGGCATTTCACCTACATTTAGAGCCATCACCTAGAAATCAGAGTTTTACAGAACCCACACTTTTAAAAATGTCAATTGTAATTGCTTCCTCAGATCAACTTCTCTCCCTTTTTCTGTCAATCTACTTCCAAAAGTGGTTAAAAGTGTTTAATGTCCCTTAAACACTGTTTTTATCGTATCCTTTCCTATTTCAAAGCCTACAGTTAATCTCAATAGGCAACTATTTGACATTTAAACTTATTAAGAAGTGAATGTATTAACAATTCCTATTAAGGGTTTCTGAAGTTCTTCCATTGATTGTCCAACTTACCATCCCTCTAAACCAAATTCATATTGTATTACCATTCCCCAGACAGGCACAAAATCTGTAGATCTAACCAAGCAGAGATGATGGAAGGTTTCTTCTGAATTTCACCAGTGAGGTCTCATTATTTTGTCAAGACACTATAGAAGGAAGCTCAACACACTTTTCAGAGTGTCTATGAAAGGTTTATGCCCCAGTCACTCATGGAGAAAGACAAAGCAATAGAAAATCATTGTCAATCTCTAATTTTTAGGGATTATTTAAAATAATCTAATCTAAAACTACTATTCTATTGACTTAGCCTTTGTGAAAGGAAATCTGAACTTTTTAACAAGGCCAGTGATATATCTGCATTTTAATATATTAGTTACTAAGAATATTACACTCCTCTCTGGGAGTGAATCTATCATTACCTGGCTATATAATTTCATCTTTATGAATTCCTTGCAACTGCTATTAATTGGAAAAAAAATCAAAGGATTATATAAGTCAAATAAATCAATATAACAGCCTTTCATGGAAACCAAACTAAATTCCTATCTAAAGGCTCAATTACCACCTGCCATTTTCTCAAATGCAGATGAAAAAAGAAAAACAAGTCAGAAAAAAAAATATCGAAAAGTGAAATGTAACCACCAGAGACAGATTTAACAATGACTGAAATGTGGGAAGACGATCAGGACAGAAACAGCAGTTCCTTAGCTACTGCCTCCTCCTCTGTTTCAGAAATCTCCATCATTTTCTTAAACTTGGGTCACGCGGCATTCACACACGCTTCATAATGTTCTCAGGCAGAAGATGAGAATACCCTTACTACAGAACTTTTCTGTATCTGGTGTGACAATTAGTGAGAAGAAGAAAACATTTCAAAAAAAAAAATAAATGATGCTCTTCTACTTATCATAAATGCCAGTCAATAAGATCTTAGAAGTCTTGCTAGATTTATTTCTGTTTATAATTACCTGCAGTCAATTGGGAGGGAACAGCCTGTGATTTAAAAGGAGGCTTTCTAACAATAATTTCTGTGTAGTTTCCATTTCTGTGCAGCTTTTGATATTTACAATCAACTACAGGTGTGTGGGGAATGTTCTGGGAATTCACACCATTTAAAGTAAAATAACGGTTCCATGAATGACAACATCCAGCTCTAGCAAAATGAATAGTGTCATTAATGCTGTCTTTGAAGCAGAGGCATATGGTGAGAGCCAACGTTAGGAGTCAAACAGAAGATGGCTTATTTTCCTTGGAGGCTGTTTCACCATTCCTAAAGTGGTCAAGCAATTTCACAGAGATGACAGGAGATAATATATGTGAAGTGCTGGTATGTAATAAAAATTCGATAACGTTAAGTCCCATTCCATCTCCATATCCTGCTCCAAATTTGCCTGCTGGAAACTGCAGCAAACCTCAGGATTCCTTGGAAGAATGAGTCAAATGGAATCAACCCTTTTCTTGATTTTGGTTTGCCTACTGCCTAGACCACAATCATGGGGTGAAGGAAGGAGGTTGTAGAAAAGAAATTGTTTAGTTTGAAAGGACTGAACCACCTCCCTCCTCTTCACTTTTAGATGGCTGGGAACAGAGGCGGTTGTAAACAATTATTCATGCCAAGTTTAAAACAACGTCACTGAAAATCAAAGATTTAACATAAAGAGTATGCAGCCTAAATATGGAGATGTGGAGAACAGACTGACAAGCTGCAGGGTAAGTATTTATAACAGTTCATAGATCTAACTGTTATCACACCATTCCTACACACTTAGAAAGTGACTTTCTAAAATAATTAACAACATGTATTATCCTATTCCCAAAACAGTTCAGAAGTTTTCAAAATTCCTAAGCCCTCTTTTTGTGGTGGTGGTGGAGGGGTGGTGGTGGGGGGGCGGTGGTGGAGGGGTGCTGGTGGAGGGGTGCTGGTGAGGGCGGTGGTGGGTAATTCCACTTTAGCAAACATTGTCTGGACAACACTTGACAAGTCACTCCTCTCCACTCAGGACCCATGTGGCCCCCACAGAGCCCCCAGAAACGATGCTGACTCCAGCTCCTTTCAGCCTGTGGTATGATCATTCAAAATACCCACCTGATTTCCTACTACTGCTTATTTTTCTGCCTGCCTTAGGCTTGCTGTGAGGATAAATTAGTAGCCTAGATTAGCTTTAGTTTTCATCTAGCAAAGTCTGACTTCAGGAGTCAGAATTCTATCCTAAGAAATAAAAAGCAATGCCCACTTTATGAGACAGGAAGCAGGTGACCAAGATCTGTCCTATAACTTTCAAAGTGTGAGGAGAAGAAGAAAGGTTAGGGGAAGATCTTTCTACCAACACAGATTGAGATTCAAATGCAAATAATTTTTTCAAGCACCTACTCTGTGCCAGATCCTTCGCCAGCATATTATCTTGTTTAATCCTTACAATTCGAACAAACCTACAACTGTGTATTAAGACCAAACAGACGTGCTATGAAATCATCCATCCAACCCCATTTACCCGGGATTTAAAGTCTTTCATAAAAGCAGAAGAGCTGCAGTACCCAGAGAGCAGCACACAGGTTGCCCTTTCCTTCTGACTTGGAGAGAAGCAACCTATGCTATGTGTACACAAAGCCATGTCCGATGTACTTTACTGGTAAGTTAAGACTTCCCATGGGTTTACTACTGGCAATATTTCAGCCATTCAAGCCTAATGCCCATAGGAGATGCAACTCCACTTTACTACAGGTAAGGTGCCTAGTGCAGTGCCTACACTGAGAGAAGACTGTTCATGGTCCGTTTTCCATGGAAGAATGTCACGAAAAGGGTTCTGGGCTGCTGGACAGCTTTTCAGCTCTAGCATTTTATTTTTGTAAGGGATAATCATGTGAGCATAAGCCCTGTTAATGGTCCACTTAAAACAGGCCAACATAGATGTCCTAGAGCAGAACAAATTCTGACCATGTTGAAATGTATTTCACATTCTTGCCAGGTCACCTTTAGTACGTGTGAAGCAATCTTTTGCTATTTCACCCAACCCTATGTGAAAAAGCTGAAAAGGAATTTGATTTTATAACAGATAGGTCTTTAGAAATTTATAGGACTCTTATGCCATGAAAGAGGTCTTTTAGCAAAATTCATGAATGGAGGGGAACTGGATTGGAAAAATGCAAGTGAAGATAGAATTTTGCCTTTCAAAAAATTTCAAGTGGGGAATTTACCTTATCAATCTTATTTTAGGTGCACAAGCCCTTAACTAAAAACCGTAATCAGCTCATCTCAACGGTTTGAAGAAAAACACTGTTCATTCCTAAGTGACAAAAGTTAATGAGGAAGCACATTTTCCACACCCTCTTAAAGGGCAATAATTGTCAGCATCTGAGGTGTCCACATTTCTTAGACAACCGCTCTGACAGCCTGCCTTTACTACGGCTCTCCTGCAGACTTTTGTCTGCCCAGCAGTTAGGGTGTTTTTTGTCATTTTTTCCCTTGAAAATGGTGACAAGCTGAAAATAGTTACATTAAATATTTACATTTAATAAATTAAAATTTATGCAAAAATAGAATGCATGATAATGTTGCATTTGCCAAAAAGATGCCTTTCACAGCACACCAATTCACCGGCACTCTCAAGCTTAAACAAACCAACAGCTGACTACCTGACCCAGGATGACATCCAGTCTTTCTACCACCCTTGCCCTCCGGCGTGGTCGGGCCTCAGCCTGGATCCGCATCTGACCTTGTGCCATTTTCTCCTGCTCTCTGAGCTCCCGCAGCTCCCATCACCTGTCAGTCTCCGTCCTCTCCAAAGGCCTTTACACGCGCTGCTCCCTTCGCCTGAACACTGTCCTTGCAATTGGACTCCCAATACCTCTGCAGTCTCAGGGAGTGTCACTTCTTCAGAGAAGCCGCTCCTGACCCAATATAAGCAATCCTTCACCTCTCTCCTAACAGTCTGTCCTTTCTTTCATAATCATCATTTGTACTTAGATACTGTGTTCATTGGTTTAATGTCAATCTCTCTCACTAGACCCTAAGATCCTTGAGGAAGAAAGCAGCTGTACTCCAATAAAAAATTAATAAAAAAATATGAGACTCATGAAAAAGAAATCATATCCCCTTGTCCGCCACCCTGGAAGCCCAGGACATGCCTGAAGACAATAAACATCCGTTGAAGGAACGGATGCTGGATCTCATCTTCCCGCACCCTGTCCAAGTACATAGAAATATGGGACACAGCCTTTCCTTATTTGTTCAACAACAGTTTATTTTTTGACTCAGAAAACTGAATGACAGAACCTGAAAGCTCTTCATTTTTCTTCCCCAAATAACCAGAATCAAAGAGAAGGAGGGCAAAGTTTTGAGTACCGTTTTAGACCCTTGTTCTTCTTTCTTACAATCAAGACAGAATTAGTCATGTATGAGGCAAAGCAAATTCCCACAAGAATCCACGCCTTGTAGTTTAGCCACTGAGGGTTAAGATGAGATGGCCGAAATGTTATCAGACTGCCTCAAGGGAAGACCCTTTATTTTCAGATTTCAAGGAGCTAGTTCTAAAAACGAACTGTTAATTCAACTGATAGTTCCACACATTATGATAACCTTTGAAGTGTACAAAAACACACTCTTGGTTTCAATACCATTTGTAACCTTGAGTCTATCCTGTACACAGTGTGGATCAGATGGTACATTATTGACCTAGGAAACTTCCTCTTTAGCTTGTTCTCACAATATCCTGCTAATTTATTAATAATCAGCAAGAAAATGTTACTCGAGTGACTTCAGTTGCTTATTAACTGGTAGTGATAAAACACTTTGCTTTCATGGCATCTTTACCTTCTTTTTTTTACCATATGATTCCACTCATATAATTTTTTTGATGTACAGTTGCTTTAAAATATACTGTAAGTTGCAAGTATACAATATAGTGATTCACAATTTCTTAAGGTTATACTCCATTTATAGTCATTATAAAATAATGATATATTCCCTGTCGTGTTGTACAGTCTATCCTTATAGCTTATTTTATACCTAATAGTTTGTATCTCATCTCCTACCCCTAGTATAAAAAAAGCAGTATTTTGCCTCATAGTCTTCTATTTTTTTTTTCTTTCACTAATAGTAACTGTTCATCAGGGAAAATAAAGTCTCTCAGAAGAATCAAAATTGGTATTTCTTGTTTGCCCTACTAAACCAAATACAATGCTACTTAAAAATCATCAGCTATTACATATTATGAAAATTCATTTGCTTGCAGAAAAAAGCACATCTGGTCAACTTGCTTCCTTTTTCTAAACATAGAAGAAAAGGCGTTATCTCCACAGACGGGGAAGGAAACAATTCATGTCTCATGAATTCAGCTCTGCTCAGCAAATTCACTTGTTAATTAAAATAAACAGCACAAAAAAGAGTACGTTTTGGTCAATCAATTGCCTGCAATCACAGGAGAATTCTGAAATACAAAAGGCTGTATGTTTTACTTAGCTGAAACCAGAATGTTGTTCTTTTATCATTATTTCGCAGACATGTCATTTGAGGACAACCCTCACAATACTCTGTAGTATATGCGTAGCTGCTTTCAAAAGGAGTGGCAACATTATTCCATTTAACGCTTTCATTTTATTTAAAAAGACTGACTTTGTTCTATGTAAAGATTCCAGCACTGAACCAGATGGCCATTAAGGTTTTTGAATTTTAAAAATAAAACATTGAAGTTCTGCCTAAGAAACTATAATGCAATTTAAAGTATCTGGTGTGTTTTGAGAGTCATGAGATTTGTTAAAATGGACGTTTTCAGATTAATATTTAGCTTTGAGAAAAAAAATCTCTCCCAGGAAAATCCCTGTATCATAACAAAATATATTTGAATCATTAAAGTTCTTACATTTATTTTAGCAAATATAGTTTTGAAAGTGGCATTTCCTTAACCAGTTTTAGTTTACAGCAGTGTTTCCCAAGGAGGGGTGACTTGGAGACCTTCTTGTCTGTCATAACTAGGGAGGTGTTGCTGGCATCCAGTGAGCAGCAGAGGCCAAGGAGGCTACGAAGCATCCTAGAGTGCAGAAGACAGCTTCCTTCCTGCAACCCCCATCCCCATCACCTGATCCCAAATGTCAATTATGCTGAGGTGGAAAAAATCTGCTTCAGAGCAAAACCATTACAACTGCTTTTTAACTGAGTTTTTAACTCAATGGAAAGACCAGGTTTTCAAAAAGGGATATATTCTAGACAAAATATATACTGAGTCACAATCCAAGAAAAGTATAACTCCAGCCGAAATGACACTACTCGGAACTATATAAACTCAAGATATAAGAATTCTCTAAATGAACACAATCTTGGTATTGTAATAAAGCTCCACTGATACTCGGTTCACAATTATACAAAGTAGGCACTCAACAAATATTTACAGAGGGAAGTAGAAAGAGAAAGATCTTCTTGTACTGTACCCCAGGACACTGAATATGTAACATTAAATCAAGATAATGCTCTGTGTTGGGTTGTTGTGCTGTGTCAGTGTGCCCGACTCTTTGCCACCCTATGGACTGTAGCCCACCAGGCTCCTCTGTCCTTGGGATTTTCCCAGCAAGAATACTGGAGTGGGTTGCCATGCCCTCTTCCAGAGGATCTTCCAGACCCAGGGATTGAACCCATGTCTACTGTATTGGCAGGTGGATTCTTTGCCACTGAACCACATGGGAAGCCTGTATTCGGTAGTTAGAGGCCATCTAAACTTCTCCCTTCCTTCCTAGCACTAGCAAGTAACCAGCCAGTGCCATTTTCCGGTGTCCTATGCAGCTACCTGTGTCTACAAAAGTTCTCACTAATGCACGTGTGTGCACTGCTTAGAGGAAGCTGCTTGTTCATTTCCTCTCTTGACCCCACCCCTTGCCATAGGTCGGGATGTGGAGATGGCACTGCCCAAGTTTCAACTATACAGAGGAAGCTAATTCCCTAAGGAGAGCAGTAGGCTAGAAATCACCTGGGTGGTTGAATGACTCCCTGGCATAAAGCTGTCTCTCCAGTAGAGATCATTCATCTGCAGAATTATAGTTGAGAAATGAACCACTTAATCGATTATACTTTAGGTCCCTTTGTGGCAGCAGCCTGCACAAGTCAATTCTATAATTTAATATCCACTATGATCTAAGGGCTACAAATGCTTTCTATCCAAGGAAATGTTTAACTGGCTAATTTTTAAAGTTTCAGTGCAAGTAATATCTGAAAATCTGGATGATGTGGTTACTCTATACTGACTATAGATTAAGAGGAAGATCTGCTCTGTCTGTTAATATTGTTAATTCTCATTTATCCAAACTAAGTGGAAAAAGAAGGCAAATCTGGAGGTTCCTGCCCAAGGAATTCATTGTTTCAATGATATGATATTTACATAAACATACTTCCCTGGTGGCTCAGATGGTAAACAATGCAGGAGACCCAGGTTCGATCCCTGGGTTGGGAAGATTCCCTGGAGAAGGGAATGGCAACCCACTCCAGTATTCTTGCCTGGAGAATTCTATGGACAGAGGAGCCTGGCTAGATACAGTCCATGGGATTGCAAAGAGCTGGACACCACTAAGAGACTAACACACACATGCTAATGATAGCAGGCTAACACACACACAAGACAATTTTCACTCTTCAAATTTTGTAACTGCAGCATTTTCTTCTCCCTGCATTTGTCTCCCCTTTGACTAAGATGCTGGTGAAAATACCAGTAGCAACAGGGAAAATGAAGTGAGGGCTAGAGGATTTCAAAAACTAAACACTGAGCATTGAAATAATGATTTATGGACTAAGTTGTAGATTCAAATTTTGAATATTCAATTAAATTTTATTCAAAAGGCTCTGTGTCTATCTTAGTTTTCAGAAAATACAAACGCTTCTCGCTGAGCACCCTTCTTTATTAAAATTCAAAGTATTTTCCTTTAGACTTGATTTGATACTGAATATATTTATTCAATGATTTATTTCTATTTTATGTGAATGAGAGGGAAATCATTGAGAAACAAAGTATTTCTTATGTGATGAAATTATAACATTTCAGTTAAGCAGCTTTATCCAATTCAGATTTTCCATTGATATTGCTTTTTAAAACATAATTTCCCCCAATAAAAAGTAATGTGTTGAATATTACATGTTATAAAGCCATAAGCTTACTGAAAAATATTTTTACCTTAAACATATGAAAACAGTAAAAGTATCAAAATATATACTGCGATTTCCTAACATCTTTTTCCCCAAATTGTATTTATGGATTGTCCTAACAAGTCTAAGGCTATTAATTCAATGATTTATGCAACTTTTATGGTAACTTGACCATATCTTATAACTTGACCATATCTTGACCATATCTAACTTGACCATAACTTATCCAGAGCCATCAGGATAACATGATTAAAAAGGTAAAATAAAACAGTTTGGTCTGAAATACCTTTTCAACATTTGTTAAATTCTAAAGAATTTTAATGCCTCACAACAAAATCATTTGTAAATCTTAAAGTTCAGAGTACAAATTAGGCAACTTCTACTTTAAAAAAAGATCACAATTTATATATTAAATTCAAAGATCTTCACTATTCTCAAAGAAATTACTTTTGACTTTATCTTTAAACAAAATGTATTTCTCCCAAGAGAATACTTACTGAGTAGATTCTGACTTTTTATTTAGGAATAAATTTCTTACAAAATGAAAGTTTCACTTTCTTTCTCCTTCCCAGTTTTTTTCTGGGGCATTAGCCAGTCACTAACTTATACTCTGCTATTAAAAGAAAAGGTAACTAAAGGACACTCCTGGACCCAAGTAAATATTTCACTAGTTTCACCAGCTCTAACAAAAATCCCCAAGGGAACAGCCAATCAGTAAATCACCAGAGTGAGTCTACAACAGGTATGTGAAAATGACATTATTACCTACTCCTAGAAATGCAATCATCTACACAAATCAATCATGATTTCCAATTTTAAAAAGTGACAAAAAACCTTAAGAATTCCCAAACACACCAAGTTTAAGCATGCCACGTTTTCAACCTGAAGTAAGTCACAATTTCCTTGGACTTCCTTTTTGTCTGAGTCTATACATAAGAGAGACTGGTGGTGCTCTACAGGCTAGTACCCAAGAGGCATTCTTGAAATAGGTGAAAACAATGTCACAGTGAGTGGCACTTAGGAAGCAGGGCTAGGGGCCTGCCACATATCCAGGAGCTGTCCCAAGTCCCCCACAACTTTCCCTCTGTTCATTCCTTTCTCTAGAACCTTCAGGATGACTATCTGAGCCAACAGAGGATCTTCTTTCCACACATAAACAAGCTATTTTAATTCAGCTTTAATAAACACTAAATTATTCATGGTCAACTCCCATGTAAATGTGTGTTTTAATTTGGAACTTTACCAAGAGTCATTCACTATTTCAGTGAAATCACTTTACCCATGACAAATCTGTTCCCTGTATCCCAGTCAGTGACATGGCAAGCCTGGATCAGGATTCTTTTGCAATGACTGCGCTTATGGCAATGTCATGAGAATAGGTGGGAACACCCATCTAATTTATCTTGTCTTCCAATATAGTCATGCAGCAGTTATATATGGAAATGAATAATATTTTATTATAAATTACTTCTCTGTCACTTTATATCACAATTAGGGCAATGTATTGCCAATAAAGGTCCATCTAGTCAAGGCTATGGTTTTTCCAGTGGTCATGTATGGATGTGAGAGTTGGACTGTGAAGAAAGCTGAGCGCTAAAGAATTGATGCTTTTGAACTGTGGTGTTGGAGAAGACTCTTGAGAGTCCCTTGGATTGCAAGGAGATCCAACCAAGTCCATTCTGAAGGAGATCAGCCTTGGGATTTCTTTGGAAGGAATGATGCTAAAGCTGAAACTCCAGTACTTTGGCCACCTCATGCAAAAAGTTGACTCATTGGAAAAGACTCTGATGCTGGGAGGGATTGGGGGCAGGAGGAGAAGGGGATGACAGAGGATGAGATGGCTAGATGGCATCACCGACTTGATGGACGTGAGTTTGAGTGAACTCCGGGAGTTGGTGACAGACAGGCAGGCCTGGCGTGCTGCAATTCATGGGGTCGCAAAGAGTTGGACACGACTGAGCGAGTGAACTGAACTGAACTGATTGGCTATTTTTAACATAGCCTACTTATATATGCAATTTAGCATACATTTCATTGGGACATAGTAAAAGGGGAATACAAAGTATTTCATGAAAAATGAAAAACTGGGTCTGCTAGATATGCAAACCCTGACCTAGAATACCATCTAAGGCTCCTTGCAGCTCCAGCACTCTTTGATTCTATGAAAAACTTACAGTTCGGCAAACCCTGATCATTAACAAGCCTCTACCTCTGCACGAGTTTGAAAGCATTGCAATTAAGTTAAAGAGATAAAAACATGTGGTTGCTAAGGTGACACATAAAAACACAAACTCCAGTAAACACTCCAACATGGGTGTAAGCAGAGGGAAATGCCTCGGTGCTGATGACTTTTACAGGTAAACAGAGAGGGACGGGGGCTTCCCTGTTGGCTCAGTAGTAGAGAACCTGCCTGCAATGCAGGGGACACATATTCAAATCCCTGGGTCAAGAATATCCCATGGAGAAGGAAACAGCAACCCACTCCAGTATTCTTGCCTGGGAAATCCCATGGGCAGAGGAGCCTACTGGGCTACCATCCGTGGGGTCATAGAAGAGTCAGACATGATTGAAAGACGGGGCACAAGAGAGGGAGAGAGAAGTATCTAAGGGAGAACTGAAGGCTTCACATCCCTTTGGTCTCAAGAAGCTGCACAACTGGTCTTACAGGTGACTGCTCCCTTATTCTCTCCTTGGGTTGAAAGTCACAGTCTTGAGTGGTGAACTGCCTTAGCATTTCTCCCACAAAGTTCATTCAAGAAAATACACACCGGCAAACAATGTAAGACTCCTGAGAGTCCCTTGGACTGCAAGGAGATCAACCCAGTCAATCCTAAATGAAATCAACCCTGAATAGTCACTGGAAGGACTGATGCTGAAGCTCCAATCCTTTGGCCACCTGATGCGAAGAGCTGACTCACTGGAAAAGATCCTGATGCTGGGAAAGACTGAAGGCAGAAGGAGAAGGGGACGACATAAGATGAGATGACTCAACCAACATGAGTTTGAGTAAACTCTGGGAGATGGTGAAGGACAGGGAAGCCTGACGTGCTGCAGTCCACAGGGTTGCAAAGAGTTGGATGTGACTCAGTGAGTGAACAACAACAAAACAATGCAGATGTTCCAAATGTGGAACAAGACGGAAACCTCTCACTACCGAACTGTGCACAGGTTTACTTAGCAAATCTTATCATTCAAAAATCAACACCCTCAACTCATCACTGGCATGAAGTTGCTATAACCACAATCCATTTTCTTCTGAGACCATCATTCTCTTCATCAGATTGAAGAATCATTATTATCCCCAGAAAAGCAATTTCCAGGCTGTGAAAATGACTTAAGTCATTACTTCAGGAACTATTGCCCCTTTCCCCACACAACTGGATTCTCAGCACATGCACCATCACTACGTCTAACCATTCACCTCTCTTACCTCTTTTCCCACCATATTAGCACCCACATGGGGGAACACTGCTTATACATTCCACAAAGTTTCACATGTTAAACTCCCTAAGACAAAGTTTAAGGAACTATCTCCTGGTGAAAAAAATACATCCATACTTCCTGTATAATAAATATATCCCTCTTGATTAAATGACCAAGAATCAGGAAACACCTGCTTACATACAAAGTATTAAATATAAAACAGAAAAAAAAAAAAACCCTCAAGTTTGGCTTACAAACCTAATCTGGGGAGTAACCAATTAGAAAATTCTACATCAAGAAAGTTTAAAAACATTTTTCTTAAGAAAACAAAACTTTGTTGAGGTATTCTAACATATTGGAAGATAATTCTTTGCAAATTATGAAAAGTTAAAAATTACTATATGATCAGATGAAAAAAGTAATAAAACTATTTAAAGATAAATATGTATATATAAAGATTTTTTTAAAATTTTACTTTACAATACTGTATTGGTTTTGCCAAACATCAACATGAATCTGCCACGATTTAGTTTTTAACTCAAGAGTTTCTGAAAATAAGAAATCATTTATAGCTTATATAGGAAGAAAAAACCCTCTACTACCAGCAATTTCTTTCATAAATGATTTGCTTAATTTTTCCTCACTGGCCTCACATACATGTAGGGTACCAAGCTACAAATTTCCTGAGAACTTATGTTTTTAATCAAAGAAATACGGGGAATATAAAACGATTTCAGAAGCTACAGAGTTTTAATTCTCAAGTTCCTCAAATCAGACAGTTTGGAATCATTCTCTCTCTTTCAATGTCCATCTGACCTGAGGGTTTGTTAGGGCTTATCAAGGTTATGGGTTGGTATTCAGAAGGAGGGGCACATTTTAACCTGAGGTAACATTTTAAAGCCACGTGACTCAAAAATTAAGAAGCAGCAGCTTTGCTATTGGCCATCTGAGAAAAGAAAGTGACACAGAAATGGGACTCAGCCCTAGAAGGTTCTTACCCGCAGGGCCTCGATGACGAGGTCTCTGGCCTCCAGCTCCCCTTCCATCACGCTGAGGAGCATCCGAAGCTCTGATTTACTGAGGGTATCCACATCAAACTCTTTTTTCTGTAACACAAATTTTAAAAAGTGAAAAAGATTCATAAAGGTATGCAATGGGTCACATTTATCCCAATGGCTCAACAAACCCAGGGGACACTGGGGACCCATTCAGCAGCAGACAATGTAGGTTCTGACCTTCTACAAGAAGGAGTTTCCCTGGCAGCTCAGACAGTAAAGAATTTGCCTGCAATGTAGGAAGAGCTGGGTTTAAGCCCTGAGTCAGGAAGATCCCCTGGAAAAATGAATGGCTGCTGCTGCTGCTGTTGCTAAGTCGCTTCAGTCGTGTCCGACTCTGCATGACCCCATAGACAGAAGCCCACCAGGCTCCCCCGTCCCTGGGATTCTCCAGGCAAGAACACTGGAGTGGACTGCCATTTCCTTCTCCAATGCATGAAAGTGAACAGTGAAAGTGAAGTCGCTCAGTCGTGTCTGACTCTTAGCGACCCCATGGACTGCAGCCCACCAGGCTCTTCCGTCCATGGGATTTTCCAGGCAAAATGAATGGTTACCCACTCCAATATTCTTGCCTGGAGAATTCCATGGACGGAGGAGCCTGCTGGGCTATAACTGAGTGACTAACACTTTCACTTTTTATGAGGAGAGGTAAAAACCACAGACAATATTCCACGTCTCTCCACTAATGAGATCTATTTTCCCAGCCTGACTGCCCACCTGGCTTCAGGATCTCTTCAGATTATACCACACAAATTTAAAGTCCCTGGAGTCTATATCAAAACAGGCCCAGTCTGTGTTGGGGAGAAGTTACAAGGGTAGCAAAGAAAGCATGACTGTATTCCTAGAAGGGCCCCAACATAAAGGCTCCTGGGAGGTTATTATAAATTCCAGGACATCCAATAATAACAGGTCATGTTTATAGAACACTCTGCTGCAGAGGCCACCAGCTAGCAGCCTACAGCCAAATCTGGCCCACAGATGTGTGTTACTTGGGCCACAAGGCGTTTTGTTTTCTCCAGTCAGCACTAAGAAAATCTCAAGATGTCACCAAAAAATCCAGATCACTGGCTTCTCCAAACTCAGATGACCGGGTAACCCCAGATTCACATTCCCACAGGGGAATAAGTCACCGAGTCAAGTAGCAGCTGCCCCTTTAGAAGGAACATGCTCTTTGCTACCTCCACAACCACACATGTTCTCACACACACACACACACACACTCATGCATGCAGGCAATATGATTTTAAGAGGCCAGGCCAGCCACCTCATGGAGTCATCTGGGCTGCTAGTTAGGTGTTTCTGAAGGCCCCGCTATATGGTTATCAAATGCTTTCTTCCACAATGCTTTTGACTTCCTGCCATTCCGTAAGGCCAGCTTTATAGGGAGCTGAGGCTGAAGTGAGTGAGTCTGCTTCCAGAGACCAGTTATCCCAGGAGGCGATGGCACCATGGTCCTGGGGGGTCATGATCCTCACCCACTGCCCATGCAGCCCCGTGCCCTTCTCTACCATTCCTCCTTGATGACTGCATCCCACTGACACACCACGGCTTCTCATTCTTTTGTTGCCAACTCTGCCCTCTTTCCTCACAACAGCTTTTCCAAGCAGGTCTCCTGACAGCTATCTCACAGACGAAGCTGAAAGAGGACGGGTTAGCATGCTGACCGCTGGGCCTGGGTAAGTCCACAGCCCCAGCACCCTCCAAACATGCAGCCCACTGCTCCTTCCCATCATGACTCATTTGACAAACCCAGTCACCATCCAAAGAACTCGTGAAGAAACAGATCTAACCTGTCAGATCTCTATCATCCCCTCTATTTTTCAAATTAGAACACCGCAACTCAGAAGTCAGATAATGTACCCAGATCACACAACCAGGAAAACGGCAAAACTGCAACCAAGCACTGTGTCTTGCCTGCACCCTTTTCCAGCATGGTGCCAACATTCTAGAGACGAAAACAGTGCTAAGCTATCAATAAGCCAATGAGAACCAGTTTAGCAACTGTGTATCTGGCACCATACTATCATTGTGATGACAAACAAGTAAACACAGCAAAGCCTATAAATGACTCCAGGGACTTCCAAACAGGTATGACCAGAATCGGTCACTTCCCAGTTGCAAAAGAACCTTCTGGAAGGAGATAATGGTGGTATAAAGGGAAACAGAGACCAGAGCTAACTGGTTCTCTGAATAAGATTTTTAAAGGATCGTACCCTTAAAATTGTTTCTTTTTGCACATACATTCAACAAAGCAGTTATTTGGAAAGGTAGGGGCTAAGGTGGGAAAAAGAGAAAAGAAAACCTGTAGCAAGCCTACAGGATGGGTAGTTCTGGGTTACCTCTGCTTGGAAGATTAACTTAGAGATGTTCACTGTGAAAAATAAAATCCAGTATATTAGAGCTCAAATTCTGCTCCCATTACTTAGTGGCGTCACATAAGCTTTATAACCCAGTTATTCTCAAAATTCAAGCAAAAGAATCACCCGGAGACTTTGTTAACACAGGCTGCTGGGCTTCATCCTTGACGTGCGATTCAGAAAGTCTGAGGTGGGGCTGTGAATTTGCCTTTCTACGTGCTCCTGCTACTGCTGGTGGTTTTGGTCCATGGGCTACATTTGGAGAAGCATTCTGTAACTTATCTGAGTCTGTTTTCTCGTGGGTGTAACAGAAATCCCAGCATCTATCCCACAAAGTTCTTGTGAGGATTAAACAGCAATGTGTCAGTGACACGCACCCCCACATTCACGGCAGCACAATGGCTAAGACACGGAAGCAACCTAAATGTCCATCGACAGGTGAACAGATAAAGACGACGTGGTGCATATGTATACAATGGAATGCTACTCAGCCATGGAACAGAATGAAATAGTACCATCTGCAGCAACATGGATGCAACCAGATCATCATACTAAGTGAGGTCAGTCATATTGAGAGAAAGACAAACACCATATGAGATCCCCTATACGTGGAATCTGAAATATGACACAAATGAACCTATCTACAAGACAGAAAGAGATCCAGGGCTCACAAAACAGACTTTGAGGTTGCCAAGAGAGAATGGGTCGGGGAAAGATGCAGTGGGAGTTTGGGATTAGCAGATGTAAACTATTACATACAGAACAGATAAACTACAAGGTCCTACCGCATAGCAGAGAGAACTCTATTCAATGTCCTATGAAAAGTACAACAGAAAAGAATAGAAAAAAGATTGTATACATATGTATACAATATGCCTACATATTGTGCATACACACACACACACACAGGCGTCCCTGGTGACTCAGACGGTAAAGAATTTGTCTGCAATGCAGAAGACCTGGGTTCAGTCCCTGGGTCAGGCAGGAAAATCCCCTGGAGGAGGGAATAGCAACCTGGAGAATCCCCATGGACAGAGGAGCCTGGCAAGTTACAGTCCATGGGGTTGCAAGGAGGTGTGTGTGTGTGGGTGTGTGGGTGTGTGTGTGTGGGTGGGTGGCTGTGTGTGGGTGTGTGCGTGTGGGTGTGGGTGTGTATGTGTGTGTGTAACAGAATCACTTAGCTATACAGTAGAAATTAAACTTCAATTTAAAAAAAGAATGCATCAGTGAAGTAAGTGCTAAATAAAGGCAGGTGACTGTTATTATTATTAAAGTTGAGAGCTCCCAGATGTTTTAAAAGGGAGGAGTGGGATATTGGCTAGGAGCCTATTTCTTTGAAAATCTACCAGCCCAAGTCCAATAAACTCAGTTTATTGACTATAGGAGAGACAGACTCGTTTATCCCTGTTTTTCCCACTGAGATGGGAAAGTAAGCTGCAATTCTTATGTGCTTTAGAGGGTAATGTTTTATTAATGCTGCTGGTGGTTCTAAAGATTTTAATTAATTGTATATTTTATTGTCCTTGTTTCCCCGAAGCTTCATAAGCAAAGCACTCTACTTTAAAAACTAATAAATTGTGAAAGACTTTGCCATGATTTGATTCACATTAGAGTCAGAAGAGCTGGCCCTGGTTCCATCACCAACACTGCAACATGTGACCTGCAACCAACACGTCTATTCTTTTTAATGCACTACCATCGATGAAAAGGAAAAACCATTTAAAAAACCATGTTACAAGGATTCTTGCTAAACAATATATGCTACAAAGAATGTTAAAAAATAATCTGTCTTAATTTATTAAGTGATGCATTATTTTAAGCATAGTGCATCTATCTGCCTGCTTCTCTGTCCTCTACCTCTCACCCTTGCTTCCAAACTGAAAGTGAAGTGAAGTCGCTCAGTTGTGTCCGACTCTTTGTGACCTGTGGACTATAGCCCACCAAGCTCCTCCATCCATGGGATTCTCCAGGCAAGAATACTGGAGTGGGTTGCCGTTTCCTTCTCCAGGGGATCTTCCCGACCCAGGGATTGAACCCAGGTCTCCCACATTGCAGGCAGATGCTTATAACCTCTGCACCACCAGGGAAGCCCTTGAGTGAAGGTACTTCTAATCTGTGGCCTTCAACAATAAAGATATTATAAGCATATTTCCAAATGGTCACTCTCCAATACTTGATGCTTTCACCTTCTAAACCGGCAAACTAAGAGTAAAAGAAAGTATATGAAATTATGCCATAGGTCTTAGACTGGGTATTTCACAAATAAATTCAAAGAATTTTGGTATTTTTAGAAAAATAAAGCCCAGAATCAAAAAAAACTCATTAAAAATTCTATTACTGTCTCATACGAAGTGTCACTTATCTGACCTGACACATTTACAGTACAAAAGTACTTAGATACAGAAAAAGCAATTATTAAAGTCTCTTGGTTTAAGAGTAAAATGATCATTTAAAATTGTACTTTAAACTACTCTGAGGTGTGATTGACATAAAAAATGCTGTACATATTTAACATATACAATTTGATGAGTTTGAAGGTAAGTAAACACCCATGAAACCTTCATCAGAATCTATGCCATAAACAAATCTATCACCTACGAAAGTTTCCTTTCATCCTCTTTACTATTTTTTTGTGATAAATCATGTAATATTTGAAAAGACTAACTTGAAAACCTAATTTTCAAAAGAAGATACAAGACAGGATAGATATAAATGCCACACTCACACAAAAAAATCAGGATCTACATAAAGGTCCCTAAGCAAATATGATACCCATACCCCTGCCACCCAAAAACCAGAGCAGACATGTTCAGAGACTAAACTTTATTAACACTGGAATAGCTTTTCCTAATTAACAGGGAAAATTCAAATCTCATTTTCTTTTTAATGACAGCAAGGCACTCAGAAAAGGAAGAAAAAAAATCTGGTAAATTTCAACTCCACAGGCCACTCTCCTGCCTACCATGTTTGATGTTTGCCAGAAAAAAGGACTCTAGGAAAAGCTCTTCTTAACACCTAGTTTAGAAAATCCGGCACAGGCAGCCTAAACTAATCCTGAGTCTGGTCATCATATTGAAAGATTTCTTTGGGACATATATACATGGAAAAGGAGACACAACCTCAAACTGTTACTGTTCAACACAAAAGTCTGCAACACTTTAATTTATCTGGGGCAGGTGTAGGACAGCATTCTCCTGAATATTCTCCTACAAGCTTCCGAAGAAAAAGGAAAAATGAGAAACATGACAAAATAGAAGCTGGCTGAGCTGTCATCTTAAATTGCCAGAACTGAACACTGGCCAATACCAAGTTTCCTCCACTACCACTCTTCCCACACTCTTCCTGAAAGAAAAAATCTTACATACTTTGTTTACACAGGAAATTCAAACTTGGTCCTTCAGTCGTGTCCTACTCTTTACGACACCTTGGACTATAACTCGCCAGGCTCCTCTGTCCATGGGGAGTCTCCAGGCAAAAATACTGGAGTGGGTTGCCATTCCCTTCTCCAGGGGCTCTTCCCAACCCAGGGATGGGGATGGAATCCGCAGCTCCTGTGTCTCTTGCACTGCAGGCAGATTCTCAACCCACTGAGCCACAAAGGGGCCAGAAGTCTCCTTAGGAATTAATGGGATCAGCACACTGATAGGTACCAAAAGAGCCTTTAGAAGTTATGATTATGAGCCGCAGTGGCAGAAGTACCCCTCAGATCTTTGCCCATGTGCATCAGCTTGAAGACCCCCTGGAGAAGGGAAAGGCGACCCACTCCAGTATGCTGGCCTGGAAAATTCCATGGACTGTATAGTCTTTGGGGTCACAAAAAGTCAGACACAACTGAGGGATTTTCACTTCATGGTGATAATCTAGTGACCAGATACAAAGCAAAACATGCACTCTGGCTCTTCTCAGACACCAAGAGCATCTCCAATTCAAATCTAGCGGGTTGTGCCTACATTTGATCAATGAATTTACAAGGGAGGGAGGAGGGGTGTCAGAGAAAGCAGATGGATTGAAAGAACGTTACCTCATCTCTTTGGATCTCAGGTTTCTCAGCAGTAAAATGAGAAAGCTGTACTAAGTGATCTCTGAAATCTCTTCCAGCCCCCAAATGTCCTCATTTCACATACCATCAGAGTAACTGGATTATTGGGCTGAGGAAATTTAGGTCATTCCCTGAAGCCTTTGAGAAATATTTGAAGAAAAATTGATTTTTACCTCTTTGCTTAGAAGGTACAGAAATATGTTTTCCTCTCAGTTTAACAGTGGGCTTCCCTTGTGGCTCAGCTGGTAAAGAATCCGCCTGCAATGCGGGAGACCTGGGTTCGATCCCTGAGTTGGGAAGATCCCCTGGAGAAGGGAAAGACTACTTACTCCAGTATTCTGGCCTGGAGAATTCCATGGACTGTATAGTCCATGGGCTTGCAAAGAGTCAGGCATGACTGAGTGACCTTCACTTTCACTAATAATTAATAATGCATTTAGAATTTTTTGTGTAAGCAAGATTCATGCTTTGGGAATGAATGTAAAAGGTTGTAAAGAAGAGGAAAGCAATGAAACTCATATTGAGACTTCAAGGAGAAAAAGCAAAATTTGAAAACTATCATTAACATGGAAAAATTAAATCCAGGTACAAAGAATATTTACACTCTTTTTTAAAATGTGTAGCCAATTATAAGGATTTTCATGATGAAAAGTACATGTGTTCATGGTCTAAACCTGTACCTCTGCAGTCATGTCGTGCTTTGAGATTATTTCTTCTGATTTCTTTCTATAGGGAGGTAAGAGTATTCCTGACCAGAGTTGCACACTTCTGATCTTGTTCTTCCTGGTTCTCCTCTCTCCTCTAATTGATCTGAATCCCATTTTCTTCAGGACATAGCTCAAAGCTCCCTTCCTTAGGTCTTTCCAGACTCAGAAGTCTCTCAGTCTCAATTCAGTCTTAAGAGTCTGTTCTGTTAGTTTATTGACAAGTAATCATGCTCTGCTTCCTGTGTGTCTTCACTGTTTTATACTTACTTATCCATATTAACTCTCCATTTTCTCACCTCTACTAGATGTGTCAGGACAGCAAGAGCAATTACATCTTTGAATGATTTTACCTAACACACATGCCTCCCACTTTGGGTATGAAAATGCCTCTTTTGCTCAGTATAAAAACACAAATCATGTAAAATGACATGTTAACAGATACACCAATCTTGCTAAGACACAACGTGATGGCCCACTCTAAGGGCAACTAAGTAACAGATAGGTCATTTTCAATCATTCTTCAAAAATCATTTACAGTAACCTAAAGTAGGGCAACTTGGCATGCGCCTTTAAAGCCACATGCTGAGAACTTGGCCTCAGCTCTCCATGGCCATGCACCTCAAATCAACCATGCAGCCGGGGGTCTGCCACGCAAGACAAGCAACTGCATGTATTAGAAGGAAGTAAAACCAACAAGTAAACAGACTGTCAGGAAGGAAACCTGGTAATGGATGTAATTAATTTTAAGTAGGAGAAAAGGGGAATGAAAAGCACAAATATGGCTCAGCCAGGGGCGGCAGCATTTCATAATTAAGGACAGTTACCTCCCTTCCCTTCTCCCCCTTTCACAATTCCTCTAACCTCCATTTTAACTCTGGAAAAGAAGGGCCACATCTCAGACAAAACAAACATCTATTTCCATCGTAACTCATTTATTTTCAATATTAACAACACCTCACATGGGACATGGATCATTTTCACATATGAGCTGGCATGCAGATAGAATGCATGGAAGACTATCACTTCGATTATCTGTAGGTGGCAAATGTCAGCACGCTGATTTTCAAGTGAAGAGCTAAGACATGGACAACTAAATGAACTGTCTTGCAGTTACAAAGCCCTTCTGTAGAAGAACTCAGGCCTTTGGCATCACCTTGTTGCCTTTTCAATGAAATATAAAAATGTCAGAATCAAATCATTTGCAAACAAGTATCCATTCCAGGTAGCAATGTTAACTTGGCTCCACTGCACTTACTATAATAACATTTTAAATTCATGTTCAACATATTTGGTTATTCATTAATAATTTACTTCAAGAGAACAATTTTTTCCCTCCTGCATTGGCAGGTGGGTTCTTTACCACTAGTGTCACCAAGGAAGCCCCAATTTTTTTTTCTAAAATCGAGATTTACACATGGATGGGACCACACTGTGCACAGCATTAATACTATGATGCTGTTATTTTTGTGTAAGTTATTTTAACAAAGTAAAATTTTAAAAATCCTCTGCTATCAATGTCATCATCATCATCTCTCTTGTAACTGTTCTCCATTTCTTTACCTAATCGTCAAAGACAAGTTTCCTTTTCCACATAATATAAGCCCTGCAAAGGAGCTCCAACAGAGAATACAACCAAGTGTATTCAAAGAAAAGCTGCCTTCTAAAGCAATGCTCAGATGTGCTTAGGTGGTCAAGTATGCAGGAGAAGAAGGGAGAGAAACTGGCACCATCCCTTCCTGGGCACATTCAAATCTGAATTCTAGTCCCACACTTGTGGACATCTGCAGACAATTCCAAATGTCCTTCCTGCCCAGTCTTTCCTTCTACTCCCTCTTCCTGTTTCCAAGCTTTCCAGCATCTCTCTTGACCCCTTCTCAACCATCCTCCCCCTCCACACACCCTAGTGGGTGATTTGGCCTTGACTCTATTATTAGAAGAATTCAGCAATGGAGAGGTGCAGTTTCCATCCCTCCACCACCACAACCCCAGC
Source organism: Capricornis sumatraensis (assembly GCF_032405125.1). NCBI lineage: Eukaryota > Metazoa > Chordata > Mammalia > Artiodactyla > Bovidae > Capricornis > Capricornis sumatraensis. The sequence continues at coordinate 55,379,825 of NC_091073.1, read as the reverse complement.
CTCAATCATTGTTCTGATGAGGGAAAATCTAAAGGGAAAACTAACCATGTTGGAAATTTAATTAAAAAAAAATCTGTAAAGCAGCTGAAATATCACTGAGAAAAGCAGTTTAGAAGGGAAAAATATAAAATGAAAACCAACAACCACAAGAATCAGAAGAAGAAGAAAGAAGAGATCTGTAACATCTGTATTCACACAAATCACAGGCCAACGGCTTCATTACAATCTGGTAACACATGAAGTAAGATTTCTAGTTAGCCTATCAACATTAAGGATTATGACCCAGGCTCTTGATGAATGTTCACTTTCTTTATTCAACAAATATTGGTGGAATATCTATCATGTACCATGTAGTCATGTACAGATGTGAGAGCTGGACCATAAAGAATGCTGAGTGCTGAAGAACTGATGCTTTCAAACTGTGGTGCTGGAGAAGACTCTTGAGGATCCCGTGGGGAGCAGGGAGATCAAACCAGTCAATCCTAAAGTTAAATCCAGAAAATCTGTTACCTTAATTACCTTGAGATTCTCAACCCTGAATATTCATTCATTGGAAGGACTGATGCTGAAGTTCTAATACTTTGGCCACCTGATGCTAAGAGCCAACTCATTAGAAAAGACACTGATGCTGGGAAAGATTGAAGGCAGGATGAGAAGGGGATGACAGTATGAGATGGTTGGATGGCATGACCGACTCAATGGACATGCGTATGAGCAAACTCCGGGAGACAGTGAAGGACAGAGAAGCCTGGTGTGCTTCAGTCCATAGGGTCACACAGAGACAAAGATGAGCGACTGAACAACAGCAACAATCTACCATGTGCCTGGAACCGTACTAAGAAACCTCTGCTTTCACAAACAAAATCCACACTGCTCTTCTTGAGGAAGGAGGCTGCTCTCTCCCAGTGAGCGCCTTGCTGTCCATATGATCAACAGCAGATATCTGTATATGGCTAAGTACTAAGCCTGTGAAACATTTCTCACTTCATAAAGTTATGTGAAGCACAGGAGGGTAAGACCAAGTGGGAATCTAGGAATGGATTCAATCATAGAAGAGGAGAAATATTTTTCTCTTAACTAAGTTACTCCTGTGAGAAATATAACAATGATGACAGCAACAATAATGAAGTCCATAAAACAGATGCAAATAGAAATATACAAACTTTTCAAGAAGAAACAAAGCAGCATCCTGATAAAATCATGTATATTCTTACTTGGGGAATATTTTCGTACATTTTTTCCAACTTCTAAGCAGTTTTTCTAAAGCACATAGTTGAGACTGAAACCTCTATGCTCATCTTTGTCCCAGGCCTCCTCTCAAGGAATCCCGGAAACCAGTCATACTCGCACACTGCTACCTGCAGTCTTCCTGTCCAAGTCCTCCATCCTTCTGTGGAATGCTTCCAGATCTTTCCACCAGGAATCCTCCCTGTGACTCTCCCCAGGTTCTTGCTGCAGTTTTGTTTTTTTTGTGTGCCTCTCATGACCCCATGGTCTTGGATTTGATTCCCTGGTGCCTGTGAGTTTCTACCACTGCAATGCTTTACTTTAGAACAGCAAAGATGTTACAGTATCTCCATCTCTGTATGTGTTTGGTAATGTGTGTTAAATCCAGAAAATCTGTTACCTAAATTACCTTGAGATTCTCAAAACTCTATAGCTGCCACATAACTATAATTTTTAAAGAAAACTTAGCAAAATTGGCTTTAAAAAGTTCTATTGGGTTTATATTCAATATTGTCACCTGGGAACACAACTTTGAAGGTGCTAGCTGTTAATTTGTTTAACATCACTATTGTGCATTCTTAACAAAATTACTGTCCAAGTTTTTTCTTGTCACTATCACCATGACAACAAAATTTGGTATATTAACTGCTCCAGAAAAGCCTAGAAGAACAAGAATATTGGTCCAGTTCCCAAACATAGCTCTAAAAAGATCTGTGTTTTCCTTTTACTCTTAAATTCTTCGGTGACAATTAAAGCCAGGAAGATTTCTGCTTTCCATGCTGCCTTATCCATTAGGAGTTAGTTTCAAAGTAGAAATAGCAATATAGTCGAAGAGACATCACATTTGGCTAAGACGCTGAAAATACTCCAGGCCTCCAGCATGGTTCACAGCAAACACTATTAATATGGTCTACTGAAAAATGTAGTTGTTACCTTAGCCTTATACTTTGGATGCTTTCAGGATTTAAACAGCTAAGAACAAGGACCACAACTAAATTTAAAACACTCCACTGAAAATCATATTAAGCTGAAAACTATAAATTAAACTTGTCTCTAAGCAACAATCTAAATAGTCAAAACTTAATGAAAACATTCACTTTCAAAAATAGCCTACCGCTTTGGGTCTCTGTTGGCTCATTACTGCCAAATATACATGTAAAATGCATAATATATAAACCGACTTGAAATAACTTTCAAAAATTCAAAAAAGAATTATCCACTAAAATAATTAAGTCCTCAGTTGCCATAAACCTAAAATGCATAATCATGCCTTTAAATTTTAATCATTAGACTAGAGGCAATTATAATGACAAATATTCTTTAATCTAGTTTTTCTTTAATTAAAAAATCAGTCTACAGATTAAGAGGCAGCTATAGGCAGATTGTACGTTACTTCAAAGATAAATGTCCAGTTTACCACATATGAAGCCATCGTTAAAATTTCACTAAATACCAAACATTTTTAAAAATATTAGATTAAGAATTCTTACTGCATCTCCTCAGAACCCTATAGGAGTCTATGGAAATAACAAAGGAGTTTCACTTTCACAGGTTTTTCGTGGCTATTCTAATCCACCAGGATGACATGATCAAACCTCTACCTCTAAGCAGTTAAAATATCAGACTCCTGAAAATTTCAACAGCAGAAAGGGAACACTAACCTTCCTAACACAAAAATCTGCTTGTGTCTAAAGCTCTGTTTGTAATCTTACCAAATAAAATGATTTGGTAGCTATTATTTGGTAGTAGGAAGCGACTGACCATAACTCAGCTGTTTTTGTTTGGTTTAATTATTTGATGATTAAAATACTGAGTGTATAGAAAGAAACCCATTTTAAGTCAATTAAGCAAACAAATTCAACCTTTCTGGGAAACAAGAAACACACCTCTTTCTTTTCCCTCACTCCCCTCCCCATCTCTTGGGGATGAAGGTACCCAATCATTTCAACTTCTCAGAGAGGTTTGTTGTCTTACTAGCTAGCTTCTTTATAGTACCTTACACAGGGGAACTGATCTCCTGCATCACAAGTAGGTAGGTTTCATATGAAATCGTAAGACATTTTCTACGTAAAGAATGAGCCATCAATTTCCCTAAAAGTTTCAAATCAAAACTTGCCAGTTTCACAAGTGGAAAACAGCAGCCCTCCGCCTCAGTGTTTCCTTCTCTCCCTGTTTCTTTTTTCCTTCCCAGGCTCAGCTCTTCACACGGCCAAGTAGCTTTCCTCCACATCTCTCCTTCACCTCTCCAGAAAGCCATATCTCCAAACAGAGGGGTAGGAAGTTAAAGCAGCCCTGGATGTTCACACCTGGCCATGCCCTCCGGAGGCTACTCCTTCACCGACACTGGTCAGGTCACGGGTGGGAAAAAAGCCAGGGCGTCCACGCTTGGCTCATGGGATCCCGCCAAGGTTGGAAGACGCTCCCAGAGCTGCGTTTCTTTGCAGATCCTTGCAGCTCCTCCCGAGCTGTTTCCCCCCAAAACATTTTCACGCAGGTATTGTGCGACTGGCCTTCCCCCAAGGTAGGGGCTGGAAACTAACCGTTGAGCCTCTGTGCACTGGGTATTCTGGGGGTGAAAGGAGGGACCAGCAATAGATGGAAGCTCATTTGGCTTCTAGATCCGAGCGAAGAACAATGTGTTGATACCAGGTGCTGCGCCTCAAACCCGCCGGGGTCTTGGGAAGAACGAGGACATCTCGGCCGCCTCAAGCCCAACCATCACCAAGTGATGGGGCAGCAGGCAGCTAGGACCCAAGCGCCCGCGCTCAGCGGCAGCAGCGCCCACAGCGGGGCATGGGGCCGCTCCCAAGGGGCCTCAGGCACGGAAATACACAACACACACACACCCCACACACACATACACACACACAATGGGCATCCCGACACCGGATCGGCGCCGACCCACCTCCCCCACGCAGCTTTCCGGGTCCGCGGAGAGGTGCCAGGCACCCCCGAGACACGCGTCCACAACCACGCGAGCAGCCAGAGGCGAACAATAGGGGGTCAAGCTCGCCAGGAAACACACCCCTGCCCAAACCCGACCGCGGCAGAGGGGCCGCGTGCAGGGGCCGCACAGGACGCATGCATGGAGCCCGGAGAACCGGGCGGACCGGGGTTGCTGCCCGCGAGGCGCGCAGAGGACAAACGAGATGCCCAGACCAGGCGACCGCCTCGCCCCGGCCTCCGGGGATGAGGCGACCCCGTGGAGGGCGCACTCCGAGGAGAGGGCACCGGGAAGCGCCCGGGCGTGCGGAGCGCCCCGGGGGGCGCCCAGCCCGGCATCGCATGCCCACCCTGGGACCTCGATTACCGCCGCCTCCGCCGGGGCCCCGGCCGCGTCCTCGGGGGCGCGGGAGAAGTCGGGCTCGCAGCTCGCGCCGTCCGTCGCCATCTTCCTGCTCTAGCGGATCCGAAGGCGAGCTCGGAGCGGCGGCTCCAGGTTCAGCCCTCCCGGCGCGGGCGGCGCTTAACCCGCGGCGGTCCGGGGACGCGGGCGCTCGCAGCCGGGCCGCTGCCGCCGCCGCCGCGCTCCCTCCGCCCCTAGCCGCCACCCCCGCCGCCTTAACCCGCTGCGCGCCGGCGCGCCGCCCGGTCCCCGCCCCGCCGTGCGCACAGCGCCGGGCCGGCAGCCATCCGCCCGCTCGTCGAGGTACGAGAACTGGGCACATGCCCAGGCCGGGTTAAGGCCCCGAGCGCAAATAGGAGAATCAAAGCCACAGGGCGAGGTGAAGGAAAAGAAAGAGCCCAGGAGCAGATCCTCCTGACACCGCCCCACGAAGGTGGCGGTGCAAAGACACACGGATTAAATGTCCGGCCTCCCAAATCCCGAATTCTCTATTAGAGCAAGGGAAAGGTCCTTCTCTTCAGTTCCCCCAAGCCCACGTCTAGAAATCACATAAGGCACCCTTTTCATTTTTTCTTAAAAAAAATTTTTTTCCCCCCAACACTGCCGCCAGGACGTTTTCACCCATTTGGTTTATATGCCTGCCTTTGTTTGATTCTCATTCTCCAAAACCGTCAAATTCCCGATCAGAATGTCTGCTACTACCGTTTATTGCGGTAGCGGGCCCCTTAACTGTATCTAGCTATACAATCTCTTTCCAAAAAGGTGAAAGCAGGCTAACCAAGAAATGTTGTGGCATTGCTAAGAAAAGACAGCTCTCTACTCTTAAGAGAATTTTAAAGAATTATCCCCATGTAGTGGGAACACACAGGGCTTCCCAAGTGGCTCAGTGGTAGAGAATCTGCCTGTCAATGGAGCCACAGGAGAGGCGGGTTTGATCCCTGCACTGGGAGGCTCCCCTGGAGAACGAAATGGCCACCTGCTCCAGTATTCTTGCCTGGAAAATCCGATGGACCCAGGAGCCTGGCAGGTTACAGTCTATGAGACCACAAAAGTGTCAGACACGACCTAGAGACTGACAACAACAAAGTGAGGACATACACACCAGACAAGAACAAGACAAAGCAAAAGCTCGCCTAAAAGCGGTTTTATGGGAATCATAAAGTCTCAGGAGGTATTTCATGAGTGAGTTAGGCCCAAACTCTCATTTGCCCTCCCCATATCGGCTTCGATTGCTACCCTTTCCTGACAATTCCTCGGATGTGAAAATCTATCACCTTATCAAGACCATATGGTGTAGGCTTTCCCAAATCTCCAGATCCCAAAAATGTGTTGAAAGCACAAAATCAAATGGAGGCATTCAAGCTACGTTTCAAAGAAGTAAAAGCAAATCACAACCAAATCCTGGACTCAAAATTCTGGAAGATGAATATCTAGTTTGAGGGTTACAGATCAGAGTTCATTTTTTTAAAATGGGGGCCTCCTAAATGAAAGCACTTTAATTGCTTCACTTTCCAAATTGGATCTAAATATAAGGCAAAACAGGGCAGAGAAAATCTTTTCTGCAAAGGTCCTTAAAGGGGATGATCGATAAATTGTAAAAAGTTCCCTTCCAGAAGAGTGCTACATCCAGAAAGAACTTTCACCTGAAATCCTGGGTTAAGGGTCACAGGTTTAGAAATCACCTCCAGCATGTCCCATAAGCAGAAGTGTTCATTTATTTTCTTTTGATTTCTCTCTGGTAGTTCCTCCCTCTCTTATCTGCATGGTTTTCATCCTTATTCATTATACCACTTTCTTTTATCAAATATTTTCTTTGAAATTGCTCAGTATTAGAATAACTAGACTCCTTATTAGATAAAAGAAAAACACTTGATGGTAAAACTTAGACGCTGAGCTGATAGTAAAAATTTTAAGCTAGAACCAAAAGCATTCCTTGTTCTTTTCAAAATGAATTTTCATACCATGCTCCTGCTAAGTCGCTTCAGTCGTGTGCTACTCTGTGCGACCCCATAGACAGCAGCCCATCAGGCTCCCCCATCCCTGGGATTCTCCAGGCAAGAACACTGGAGTGGGTTGCCATTTCCTTCTCCATTTCACACCATAAGGTAATATATTTTCTTGATACTGATACTTGATACTGAAATTGAATTCTACCCAAGAAATTAACCAACTCACTTCTGAAAAAATAAGAATAAACTTCACTTGGGAGTTAAGAACTAAAAATATGACATGACAATATTTCTGGGAAGCAAACCTCATTTATTTTATACATGAAGCTCAACTTAAAAAAAATCATCATTGGGAATAAATAGCTTCTATTAGTCTAAATAAAATTAAAACTATCACATCACAAAGAAATCAATCCCTGAGTGGTTTCTTTCCTCTCTCATTTCTTTAAAAAATGAAAAATAAACAGTTAGGAAAGGAAGAAAGAAAGAAAAAGAAGTCACAGGGCATTTTCTAACTGCCAAAATTCAAGACCTGGGAAGAAAAACAGCATTTTTTGTCTCTACCTTAAACCTGCCACTGCCCACTGCTGAGGGTTGAAGGAATGTCCCAACCTACTGCACAGAAGTAGCACACCAGGAGTTCACTAGTCACCTGGCTGGGGTTGCTTCTCCACCAGGAAGACACTTGATGGATTAAATTCTCTCCTGAGTTAGCCTCTGTTGAGACTGCAAATTAACTCTTTCAGAAATACTTTCTTTGCACAAAGACAAGCTCAATTAGAGTCAAACCAAAACAGATCTGAAAGGGTATTGACTTGATGGCTTTAGAAATTAAATCTTTTGAAGCTTCATTAAACAGCTAAAAAATGTACTGCAGAAACGAACACAACATTGCAAAACAATTTTTCCCCCAACTAAAAAAAAAAAAAAAGACATCCTAGGGTTTGAATGAACATTTCTGGAAAATGGGAAAAAGAAGGGGTGAAAGTATAAGCAAGAAGAAAAGCAATGAATATAGGTAACAATGAATAATGATTTCTAATTAGTAAATTTCTTTCAGCATTAAAATGAAAGGAGAGATATTGAATATTTTACAAACAGAGAAAACCATTGGTTACATTGTCTTCTCCTTTGAGCAAAAGGGATGATCCACTGACAAATGAATTCAGAAAAATCATTTTCTGAATCCTGGAATAAAGGTATTTGTGCCGAGCCGTAGCACACTCTTTAAGATTCTCTTTTAAAACCAAGGAAATGGGTTTCTGCAGCTAGAAATGCAGACTTTGCTTGGGGAACCAAGTGGTTTTCTGATTAAACCATGGCCTTGACCTCACTGGCCACATCCTCCAACCCACTAAACCAAAACCCCAGAGTGTTACGCATAATGATGCAACGTGTGCTTCCTTCCATGTGAAAAGATGAAAGAACTTACACATGTATCAAAACTGGTTCCCTGTTAGAATAAGAAAATTCTTAATTTCAGTCAATGGCAACAGTTATGCTAACTCCAAAGAGCCAACCATATGTTACCATGCATTACTGTTGCCAAATGACAGAATTACCGAGTAGCATATCATTTCTGACTCTATCCACAGGGCTATAGTTATAAAATTTAAATATTCCAGACCATGCTTATCCCTGTCTACGCTGCGGTGGCCAACCTGGGAAGCCCCAGATCTTGACACAAGAAATTCTAACAGAAGAGCACAAATGAGCTTTGACTGCCCTGTATCTATCTCATGTTTTTGAAACCAAGACATTGCCAGAAATGAGTTTTCATATGACCTAACTACATTCCCTCTTAGTCAACTTGTCATTATCTACATGTGCTCAGGCTCTTTGTGGATTTCTCAGTAAATTTAATCCTAATCTAGTTAGCCACTCTTGTCAACAACCTATGGTTTTGGAAGGCCGCCTCCACCAACTGCAGTTGGTGTGTGCCAAGGGAATGCAAGCTAATTTTACCTAAACTAAAAGCAAAATATAATTAGGAAATTAAACATGCCAGGTAGATGCAAGCCAAAACTAAACATAAATATATTATTATAATCACTCCCAGGCCCTTTTAATACCACCTCTAGCTGGGAACTGCATTTGGTCATTCAATGCTAAAGCAATGTCCAAATACAAGATTTTTTTGAAGAGTTAAGGTTTCAATAAGAACATTATTCCCCAGTTCGGTCACTCTAAGAACAGAAACTCAGGCTAATATAGAACAATACAGTAGTGTTGCTTCACTTCTATTTGTGTGCTTAGTCGCTCAGTTGTGTCCGACTCTTTGTGACCCCACGGGCTGAGTAGCCTGTCAGGCTCATCCGTCCGTGGGGATTCTGCAGGCAAGAATACTGGAATGGGTTCCCATTCCTTCCTCCAGGGGATCTTTCCAACCCAGGGATCAAACCCAGGTCTCCTGCATTGTGGGTGGATTCTTTACTGTCTGAGCCACCAGGGAAGCACTTCCATTTAATGTTTTTAAAATCTTAAACTATTATTTGCTGGTTGGATTCTTATCTGCAGAAGTCATTTCCAAGAGTTAGTTTTAGTGCAAAGCTATTATGGAAAAATAATTTTAACAAAGAAATCTAGCCCATTGCTGTCCCTCATCCACCTGAACTGGAAATGAATCTGATTATTTCCGTTTATTCAGCCTCTTTAGCAACCTCAGAAGCCTGCCTTACGTAGTTACTAGGCAACCACCAAAGCAGGGGTGTTTATACCATTAGGCGTTAATTATAGAGAGCTTTATTTTTCTTAGAAAGTTTAAAAACTATTTAAATAGATTATGAGATCAGACCCTTTTCTCCTCTGATGAGGAATGCAGAGCTAGCTCTAAAATCAAAACTGAGATTTTCTTTTCACTATGGGGTATGTATTGTTCAATTCAAAGGTAAATGTAGTACTTGAAGAATTGATAAGGAAACTAAAGATGATGGCCTTAAATTTTGATAAATATGTAGATGGAATATATGATTGGCTTAGTGATGATTTACTTCTGAGACAAAATGCAAAACAAGGGTCTTCTTCGGCGGTTCAGTGATTAAGACTCTGTGCTTCTACTGCAAGGAGCACAGACCACAGGTTCAATCCCTGGTCTCAGAAATAAGATCCCACATACTGTGCAGTGTGTGTGTGCATGGGGGGCAGGGTGGATGGTGGGTGGGAAAGATGTGTAAAACAAACAAAAAAGTGCAAGAGAAAAGCCATAAGTATATAGCTCGCTAATGGAAAGTTGTGAAACAATACCCCAATGTTTCCCAGACAATTGTCATCATTAGCCATATACCAAGTTTATGGAGTTTGAAATATTTGGGGAATTTTTGAGACATAAATTCCACCTGATACTGCCCCAAATCTCACTTTCTGACAATAGTTTTTGGTCTACATTTTTTTAACTGATTCAATCTGTTGGCTGTATTTAAAAGTGCCTGAAAATATGATGTCATTATTTGAAAAGGCATACTATAAATATACATAGCAGACATTATTCAATTAACCAAACACAAAATAAAATTTAAGTCAAAACATGAATAAAGCAATGTCATAGCTAGACTTGAAGGCTTGGTCTTATTTATGATTCAAGAATTTAAAGGAAAAAAACCATTGGTGTTGCTATTTTCATTTTAGGGAAAGTGAAGTTACCTGTAGAATAATCAAGAAAAAAACTTCTGAAAAGTCAACCTTAAGGTTTAAGTAGTCTGGAATTTTACTATAACAATTAAAGAAACATTTAACCACTGAAGTTGTTTTGTTAGCAGTAAGATTTTTTTTTTAATGGAAAACAGAAATAGCCACCTACTAGCCATTACTATCTGGAGAAGGCAATGGCAACCCACTCCAGTACTCTTGCCTGGAAAACCCCATGGACGGAAGAGCCTGGTGGGCTGCAGTCCATGGGATCGTGAAGAGTTGGACACAACTGAGTGACTTCACTTTCACTTTTCACTTTCATGCACTGGAGAAGGAAATGGCAACCCACTTCAGTGTTCTTGCTTGGAGAATCCCAGGGATTGGGGAGCCTGGTGGGCTGCCGTCTATGGGGTCGCACAGAATTGGACATGACTGAAGTGACTTAGCAGCAGCAGCAGCCATTACTATCAGTCAAAATCCCTTTATTACATCATCACTTGATTTTCATGAGTTATTACTTTGAGCATTAACATCTTTGTTAAAAATCAATTCAGTTGAGATATATGTCTTCTCTTCAGTAATATCTGCTAAAGTGAAAGCGAAGTTGCTCAGTTGTGTCCAATTCTTTGTGACCCCATGGACTGTAGCCTACCACACTCCTCCATCCATGGGATTTTCCAGGCGAGAGTACTGGAGTGGGGTGCCATTTCCATCTCTTCCCAACCCAGGGATCGAAGCCGGGTCTCCCACATTGTAAGCAGACGCTTTACCATCTGAGTCACCAGGGAAGTCCTACTATCTGCTAAGGGCCTCACTTTGTCAGTGTTCAGCCTCCAATTCCTGATCACAGACTATCCAAAAGGTATGATGCTCTCTGGGTCACAAGACATGTTTGTTTGACATTTCTGCTTTGATCAGCTCTCCACCCTCACCCCATGTGGCCACAGATACCCATGGGGATAGTGATGGGGAATTTAAATTTAGAATTTAAAATTTTAAATTTGAACAGAATCTTCTCAAAACCCGTGAGTGTGAGCAGTGGGTAAAGGCACTCCATTTACAAATACCACATTGTACAGTTCTATTTCCTCTACAGAATCATTTTTAGAGCCATAGAACCAAACAAAAGAATGTAATCATAGATTCAAATGGGAAAAGTAAAGCAATAAAGCTTCTGAAAGGGAAATATTTTCATGAACTTGTAAATCAAAACATAAGTCCTTTCTTTTAATACAATCCATTTACCAATTTTTTGCCTCTGTGATTAGTGTTTTGTGTCCTGTTTATTAAATCTTTGTTCAACTCCTGCCCCTCTCAGATGCTTTCTGTTGCTTTTTTAAAGTCTCATCATGCACATGCCCAGCTTAGAAATCAGCCTAATGTTTAAGAAGAAATTGTATACAGAATATTTGGACTCTTTCTTAAGTTTCTTATTCTCTGGGGTTTTGTTCATCTCTCAGACACTGTGGCGACCCCCAAATCTTGACCTCTGTCTCTTTAGCCCAGTAAAACTCATCTTTATTCCCCAACTGACCTCTATGCCATCCTGAGCACTTCACTCAAGAATCATTGTTCTGGAAATCCTGCCTGTATTCACTACACGTCAACGCCTTCTAACAGTCGTTTCATATAACAATATGTTGTTTCACTTGTTTAATTTTCAGTAAGAGGACTGGTCCAATATTAGGGACTCTGTCATGACTGGAACTGAAAAACACATGTCCTTACGTTCAGAGAGTGTGTATCATTAAGGGAACTTCCTAGTGTTCCCTTTCCTAAGTGGATTGCTCCAGGACCATATTACTTGTTTTCTCAGTCTGCAGACTAGGCTGAAGCCAGTCTAGACTCTCCAGCTGCCATTGACAAACAGAATCCAGACACTGATCTGCCACCGCATCTGTCGTCAGACATGAAAACCTGTGTTGGCAACAGAGGATGACATTGCAGAAGCAGAAGTAATCAGTTCAGTTCAGTCGCTCAGTCGTGTCCGACGACGTACAAGTTCTAATCCTAGTCTTTAAAGGGTAGCAACGTTCCTCTTATTTCTAGGGAGTAGCATGCCTACATAGGTTTCAGAAAATAAGAAAAAAGTTAAAAGATTTAAAGGGAAGGGGAAGAACAGAGTGAGGGGTGGCCTTGGGTTTCCCTCAGCTAAGAGACTGATAGAAATTGAATGTCTTTCCAAGAACAAAGGCATTTCAAATGTGAAGATTCCAATACCTTCTGGGAACCTTTAGCAGATTTTTCAGACTTCAGGGTCAATAGAGGATTGGTGGGTTTGTAAGAACATTACTCCAAGCCTGCGATGCCTAACACAGGGTCGAACACATGATGTACAGTCAGTCATATTTAATCAAATGAATTCAACAGAACCAATGGCCGGATAGATGGAAAGATAGATGAATAAACAGATAAAATATTATTTTCTTTTTCATGTGATTGGTCCCTTTGGCACTGCAGTGCAACTAACTTACTGATTTCTTCTCAGAAAAAAAGAAAATGTAATATATAAAACAAAATGTAGGCCAAACAACAATGAAGAAAACTAGTTATATTCAAGAATTCTGCATATACAAATTTGTAATGTAGAAACAGATGTGCTTCGTTCTTTCACAGTAAATAAGAAGATACAGTGGCAGGTCCACAATTAACATAATTTTGAAGTTTCCATGAATATAAATAATACTTTGAAAATTCTACAACAATTTTATGTATTAAGATTTTAAATAATCTATGATTTCTACTGTGACAAAATCACAGGTACAACCAGGTGTACTGCTTAAAGTCATAATTGAAGTAAATACTGTTGGTAATTATATTCTTTGCAGTCAAAGATGGAGAAGCTCTATACAGTCAGTAAAAACAAGACTGGGAGCAGACTGTGGCTCAGATCATGAACTCCTTATTACCAAATTCAGACTTAAATTGAAGAAAGGGCAGAAAACCACTAGACCATTCAGGTATGACCTAAATCAAATCCTTTATGATTATACAGTGGAAATGAGAAATAGATTTAAGGGACTAGATCTGATAGACAGAGTGCCTGATGAGCTATGGAATGAGGTTCGTGACATTGTACAGGAGACAGGGATCAAGACCATCTCCAAGAAAAAGAAATGCAAAAAAGCAAAATGGCTATATGAGGAGGTCTTACGAATAGCTATGAAAAGAAGAGAAGGGAAAAGCAAAGGAGAAAAGGAAAGATGTACTCATCTGAATGCAGAGTTCCAAAGAATAGCAAGGAGAGATAAGAAAGACTTCCTCAGCAATCAACGCAAAGAAATAGAGGAAAACACTAGAATGGGAAAGATTAGAGATCTCCTCAAGAAAATTAGAGATACCAAGTGAACATTTCATGCAAAGATGGGCTCGATAAAGGACAGAAATGGTATGGACCTAACAGAAGCAGCAGATATTAAGAAGAGGTGGCAAGAATACACAGAAGAACTGTACAGGAAAGATCTTCACGACCCAGATAATCACGATGGTGTGATCACTCACCTAGAGCCAGACATCCTGGAATGTGAAGTCAAGTGGGCCTTTGGAAACATCACTATGAACAAAGCTAGTGGAGGTGATGGAATTCCAGTTGAGCTATTTCAAATCCTGAAAGATGATGCAGTGAAAGTGCTGCACTCAGTATGCCAGCAAATTTGGAAAACTCAGGAGTGGCCACAGGACTGGAAAAGGTCACTTTTCATTCCAATCCCAAAGAAAGGCAATGCCAAAGAATGCTCAAACTACTGCACAATTGCACTCATCTCACACGCTGGTAAAGTAATGCTCAAAATTCTCCAAACCAGGCTTCAGCAATACGTGAACCATGAACTCCCTGATGTTCAAGCTGGTTTTAGAAAAGGCAGACGAACCAGAGATCAAATTGCCAACATCCGCTGGATCATGGAAAAAGCAAGAGAGTTCCAGCAAAACATCTATTTCTACTTTATTGACTATGCCAAAGCCTTCGACTGTGTGGATCACAGTAAACTATAGAAAATTCTGAAAGAGACGGGAATACCAGACTACCTGACCTGCCTCTTGAGAAACTTCTATGCAGGTCAGGAAGCAACAGTTAGAACTGGACATGGAACAACAGACTGGTTCCAAAGAGGAAAAGGAGTATGTCAAGGCTGTATATTGTCACCCTGCTTATTTAACTTACATCATGAGAAACGCTGGGCTGGAAGAAGCACAAGCTTGAATCAAGATTGCTGGGAGAAATATTAATAACCTCAGATATGCAGATGACACCACCCTTATGGCAGAAAGTGAAGAAGAGCTAAAGAGCCTCTTGATGAAAGTGAAAAAGGAGAATGAAAAAGTTGGCTTAAAGCTCAACATTCAGAAAATGAAGATCATGGCATCCAGTCCCATCACTTCATGGAAAATAGATGGGGAAACAGTGGAAACAGTGGCTGACTTTATTTTTGGGGACTCCAAAATCACTGCAGATGGTGATTGCAGTCATGAAATTAAAAGACGCTTACTCCTTGGAAGGAACGTTATGACCAACCTAAACAGCATATTGAAAAGCAAAGACATTATTTTGTCAACAAAGGTCCATTTAGTCAAGGCTATGATTTTTCCAGTGGTCATATATGGATGTGAGAGTTGGACTATAAAGAAAGCTGAGTGCGGAAGAACTGATGCTTTTGAACTGTGGTATTGGAGAAGACTCTTGAGAGTCCCTTGGACTACAAGGAGATTCAACCAATTCATCCTAAAGGATGGTGTTCATTGGAAGGACTGATGCTGAAGCTGAAACTTCAATACTTTGGCCACCTGATGCGAAGAGCTCACTCATTTGAAAAGACCCTGATGCAGGAGGAGAAGGGGACGACAGAGGATGAGATGGTTGGATGGCATCACCGACTCAATGGACATGGGTTTGCGTGGACTCTGGCAGTTGGTGATGGACAGGGAGGCCTGGTGTTCTGCAGTTCATGGGGTCACAAAGAGTCGGACACAACTGAGCCACTGAACTGAACTGACTGTTGGTAAGAGCCAGTGAACATGAAAATACAATATTTAAATTTTTATTTTTATAGACTTCCTATGAATTCTATCCACAAACACAATAGTTTAAGAAGCTCACTTTATAGCTATTAAGCAGAGTTCAGATTTCTTACAATGAGGTTTCTGCCCAATTTGGGACATTTAAGGAGATCTTTTATGGGGAGAGGTGGGGAAGATTGAAATTTAAGTATGATAGACCAAATAGGGAATTCTGAGAGGAGAGAAATTTCGAGCCCCAAATGCCCCCACTCCCTGAAAACAAAACAGTAACTCAGGTCACATATCCTAGAATAGTGATTAAGTGCAAGTTTGCATGATTAAGAGACTCTTTCTATGACCCTGAGCAAGTGCTTCCCTCAGGTATCCATCTGTCAAGTGGCAGTCATAATGGAGATCCCCCACAGGGTTGCTGAAGAAGTTAAATCAATTCATTAATGTAAAGTTCTTTTAACAATGTCTGATCCCCCCGAAAACTCTTACAAAGTCATTACTATTTTCATGTTCTGCATACACCTATTACAAAATGAATAGTCACCCTAATGTATGTGAAATTTAGGAAAGAAAGAATTTATTGAATTAAATAAAATGATCCTGTAACTATACAATAGTCCTAACAAGGCTATTAGTATATATTTTTTTAATTTTTAAAGCAAATAGTCTAAGTTTTATATTAAACGGTAAAAACTCTCTGTAAGTGCTTGCAAAAGTCATAATACAGAAATGTAGGGTCGGTCCTATAAGTCAGTTCTGGCCAAACAAATGATTGCTACATTTAAAGCATGACTCTTTTCTCCAGTGAGGAAATGTTTTAACTAAATACTACATGGTAATGATTCAGAAACTTCCCTAGCGCTCATATATACCTGGGGTTGAAAACTCTGATCTAGTACAGGTCATCAGATCCAGACCAGCCTAACCCATTCCAGTGGGTTAGATCCAGTATGCAGACATATTTTGTTTGACTCATACAGGATTTTGGTTTTTGAAAAAGGAATGAATGGCCAACATTTAAAATTTGAGCCATTTTATATCAATATTCAGCCTTCCAACCTCTCTGATTCAGAGCATCTGAACTCGCGGGGTTCACAGCAAGTCCCAGTGAGCCTGCGGAGTGTGCTCACCAGTCTGTCTCTAGAATCCCCACCTACACTGTTTAATTTTACTTTACTTCCTGTACATGCTTATCTTCCATAGAGTTTTAACTTCATGATCCCTAAGGCAAAACAGTTTAGTTTGTGTGGCTCCAACAAGACTTTATGCATTTTATTCATTTCAGTAAAAAGGTGGAGGAAACTTGGACTTAAAAACATCTGAGAACTGGACCATAAAGAAGGCTGAGGGCCGAAGAATTGATGCTTTTGAACTGTGGCCTGGGAGAAGACTCTTAAGAGTCCCTTGGACTGCAAGGAGATCCAACCAGTCCATCCTAAATGAAATCAGCCCTGAATATTCATTGGAAGGACTGATGCTAGAGCTGAAACTCCAATCCTTTGGTTACCTGATGCAAAGAGCTGACCCATTAGAAAAGACCCTGATGCTGGGAAAGATTGAAGGCAGGAGAAGGGGATAACAGAGGATGAGATGGTTGGATGGCATCACCAACTTGATGGACATGAGTTTGAGCAAGCTTCAGTATATGGTGAAGGATAGGGAAGCCTGGCGTGCTGCTGACCACGGGGTCGCAAAGAGTTGGACACGACCAAACAACAACAACAAAGATCTGCTGACATCGCTTGCCATCCACCATCAAAATACATGCTGACAATTCACAAACTCTAAGAAGGGTCAATGTAAGCGTCTGTTATAGGCTGAATTATGTCTTCCTCAAATTCATTGTTCAAATCCTAACGACTGAAGCGACTTAGCAGCAGCAGCAGCAGCAGCAACAGTACCTCAGGATGTGGCTGTATTTGGAAATAGTTTTTATAGAAGTAATTAAGGAAAAATGAAGTCAATCTGACACAACTGGCACCCTTTTAAGAAGAGATTAGGATACAGACACCGGAGAAGGCAATGGCACCCCACTCCAGTACTCTTGCCTGGAAAATCCCATGGACGGAGGAGCCTGGTAGGCTGCAGTCCATGGGGTTGCTGGGAGTCGGATACGACTGAGCGACTTCACTTTCACTTTTCACTTTCATGCACTGGAGAAGGAAATGGCAACCCACTCCAGTGTTCTTGCCTGGAGGGTCCCAGGGACAGGGGAGCCTGGTGGGCTGCTGTCTATGGGGTCACACAGAGTCGGACACTACTGAAGTGACTTAGCAGCAGCAGCAGCAAGATACAGACACACACAGAGGGAAGAGGGAAGAGAACAGGCCTCTGAAGAAAACAATCTACAAACCAAAGAAAGAGCCATCTACAAACTAAGGAGAAAGGCTTCAGAAAAACCAACCCTGCTCACACCTTGATCTTGGATTTCTAACCTCCAATATTATAAGGAAATCAATTCCTGTTTAAACCACCCAGTCTCTAATACTTTGTTATGGCAGATTAAGCAAATTAATATAGCATCTGTTCTGAATAAACTCATTCTTCCTCTTCTTTCCCACAAGTTACTTTTATATCAACCAACTCACTCATCTCTAGGGTAAGCTGACCTCTCTAGGATAAGGAGGATTTATGGATGTATTTGAGGAACTGTAGGGAGCCTCGGTGCTTCTTGCTGCAAGTCCTGAAGTGTCTCACAAGTAACTTGTCCCTAGTAATAGGCACAGTACTGAAGTTTGCTTCCCCCCCTCCTTTTTTTCAGTACTGAAAATGAGATCAGATTCAAGGTCATTTCTATATCATTGCACTCACATGATTTTGAATATGCTTAAATAAGTCTGTCTAGCCCACTACGAATTCCACAAAGCTTGTCTTATTTATGCCTGCAGGGAAATCCAGATACAAACCTTTCCCACTGATGTGCGAGGACTCAGCACTGCCCACACTACACAACTCCAGGGAACTCTATCTGGTGTTCCCAGTGGCTCGGCTGGGAAAGAAGGCAATGCAGAAGACTCAAGAGACACGGGTTTGATCCCTGGGCAGGAAGATCCCCAGAAGGAAATGGCAACTGGCTCCAGTATTCTTGCCTAGGAAATTCTATGGACCGAGAAGCCTGGCAGGTGACAGTCTGTGTGATCGCAAAGAGTCAGTGACTAAGCATGTGCACACGTGCACGCACACTGATGCACACACAGACACACACACACATGTAAATGGAAGCCCTATACTCTACAGAAGCTGTGAAGGCTGAATAAGATTCTTAAACACTGGTCATAATTTAAAATGCAGGAGAGTTGTTATTAGAAGACATGTTTGACCTGAAGCAAGTGATTAATCTTCAGTGAATCTCTTTTTGACACTATAAAGTGGGAATGAACATTTCGACACTTACTTCACAGAGTTGGTTATGAGGATTAAATGAGATTAACATGCACAAGTGCCTCAAATACTGAAAAGAGCCAGGCAATGAGTATTATGACCTTGAGTTACCTTCCAGTCCTCAGGTTCAAGTATTCCTTCAGCTGGGCATCTGCAGCCTCACCATTAAGAAATAACACCTGCCCTTGGTTGAGTCAGATCATGGTGCAACTTCTGTCCTATGTGTACACATATTTCTGAGCTCTTATAGAGGAAATACCCCCAAGGCTAAGGCATGGAAGGAGTTTTTCTATCCCTCATTCCCACCTTTTTTTAATAAGTGAAAATTTCCCCTGTCAGAACACATCAAGATACCATGGTGACAATTGCTATAGGAATGCTGGATTTAGAAAGAAATAAGGTGATCTCAATTCTGTTGCCTGTGACCCAGGCTCAACATCCTAAGTCAAACCCATGCTGGCTAGATGCCTGGAAGTAACCACTTGCCCCAAATATCTTGACCATTCTCTGCTCTAGCACATACAATTCCCACTTCCCAAGGTGTTTCAAGGTTTGAGCATAGAAGTAGGTCACAGCCTTATCTGGGACACAGATAAATTGGGATAACATTAACAGAGCTTAAAATTTTAAAAAAAAAAACAAAAATTGAACTACACACTTGACTCTGGATCGCAGGTCATTAAATCAAATGATTACAAGGGCTATGGGCTCTGTAAGGTATCTGAATAAGGATTTCCAGGTGTGCAACCCAGTAGAGAAGGACAGGGATTTGAACTAGTCCAATTGTAACGGAAAAGGTTCCTTGAATTGAGTCAAGAAGCACAAACCTAGTGATATCAGAGCTTCTAATTTTTCAAGACAAGGAAGAAATTAAATGTTTATATGAAATTTCTCAATCTTAAAAAATGTATCTGCAAGTCAGATCTAGCCATGGCTGTCAGTGTCCCGAATGATGAATGCCCTGAATCCAGGAATCATCTCCCTTTGACCTTAAAGTATGGAAAAATGGAAGCGTGCTAACAATGTGTACATCATGTGGCCTCCCCAAGTACCGTCACAGAGTAAACCTCTTCTGGAGGCTAAACAGCTGCGTATTTTAATCAGCAGATCAGAGGTGCACGTGGAGATCACTCAGGGACCACCTTTGGGGGCACACTGGTGAAGACAGGAAGCTACTCACAAGCTAACATGCATTGTTGTGTCCCCTGGGCCCAGCACATTACCAAGGGCGGTGGGGGAGTGGAGTTTTAGGGCTGAATGAATTTTTCCATGTCCAAGTGCTGATTCATAACACTCATAATAATTTTTAGTAAAGGCTCTATTAACCAGTATAATATAATGCTTTTCAAGTAGCTATCAAGGCCCCTAACACACACGATACTAAGCAAATGCAGGAAAATAAATTTAGATTGGGGAGGAAAGAAGAGCAAGGAGAATTCTGGAACATGGAACATTTTCTGAGTTGGGCAGTTCTGGCTGAGTGGAGTGGGCTTTAGTGTGGGTCCCCATAGCATCTAAAAGTCTCAGAAGCACTGAGAAATATTTAAAGGCGCAAAATAAACTGGGTACCATGATAACAAAGCTTGACACAGTGGGAAATAACTAATCCAAAATCCACCGTAGTTACTATTTAGCTTCAGGTATTTTCATTTGTCAGAAGTATACTGGTTAATAAAGTAAATCTATGAATTAAGGACAGATAGCAATAAAAATACAATAAATATTGATATTTTATTTCAAAGTCCAGATTTTCCAATCTTAATATCCCTTGAAATTCATTTGTGTAGTCCCCTAATTATCTTTAGAGTGAATCACAAATTTTCATTTATTAGAAGTATCCACACAGCAATATTTCCTGCTCCTCAGGAGAGGAGTGGTGAATTTTTAATCAATGTTGATTTTGGAACAACATTGTGAAGACTGTTTAAGAGGCTTGCTGCTGCTGCTGCTTCTGCTCCGTTGTTTCAGTCGTGTCCGACTGTGCAACCCCATAGATGGCAGCCCACAGGCTCCCCCATCCCTGGGATTCTCCAGGCAAGAATACTGGAGTGTGTTGCCATTTCCTTCTCCAATGCGTGAAAGTGAAGTCACTCAGTTGTGTCTGACTCTTAATGACCCCATGGACTACAGCCTACCAGGCTCCTCCGCTCATGGGATTTTCCCTTTCCAAATTAATGATTTTGAGGGCCAGCACAGTCAAAACTATAAGTATTAAAAAAAAGAACAATACACAGTTACATTCAACATTTTTATACTACTTATAAGTGTCTCTGTTCATGACCTCCATTTTTTCCTCCAGAAACTAGAAACTCTTTACTCTCTCCTCTCTGATTGCTTGGACTGAATGAATCTTCTCCAGGCTGGGCCTTATCACAACTCCAATAGCTCTGTCCTCTGTTACCACTTGGAATCTATTCTGTCTCACCATGTGACACTATTTGATTATTCTAATGTATGTATAGACATCACCAGTTGGTCAATACTGAAAGCAGACTGATTATATTCTTTGCAGCCAAAGATGGAGAAGCTCTATACTGTCAGCAAAAACAAGACTGGGAGCTGACTGTGGCTCAGATCATGAACTCATTATTGCCAAATTCAGACCTAAATTGAAGAAAGTAGGAAAACCACTAGACCACTCAGGTATGACCTAAATCAAATCCCTTACGATTACACAATGGAAGTGACAAATAGATTCAAGGGATTAGATATGAAAGACAAAGTGCCTGAAGAACTAAGGATGGAGGTTTGTGATATTGTATAGGAGGCAGTGATCAAGACTATATCCAAGAAAAAGAATCCAAAAAGGCAAAATGGCTGTCTGAGGAGGCCTTACAAATAGCTGAGAAAAGAAGATAAGTGAAAGGCAAAGGAGAAAAGGAAAGATATACCCATCTGAATGCAGAGTTTCAAAGAATAGCAAGGAAAGATAAGAAAGCCTTCCTCAGTGACCAATGTAAAGAAATAGAGGAAAATAATAGTATGGGAAAGACTAGAGACCTCTTCAAGAAAATTAGTGATACCAAGCAGAAATTTCAGCAGACAGGCACAATAAAGGACAGAAATGGTATGGATCTAACAGAATCAGAAGAGATTAACAAAAGGTGGCAAGAATACAGAAAAGAACTGTACAAAAAAGATCTTTATCACCCAGATAACCATGATGGTGTGATCACTCACCTAGAGCCAGACATCCTGGAATGCAAAGTCAAATGGGCCTTAGAAAGCATCACTACAAACAAAGCTAGTGGAGGTGATGGAATTCCAGTTGAGCTATTTCAAATCCTGAAAGATGATGCTGTGAAAGGGCTGCACTCAATATGCCAGCAAATTTGGAAAACTGAACAGTGGCCATAGGACTGGAAAAGGTCAGTTTTCATTCCAATCCCAAAGAAAGGCAATGCCAAAGAATGCTCAAACCACCGCACAACTGCACTCATCTCACACGCTAGCAAAGTAATGCTCAAAATTCTACAAGCCAGGCTTCAACAGTATGTGAACCATGAACTTCCAGATGTTTAAGCTGGATTTAGAAAAGGCAGAGGAACAGAGAGGCAGAGATAAAATTGCCAACGTCTGTTGGATCATTGAAAAAGCAAGAGAGTTTCAGAAAAACATCTATTTCTGCTTTATTGACTATGCCAAATTCTTTGACTGTGTGGATCACAACAGACTGTGGAAAATTCTTAAAGAAATGGAAATACCAGACCACTTTACCTGACTCATGAAAAATATGTATGCAGGTCAAGGAGCAACAGTTAGAACTGGACATGGATAATAGACTGGTTCCAAAACAGGAAAGCAGTACATCAAGGCTGTATATTGTCACCCTGCTTATTTAACTTTATATGCAGAGAACATCATGCGAAATGCTGGACTAAATGAAGCACATGCTGGAATCAAGATTGCTGGGAGAAATATCAATAACCTCAGATATGCAAATGACACCACCCTTATGGAAGAAAGCAAGGAAAAACTAAACAGCCTCTTGATGAAAGTGAAAGAGGAGAGTGAAAAGTTGGCTTAAAACTCAACATTCAAAAAATGAAGATCATGTCACCTGGTCCCATTACTTCATGGCAAATAGATGGGAAAACAATGCAAACAGTGAAAGACTTTATTTTATTGGGCTCCAAAACCACTGCAGATGGTGACTGCAGCCATGAAATAAAAAGTCATTTGCTCCTTAGAAGAAAAGCTATGACCAACCTAGGCAGCATATTAAAAAGCAGAGATATTTGCCAACAAAGGTCCATCAAAGCCTTGCTTTTTCCAGTAGTCATGTATGGATATGAGAGTTGGACTATAAAGAAAGCTGAGCACCAAAGAATTGATGCTTTTGAACTTTGGTGTTGGAGAAGATTCTTGAGAGTCCCTTGGACTGCAAGGAGTTCAAACCAGTCAATCCTAAAGGAAATCAGTCCTGAATATTCATTGGGAAGGACTGATGCTGAAGCTCCAATACTTTGGGCACCTGATGCAAAGAACTGACTCTGGAAAAGACCCTGATACTGGGAAAGATTGATGGCAGGAGAAGGGGATGACAGAGAATGGGATGGTTGGATGGCATCACTGACGCGATGGACATGTGTTTGAACAAGCTCTGGGAATTGGTGATGGACAGGGAAGCCTGCCATGCTGCAGTCCATGGGGTCTCAAAGAGTCAGACAGACTGAGTGACTGAACTGAACTGAACTGAATATATGTGTTGGCAGACTTTTTCTGTAAAGTGCTAGACAGTAAATATCTTAGGCTTGTGGACCATACATTGTAACAATAACTCAACTCTCCGCTATGCAACGTGACAGCAGCTATAACTGTTGGGCCAGAGTTGTCCTGCAAGTTGTATTTTGCTTACCCAATTCTAATAGAAAATGATGTACTTTTTTGCATTATTTATTTTTAAACCTTGTCTTCTCAAACAGATAATAAGTTCCCTATAGACAGTACAATCTATATCCTGTTTTGCAACATCTCTAGACTCTGGGCAACAATGTTTGGATCTTTATATGGGCTTGATGAATGTTTGTTCCTGACTGTTGGCTAATTGTTTGATTCTGTGTGTTGGGGGTGGGTGATATAGTCTCAGAAAATGAGAGAATCTTTTAATGGAAGAGACTTTGGCTGCCATCTACCCTCTAACTTAATAGATGAAACCAAGGCCCAGATGGACTTGTGACTTTATCCATGCAGGGGGTTACAGGTTATGCCTCAAGCATAAATGCACTCTAGTGATCACAACTTTATCAGCCTTCTTTTAACATCCAAATGAAATAAAGTGAGCTCTCATCCCACGCAGCTCAGGCATTCTCTGTGCCTCCACGCCTTTTATTGCTAAGAATTTCCTAGAGGTAATGTCAGTCTCCTGCTATTCCCTTACCAACTGCTCTGAATTCTTACCTTTTGACCCTCTTGCCCTCAAATCTTCTAATCATGCCATGGTTTTCTTTTTTTTCCTGCACAGTGGAAAATCTATTTTCAGTTTTCCATCATGAAAGACTTCATGTTTCAAACCTAAGATGACTTTTAATAAATGTAAAAATCCAATTCCCTGCTGATTTGGATATACATCCTCTCAAAACATCTGGTTATTTCCAGCATCCAGGAAGATGGTTCAATTTTAGTTTTGGGATTTCAAGTCATAAAAACAATTGCTTTTCAAAATATGAAATTGCATTGTTTTGCTAAATATGCCTTTTCTTACTACACACACTGCTCATAACTCAAGAGATTCTAATTCTCATCTCCAAATCCAGGAATCCATGCCTCCGTGGTAAGAATCACTGCGCCTAAAGGAACTGAATATAGCCCCAGCTCTAGCAGAAAATCCAGGCTCCGATTTGAGATAACATTATGGTCACATTCTGCTACTTTTGGAGTCATACACAAAGCAGGCAGCCAATTTTACATAGTTCATTAGAGGGAAGTAAAGCATCCTTAGCACCCCTACTGACATAGATCTGATGCTCAAAGTGATCTCAGGGTGTGTGCATAATCAAAGCCTTCAGACTCCCAGCAAATAGCAATAAGAACTCTCATCTAAAGAAATTACACCACAGTGCAGATCACTGGAAACAATAATGGATTAATGAAACTGAGGGTCAAAACAAAAAGATGCTCTAAAACAAAGGCTGTTCTCTCAACTATGCCTGGCTAAAGATGGCCATGAAATCCTCAAAAGGAATGAACTGAATACAGTCGCAATACCCTTCAGATAACATTTGTGGTTGTCAAGTATCATGACCTCTGAATAGAACTTCTTCTTCTGCAGTACAGGTTCCCTAATTCTCAACTAATTCTTCTGATGATCCATCAAAATATTATAATGTAGCTATCTAAACTGGGGAATAAAACCTGGAAACAACCTTTGAATTTTTCCTTAGGATTTACTTTACATAAGATTTACATTTTGTCTCCAAGTGCTATTATATGTTATATTGGATATTTAGCCTACATAAATTTCAAAAGACTGTAAATTGTTCGTATATGGCCTTTTATTCCTAGTGGTAAAGAACCTACTTACCAGTGCAGGAGATGTAAGTGATGCATGTTCAATCCCAGGGTCAGAAAGATTCCCTGGAGAAGGGCATAGCAACCCACTCCAGTATTCTTGCCTGGAGAATCCCATGGACAGAGGAGTCTGGCAGGCTACTGTCCATAGGGTCCTAAAGAGTCAGACATGATTGCAGCGACTTAGCATGCATGCACACATGTATCACCTTTCATACAACAGAATGTGGCAGAGGAAAGGTAGTTCCACTGGGGTAGAGTGACTGATTCTGGTAATTTAGCCATAAATAGAGTTGACACATACAACCTCCAAGTCAAAGTGCAGAGAACAGCTGTGATCTCTTTTCTCTTACTCAGAGGTCTAGAAGTCAACAGTTCTACCTGGCATAGCTACAAGGTATGTTCTCAAGTCACCACCTGGATGAGAGCTGCTGGGAGTAAGAAAAATGTTCATTTTGTTACACCACTGAGGTATGGGCAGAAATTTATTACCACAAGGTCACATAGCCTATCCTGACAAGGAAATTGTAGGGGGGAGAGGATATTATGAATTTAATATTTACATAATTGGGAAAAAATAAAAGTAAAATACAATTAAAGGTTTGAATGAGAAAACATTTGAAACTAAATACAGTTTTGAGACATTCTGTGATATTCAGTACCTGGGGACAATAAACTATATTAATGAGGCAAATGACCCTCTTAGACTGCATGAAAGTTATACAATAAACTTTGAGAAGGTGAGAATGAAATTAATGGATCTTAAGATTTAAAGCCTTTTGATTTAAAAGGATAAAACTAATGTTAAGGCCTTTTGATTTAAAAAGATAGTTAATCTTATTCAGCATTAGACCCTAAAAATTACAGAAAATACATAAAACTATTTATATTATAAACAGTTAATTTGATTTTCATATACATTTATATTATATAAATTAGACTATATAGCCTCCACTCTTAATTTACTTCGTGACCTTTCTCCACTTTAAAGAACAGCAGTTTAGAAATATAAGGATACACTCCAGAAGCAACAGAAACAAAATTTAGATAGACAATTGCTGCTGGAATGTAGAATATAGAGATGGGAGAGAGGCTGCTGCTTTTCATTATAAGCTCGTGCCTTCAGAAATATGTATACACATCACTCTGTAAAATCAGATTGTTTTCATGAGTATTGAGGGAGGAAGATTGGATGAAGGCAGTCAAAAGGTACAAAGTTCCAATTATAAGACAAATAAGTACTAGTGATATAATATACACCATGATTAATATAATTAATACTGCTGTATGTTATAGATGAAAGCTGTTAAGAGAGCAAATCCTAAGAGCTCGCCTCCCAAGGAAAAACATCTTTTTCTATTTCATTAATTCTGTATCTATATAAGATGATGGATGTCCATTAAACTTTTTGTGATTAAAAAAAAAAAAGGAATACTGGTTTCCAATGCTCTAGGTCAGGGGTTGTCCAATTATGATTTGCAGCCTAAATCTAGCCTGCTGTCACCTTCTGTAAATAAACTTTTGATGGAACACAGACAGTCATTAATTTATGTACTGTCTATGGCTGCTTTTGCTCTGCAATAGTTGAATTGAGTGGGTGCAATGGAGATTGTATGGTCTGCAAAGCCTAAAATCTTTACTGGTTTTTCCAGTAGTCATGTATGGATGTGTAAGTTGGACTGTGAAGAAAGCTGAACGCTGAAGAATTGATGCTTTTGAACTGTGGTGTTGGAGAAGACTCTTGAGAGTCCCTTGGACTGCAGGGAGATCCAACCAGTCCATCCTAAAGGAAATCAGTCCTGAATATTCATTGGAAGGACTGATGCTGAAGCTGAAGCTCCAGTACTCTGGCCAACTGATGTGAAGAACTGACTCATTGGAAAAGACCCTGATACTGGGAAAAACTGAAGGCGGGAGGACAAGGGGTTGACAGAGGATGAGATGGCTGGATGGCATCACTGACTCGACATGAATTTATGTAAGCTCCGGGAGCTGGTGATGGACCGGGAAGTCTGGCATGCTGCAGTCCATGGGGTTGCAAAGAGTCAGACACAACTGAGCAACTGAACTGACTGACTGCCAGCCCTCTATAGAAAAAGTTTACAGAACACTACACTAGGGAAAGGAAAATGACAGTAAAAATGGGAAAACAAACACGAAAGTTCTGTCCTTTGAATCCTAGGGAATTTTCCACGGTATTTTTAACTATGTGCAATTTTCATCACAGCCCTGACTTGAGAACCTGTAGCTGCAGTGGATTGAATGTTTGTATTTCCCGTAAATTCGTATGTGGAACCACTTGGCCCAATATGATGACAGTTGGGGGTGGGGTCTTGGGGAGGGGATTAGGTCATAAGGGTGGAACTCATGAAAGATATTAGTGCTCACAAAATCTTTTAAGAAGAGGTTGGAGAGCTAGCGAACTCTCTGCCCTGTGAGAACATAGAGGGAAGAAAGCCATCCATAAGTGAGAAGCAGGGCACTCACCCAGAACCTGCCCATGCTCGCTCTCTGATCTTGGGCCTCCAAAACTATGAGAAATGCATCCCCGTTCTTTCTAAGTCACTCCGTGTCTGGTTCTTTCTTATAGCAGCCTGAACGAAGACACACACAGAGAATGGGGGATCACAACAGCTGGGCTGGTTATCTCAAGTTCTGAGTGAGAAGAATAAAAAGTAGTTTATATTTTACCATATACGAGGTTCATCTTCAACATATGGCTGTGTTGCTTTTAATGCTTCTGAGTTGTCTTGCATGTTATTGTTAGAATAACCTGTTTATTGGTAAGATTTCCAATAAGTAGCTCTTCTGTTTCCTCTTCCCTTTGATAATATTCAACAGCTTTCTAATGCCCTTGGTATCAGACACTTCTGCTCCCTGTAATCTAACTAGCCTTTTCAAGATATTCTTATTTTTCATCAGTCCATAAAGTTCTCTCTTTCAGTGTCACTTAGATGTCGATTTTCACTCCTTTTCTTACACTTTATGATGGAGAATTGCATTTTCCCGTAAGTGACAGATAGCATGACTACAATGGCTTAAATAAGTGCTAATATTTTCCTCCCGTATAATAAGAAATTGGGAAATAAGAAACTACTGGTATTAATGAAGCTTCAACAATTTGGGTCTTATATTTCTTGAATTCTCTGGGCTTTTCCCTCATGGTCACAAAATGGCTACTACAGCACCAGTCATCATAATTATATTCAAACAGAAATAAAAGAGAAGGGGAAAGTACAGCTGTCCCTTTTAGCAAGGAAGCAAAAATTAGCTAGAAACCCTCAAGGACAATTCTATTCATGTGACATATTATCCAGAACAAAAATTCATAGTCATGTGACCACTCCTGGCTGCAACAAAGAGCCTAGAAAAGCACGTTGGGGAGGATACCCAACAGGATCTGCTATATATACATTAAGTAATTCCTGCTTCTGTGTTCTTGCGCATATTCTTTCGCTACATACAATGCTCCCTCTGTCTCTCCTTATTCCAAACTCTCAATGGCCAGCTTTACATTTCATCTCTTTTATTAGGTGCACCCTAAAACTTCCAATCACTATTGTCTTCCTTTCACATACAGACACATAAAATATTTTTGTTTTTAAAAACAAAAGTATTCTCTACTTAAAGTCACATGCATTTGTTATTTTCCTGATGAAATACTTAGTTCTTGATAGCAAGACTGCATCTTCTATTAAGTATCTTCTACAAAAGTCAGTCTTTTTTTTAGGTAAAAGTAGACAATCTATAAGAGATACATTCTTTTTATTCAACTATGAGATTATGTTTCAAAAAACCTCATTTATCTTATTACTGATTTTTTAAAAATATGACATGAATTATGATTTTACAGTAATGAGGCTGAGCCTTTAAATCAACACAAGTGTGACTTTAAGGTTATACTGTATACATATTGATACATTTAAGATCGTTAATACAGGAAAGATACTAACTTTAAAATGCAGTGTATTTTTACACCATTAAGATTATTTTTGGACTATTTGGAGGCTGATTACTCTGCTTACTGAACTGTAAGAATTCTAATTCATGTATACCACATGGGAGGCGAGCTTACTGATACTTCCTACAATCAGCCAGGTTTGGGTTCTTAAGTAACGCAAGAGTGCATGTGTGCCTGCTCAGTCACATCAGTTGTGTCTGACTCTTTGCAATCCCATGGACTGTAGCCCTGCCAGGCTCCTCTGCCCATGGAACTTTCCAGGCAAGAATACTGAAGTGCGTTGCCATTCCCTCCTCTAGGGGTTCTTCCCACCCCAGGTCTCCTGCATTACAGGCAGATTCTTTACTGCTTGGCCACCGAGGAAGCCCAACTCAAGAGACTGGAATTGAAAAAAAAAAAATCTCTCTCGGGGCCTCCTAATTTTCAAAAGCTTTGTAGCACTTGATTCTTCAAAATGTAAATCTTGCTTTCCGCCCCCAACTCTTTTAAAGGGCCTTGTGTTTTCCTTTCTGAACTTCTAAATGTTCTTATATTTTCTTTGTCATGTGAAATATATACCTTTCCCTCACGTCAGAATAATTCTTTCTCCAAACAACTGGAAACTGTTTTAATTTCCTGGGTGGAGATTTGAATTGCTGAGTATAGTTTAAAATAACGCACGTAATTGCCAATGTTGGAAGACTTTTGAACAAAAGGTGAAATAGGAATTAATGGAGGGAATTCATAGCTGATTTAAATCTAAGTATTGGGTACCAATGTCATTTTAGAACAAAGGCCCCTTCAACACAAACACACTTTTAAGAGGGTACTGAAAGTCTGAAGTAGGAGACGCTATAGGGCTCTAGGGTACAGATATGTGACGTTAAATGTAGCAGGTGGGCAACCGGGAGAGATTGGAGGATATGCCTGACTCTTGGCCTGCTTCTCAGGGAGCAAGAGGCTTTTGCATCGAGAAATAAACCATGTACCTTTTGAAGTTATGCCACATCAATCACAGGTCTTTATATACTGATTAACTGCCTCTCTCAGCAAGAAGGATGAGCCAACTAGATCTCCCAGTACAAAAGAAACCAGTTTGGCAGCTCGTGAATTAACCCTTCTATTGCCAGGGAAACTATTTTTCAGGATAATGAAAACAAATGCTTCAGAAGATAGGCTGGCAAAAATACGTGGCGATTATCTTCTAGCCAAACTTTTATTAAGTTTATCACCTAATACGATCTAAGGTCATTATCTAATAACCTAGAGTGGCTGCTAGAGGTGGTAAAGGATGGGAGAATTATCAAATTGAAACTTTCTTGTGTAGCAGTTGGCAGTAGTCGGAATCCATCTGAGACATGGAACAGACATGGATTTACCCAAGACTGTTGCATGCTTGATGTTTGGGAGAACTGAGTTGTCCAATATCTCATGTGTCATTTTCTAGAGTAATGGTTCTATAATATTAAAGTGCCTACAAATCACCTGAGCATCTTATTAAACCACCTACATTGATGCACTAACTCTGGTCAGGTCCTGGGTCGCTATGTTTCCAGCAATCACCCAGCTATGAGGCTGCTGCTGGTCTGTGGACCACACCATGAAGTAACATGTTACCACAGGACTCTTAGCCTTAACTCATCTGTCTTAACCTATACTCCAAAGCATGTAAGCTTTGCTCTCCTCAGTCGTATGGGGTTTCTGCATTTCTATAGCCTCTCCTACTCTTAGCCCCAGATGTGGCTATACAAGATTAGTGGTGGCCTTCCCAGATGTGCTGTCAGTAGATATAGGGAGGTCCCTGGGGGATTGCAGTTCCAACCGTATTAATTTAAAAAAACAGAGGGATTGATTTGTTAAAGCCTCATATAAATTCAAGAGCTGACTCATCAGGAAAGACCCTGATGCTGGGGAAGATTGAGGAAAGAAGGGGACAGCAGAGGATGAAATGATTAGATAGCATCACTGACTCAATGGACATGAATTTGAGCAAACTCCAGCAGATAGTGGAGGACAGAGGAGCTGGTGTGCTACAGTCCATGAGATTGAAAAGAGATGCACATGACTTAGGGAGTGAACAACAACCACAAATAAATTCAAACATATCAAAGAGAACAAGTAGAGAGAGTGGGAGAAGACTTTATAACAAAAAACTCACCTGAGCGTATGAACTTTCTAACTTCTTTGGCATATGCGGAACATATTTTAGGCGAAAAAATACAAGAATGAATTTGCATGCAACAATATACCCATGGTGTTAAGTAAGTAACTCACCCAGTTCTGCCGCTTGGATTGACACCCGAACAGGGAGCAGTAATCATACCTTACTTTTGTATATTTAGTTACAGGGCACTGCTGCATGCATTATCTCTTTCATCTCTATAATAACCCTCTGATGTAGGTGTTATTCTTATTTTACAGATGAAGAAACAGGAACTGGGAGGTTCCGTGCCTAATTTCCAAGCCAATAGATGGCAAATTTTGGATTTAATGCCATGGCTCTCAGCCTTGGGTGTATACTGAAATCACTGGCAGAGCTCAAACAATGATACCTGAGTCCCACCCTCAGACATTCAGAGGTAACTGGTTTAGGGAGTGGCCCAGACATAAGGATTTTTTAAAGCATCCTGTTGAGTCTAATACAAGATTTCTCAGTCTCAACACACTGGGCATTTGAGGATAATTCTTTGGTGAGGAGGGCTGTTCTGTGCATGGTAGGGTATTTCGCAGCGTCTAGATGTTAATGGCATCTCTCCGGTTGGTAGAACTCAGTGTCTCCAGACATGGCCATATAGTCTTATATTCCCTGGGAGGTAGGATCACCTAGCTGAGAAGTACAAATCTATGAGTGGATTATATGACAGAGAGCTACATCAGCAGCAGCAACTGCCAGTTTGTTAATTTCTTAATTTACTCATGTCCAGGTGAAACAATTCATCATATTAGGGGCCAAGTTCAGTTGTATCCGACTCTTTTCGACCCCATGCACTGCAGCACGCCAGGCCTCCCTGTCCATCACCAACTCCCAGAGTTCACTCAGACTCAACGTCCATTGAGTTGGTGATGCCATCCAACCATCTCATCCTCTGTCGTCCCCTTTTCCTCCTGCCTTCAATCTTTCCCAGCATTAGAGTATTTTCCAATGAGTCAGTTCTTCCCATCAGGTGGCAAAAGTATTGGAGTTTCAGCTTCAGCGTCAGTCCTTTCTGGAGAATGGAATGGCAACCCACTCCAGTACTCTTGCCTGGAAAATCCCATGGATGGAGGAGCCTGGTAGGCTGCAGTCCATGGGGTCACTAGGAGTCGGACACGACTGGGCGACTTCACTTTCACTTTTCACTTTCATGCATTGGAGAAGGAAATGGCAACTCACTCCAGTGTTCTTGTCTGGAGAATCCCAGGGACAAGGGAGCCTGGTGGGCTGCCATCTATGGGGTTGCACAGAGTTGGACATGACTGAAGCGACTTAGCAGCAGCAGCAGCAGCAGCAGCAGCAGCAGTCCGTCCAATTAATATTCAGGACTGATTTCCTTTAGGATGGACTGGTTGGATCTCCTTGCAGTCCACGGGAATTTCAAGAGTCTTCTCCAACACCACAGGAGAGTATTTTTGCAATACTATATTTATTTGATGATTATCTGATCTAAAAATACAAAAGAAAGTTCTGTTCATGAGTAGTTTTTTTAGTTCACTCAATCACTTGTTCTTAGTGTTACTACATGCCGGGCCAGGATTTCCCAATCTTGCCCCATGATAAGGATCACCTGGAATGCTTGTTAAAACAACAAGATTCCTAGGCCTTAGCTCAGAACTACTCCATCAGAATTTCCAGGGAGAGGCCAGACAATCCAAGTAATTTAACAAGTGCCCCAAGGTAAGCCATATTATCTGGGAACTTTGGGGAAAACTGTCTAAGGCGAAGGGAATTCAGAGAGAAACAAGCCCCTCCCCCATGGAAATATAACCAAAGAGTCGTCAGTCATGACACTAAGAACAGAATTACAAGTGTGTACGAGCCCAGAGCACAGCGTCTGGGTGGCAGTAACATCTTTTTTCAGTTGGGGAAGCACTGCTCATAGAAAGGCATATGTAGGAGATGTTATCTGTCTTAAATAACCAGGACTCTAAGCTTTAAATGTTCATTTCAGGTAGAGAAAGTCAACAAGAGAAAAACCCTTCTGGTTACAATTTCTGGTTACCGAGCTTGTAGCGATGCAAATAGAAGATCAATAAATATCTATTCTTTGATCAACTTTCAGTCTAAGGCTCATTCACCATAAAGTTCTCTTGCCAATCTTTCCATAAACTCAGTATTATCCTCAAATGAACATGAGAAGAAAATTTGCTTGGGCCAGAAGTTTGCAGACAGATTAACATTTTGCATCTCATTTAGGCACTCCCTCACTCAGATTTCTTCCCCCTACATATACATACATATATTATATATAAAGGTACTTGGAAGTTTTTATTGGAAGTTGAGTTACAAGCTTCCCTGGTGGCTCAGTAGTGAAGAATTTGCCTGCCAATGCAGGACACATGGGTTTGATCCTGTGCTCCACAACAGGAGAAGCTACCACAATGTGAAGCCCTCGCACAGTAAGAGAGTAGCTTCCACTAGTCACAACTAGAGAAAAGCCCACATAGCAATGAAGACCCCCAGCACAGCCAAAATTACATTATATAAAAAAATTGAGTTACTACATTATCGCTATGTGTGCATAGAAGGATGCAACAAGCTTCTACAGAGAATTAATGGCAACGTGAACAGCCTTCCCAGATTGTGCAGAGGACCTACCTCTAGATGATGATGGCACTGGCACTGCAAAGCAGGTTCAAGATCTGGGGACATCTCCGGATCTTCCTCCTGCTCCTAAGGCCACTTCCCAGGAAGTCTGATAAGATGAGGCTGGTTCTAGAAGAAAGAGGCCAACTCAGATATAATCTTAAGATGTCTTTATACAACTGCCCACTCACCATTTCCTTCAACCTTATTTCTTATGCTTTTTCACAGGATTTATCATTCCTTGACATTTATTATTTATCTGTTTGTTATTTCTCTTTCCCCTACTAGATTGTAAATCCTACCACGACAGAGACTTTTCTGGTCTTACTCACTTTTGAAACCCCAACATCTAATAAATATCCTTTATGCATAGCAGCCACTCATCAAACATCTGTTGAAGAGTGAAATAGGTTCTTTATTCATCTAGGGCTTCCCTGGTGGCTCAGGTGGTAAAGAATCTGCCTGCAATGTGGGAGACCTGGGTTTAATCCCTGGGTTGGGAAGATGCCCTGGAGGAGGGCATGGCAACCCACTCTAGGATTCTTACCTGGAGAACACCCATGGACAGAAAAGCCTGGCAGGCTATACTCCATGGGGTCCCAAAAAGCCAGACGCAACTGAGAGACTAACACTTTGACTATTTATTCATCTAGAATCTTGGTTTTCTTCTTTGTAGACTCAACGTGCTTGCCGTTAGTTGTCAACATCTAACTCTCGCTGGGCTGTAATGTTTATTACATCGAAGATACTGTTTATCTTGTTTTATATTTATCCCCTGGGACCAACATGTAGTAGATACTTAGTAATTATCTATTGATTTAATAGATCAATGAGCAAATACGTAAATCAATACAGGAGGCCAGCACTAAATGGCTTTAATCTCAGGAACTCTGCTTCTTCAGCAGTATGCTCACTATCAGCATTGACTTTCGGTTCAGCAAATTCCAGAACTGAGCAGCCCTGATTATTAGAGCAGTCAGCTTATCCTGTGACAGTGTAAGACTAGAAAATGGTTAATGAACAAATAATCCTGCAACACTTGAAGTAAAAAAAAAAAACCAAAAGTCAAGGAAGGAAAATGCTTGTATCAGTGATAGGGAACCTGTTCGAAATAGTCGGTCAGTATAAATGAAAAAGGGGCTTCCCAGTTGGCTCAGTGGTAAAGAATTCACCTGCTAATGTAGTAGTCATAAGAGATGCATGTTCAGTCCCTGGGTTGGGAAGATTCCTTGGAGGAGGAACTGGCACCCCATTCCAGTATTGTTGCCTGGAGAATCCCCCTGACAGAGGAGACTGGTGGATTACAGTCCATGAGGTTACAAAAGAGTTGGACATGACTGAGCATCTGAGCACATGGATGAAACAGACAGCTTTGCAAGTCAAGAAAAGTAACTTTCCAGTGAGGAGACAGCAAAGGTATGGGAGTCCAGCCTAATGATTTAGAGTGAACCCCGAAAACTCAATGGAAGTCATTGATGAGGTCCTCTCACTGGAGTTCATATTTACTATTCAGCAGTAAGCCTTCTACCATAGGAAGTCACTTCCATCTTGAAAAGGGATTCCATAAGAAAAGAGGGTTATCTGTTGACATCACCTTCACACTAAGACCTGCTTCATGGTCAGGATGCAACTGTCTTCTGGAATCCTTGGCTCTCGAAAAAACAAGTCCTGATTTTTCCAGAGCAGTCATTGTTGATGACTTCAAACATGCCTTACAACATCCTTTTCCATTATTGCCACACATAGAATATGATATTATTTGAATGGCACAGCTGGATAAATAGACCAGGCGACTCCACCTGCCGACTCAAGGGCCCAGGAGAACAGGACATCAGGCACATGAGAACTCTTTTTGCAAAGTAGCAATTAGGCTGCAGCTCACTGTTTAGAAGTTTTGTACTTGCAGATGCAATCCATCATGGAGGGATTACTTCATGTCAGGTTTTTCATTTAGCCAAGAAATATTTACTGAGTACCTTTTATGTTCCAGGTGCTTTTCAAATCCAGGAACAAAACAGACCTCTCTTATGAGGACTACATTCTAGTAAGGTGAGACAAAAAACAGATAAATAAACCTATGTTAGGTGTTGATCAAGTGCTAAGAAAGTGTATCCACCAGGTTAAGCAGAAGGGAAAGCCATGGTGTGGGTGGAGAGATGGGGGCAATTGTATGTAGACAGTGAGAGAGTATCTGTTAGTTTCCTATTGTTGCTGTAGCAAGTAGCCACAAGCTTAATGGTCAAAATCAATACAAATTTACCTTACAGTTCTGGAGGTAAGAAGTCTGAAATGGATTGGTAGGGCTGCTTTCCTTCTCGATGTTCTGGTGAGTGAGGGGTGGAGTGAGAGGGAGGTGGGTGGTGGTTGATCCATTTCCTTGCCCTTTTCAGCTTCTAGAGGCTTCCTCCACTTTGAAAGCCAGCACTGGAACATCTTCAGATCTCCTCCCCTTCCTCCACTAACTCCTTCTTACAAGGACCCCTGTTTTTATTGGACCCACCCACACGGCCTTGGATAATTGCCTCAACAGCTGTAACTGAATCACAGGTGTAGTCTATCTGGCTATGTAAGGTAACATAGTCACAGGTTCCAAGAATTAGGAAGTCAACCTCTTTGCTGCAGCAGGAAGGGGGAGGGCGGAATCAGGATTATTCTACCTACCGTAGTAGGATTCTCTGATAAGGTGGCACTTAAGCAACAGCCCTCCATAAAGGTGCAGGAGAGCCATGTAAATATCAGGAACTGAGGGTTCTCGACCCTGGGAGCAGCAATGCAAAGACCCTGTGGAGGGAGTGGACCCAGTGTGCTGCAGGATGAAGGAGCCCAGTGTGCCTGAGTGGAGAGAGAAGGGGAACTGTGGTAGGAAAAAGATCAGAGGGATAGCTGCAGGTTGGGTAACACGAGGTTGGGGGAGTCCAGGTGGGTCATATCAGAACCACTTGGGTAACCTGCTTCAATCCTCACAGCAACCAGGTAAAGAAGCTTCTGTTATTTGTCTCACTTTTATTAATAAGAGAAGAGGCTTACTAAAGTGCAACCAGCTCGAGGTTGTTCAGCTTCCAAGTGCTAAAGCCAAGTTTTTGCCTGCACCAGGGCTTACCTGGTGGCTTAGATGGTAAAGAATCTGCCTGCCGTGCAGGAGGCCCAGGTCCTATTCCTGGGTCAGGAAGATCCTCTGGAGAAGGGAATGGCTACCCACTCCAGTATTCTTGCCTGGGAAATCCCATAAACAGAGGAGCCTGGTGGGCTATAATCCATGGGGTCTCAGTGTTGGACACGACTGAGCAACTAACACATGCACACAATTGATTTCAGAGTGTTCACACACAACCCCTCTACCAGCTACCTCTTTATGTTCTCAAGTTTGAAGAACCAGCATTGAAGGGGAGCTGATGATCCTGGAACAAGGCTTTACAGGAACAAGAAGATCTACTAATGTGGAGAAATATCCATGTCCTTCTGAGTCACTATTTCAGCTGTGACTCAGAAGCTGTATCAGTGGGACAGAAATCACAGGACAAGGTCCAAATAGCTCCTACCAATTCCCCATGTGACAAAAATAATTAAGAGCTGTGGTTGCTAGTATGTCGCTAAAATTAAGGCAGGTAAGCTTTTTGTCCTTTCAGGTTTACTATCTATAAAACGGTAATACAGAGTTGTAAACATAACTTGCTATTGAAAAATAAAAGAGAGCTCTGACTGAAACGAATTTTTAAAACAGAAAAATGGGGCATTGTGTCATCAGAAGACACAGTATTAAAAGATTATCTGAAGCTTCTGTATAATAGTACGTTGTCCTGGTGCACGGGTGTGCACGCATGCCTGCATGTGCATATACATACAGGAGTGTGCACATACATTTTCTGATATTTGATTGGCAACTTTTGTTAGAAAGGCAGAGGGCCTTTATTTTTGCATGGCATTTATTAGTTATTTTCCTGTAGCTCACAGTTTTTTGCCACATTCCCTGGTAAAAGATGAGATGTTTTGGGGTGATTTTGAAGGTTGTGTCCCAGAGGGGCTCCTGGAAAGAATAAAAGGTTTCTAGAGATTTCTCAGTCACAGTGAAATCTTTTTCTCTTGATTCCTGTGCCCAGTGAGTGCAATGCATTTAGGGGAGCAAGGCAGACCCAGTGTTGTTGGCATCGTTCCTAGAATAGTCCATCCATGTGAACTGTTAATAAAATTACATGTTTATAGAAAATTGGGCAATTTAAAGGCAGAGCTGTGTGTTCATTTCCAAACACCTTCTTGGTTGTTTAGAATAGAATTGTTAAGCATGCGAGCTGATTCTTTAGTTTCTACCATTCACAGCTCCCACTCATGTCTTTGAAAATTTCTTTATGGCATCTATTCACGGTAGTCAAATTGCGAAAGTTAAATGATATACATCAAGGGAAAAATAGGCCCCTGTGGCTGCTGGTGCTTTTGTCATCATAACGGGAGTCAGGAATCCTGGAGGGACCCACATTGTTCCTGCAGCCATTGTTCCTGCAGGAACAATACACAGTACAGAGTGTCAGAAATCATAAAGTACCCCCCTTAATGTGATCATGTCACAGCTCCCCGCTCCACCCCGCAGTGCTTCCTCCTCACTTCTGCCATGCCCGCCACCCCTGTTTTCTTAACACGTGGAGCTCTGTGGATAAGGAGGACCACGTCACCACACTGTGATGCCTTACCTCTCACGACTCTCTTACCCCTACCCCATCCTACCTCCCGCGAGTGTTTTCTGAGCTGTGGAGCTGCCCGTGAGGAACAACAGACCTGAGCAACCATGGATGAGTCCACAGGAGGTCTGAGAAGCGTCCCATAGGGAAAATTTTGTCTTGCAGCCTCCATTGTGAACTGGCTCAATGGAGCAGAAAACCAGTGCAGTGAGGGACTCAGAGGAAAATGGCCTTTCATGAAAGTGGAAACTTATTTAGGTGGAGACTTTCCAATTTAAAGATATTCAATGATGCAGTTATTATAAGTTCAATTTTTAGATACTGAGGATCCCCGAAGTAAACAGAACATGATTTTGTGACTTAAAGCACTCATATGACCCATGTCCAAGCCTCATCTAGGTATCAGGCTTCGGCCCTCAGTGGAGTCAGCTCTGCTGGAAGGGAGGAGGGACTGAGAATGGAATTGGGAAGCAAAAAATGTGGGCTTAGGTTTTTCCACTTACTAATATCATGACCTTGGGAAGCTTGCTGCCCTTCTGAACCTCAAGGCCCACATAAGGAAAATGGGCATAATATTTCTCTTACTGAATTGCTGTAAGGCATAAGTGAGGTCATTCACAGGGAATTACTTTGTAAGTTGTTCTGTTCTGTTCAGCTGCTAAGTCAGGTCCAACTCTTTGTGACTCCATGGGCTGTAGTATGCCAGGCTTCCCTGTCCTTCCCCATCTCCTGGAGTTGCTCAAATTCATATCCATTGAGTCGGTGGTGTTACCTAACCATCTCATCTTATGTCGTCCCCTTCTCGTTTTGCCTTCAATCTTTCCCAACATCGGGGTCTTTTCCAATGAGTCGGCTTTTTGCATCAGGTGGCCAAAGTACTGGAGCTTCAGTATTAGTCCTTCCAATGAATATTCAAGATTGATTTCCTTTAGGATTGATTGGTTTGATCTCCATGCACTCCAAGGGACTCTCAAGAATCTTCTCCACCACCACAATTTGAAAGCATCAGTTCTTCCACACACAGCCTTCTTTATGGTCCAACTCTCACATCCATGCATGACTACTGGAAAAACCATAGCTTTGACTATACAGACTTTTGTTTGCAAAGTGATAGGTCTGTTTTTCAATATGCTGTCTAGGTTTGTCAGTGCTACAAAAATGCAATCTTCAATGTCAATAATGGGAAAAAACAAAGTCAGTGCATTGGCCGTGTACTCCTCCAATTTCTTTGTTCTGTTTAAATGTGACCTCTTTGCAAAAGTGGTTTAGATGTCTTGTCAATTATTGGTGTCCTTAGAAACCAACTTATTATTATTATTTTCAACTGGTAATAATGTGATGATGCAGACTTGCATTATGTACAATAAACAAAAATAACTTACAAGAACCAACATGAAATATTTACAAGGTTTAAAAACTGTGGGACTATTTTGGACCACTGACCCAGGAGGAGGGTTGGTTGAAGTTGAGCTGACATCTTCCTATCACAATCAGATTTAGGCATTCCTTTCTGTAAAAGGGCTATTTTCCTCATATGGAAGCTATCTTCTCTTAGACTAAGACAACCATATTATTCTTCACTAGTCATTATTTAAATAGCACAAAATATGGTGAATGACATGAGCAATGATTCATTGAAAATGTTTTGCTTGCATAACGATACCTGCAGGTATGTGCTCATGTACTCAGTCATCTCTTGACTCTCTGCAACCTTATGGACAATAGCCTACCAGACTCCTCTGTCCATGGGATTTCCCATGCAAGAATACTGGAGTGGGTTGCCACTTCCTTCTCTAGGGGATCTTCCAGGGATTGAACCCATGTCTCTTGAGTCTCCTGCATTGTAGGCAGATTCTTTAGCACTGAGCCACAGGGAAAGCCCTACCTGCAGGCTGCAGGTATGCCTCATATAAATTTACTTTATATTTTTAGGCACTGCTGTTCTGTGAGCATGATCTTCCTTTTGTCTTCATTTATTTGTTCATTTTTATCTCTTTCTTCTGCTTGCTATTCCCGCCCCCTTCCCTTTCTTTCTTATAGTTGGTCACATTCAATCAGATAGACTACTTTAATCAGTGTATCAGCTCAAATTAATATACTTTGGAGGAACCCCTTGTTTTTGATTTCCTGTTCTTCAATAAGGGAGATGCTCTACTATTAGACCTGGAATACCCTGTTAGGCCAAATGCTGTAGAGGGAAAGATGCATACAGGCGTGTTTGGAAAAGAGCAAACATCCATGTTAAGAAAAAATGAAGCAAGTGCAGTTATCCATTCAACACACTCTGAGTTAAACAGGAAAGGACAGGACAGCTGTTGAACATACTAGAAATATGCCTAGGTAAGTAATCTAGCAAACAAGACATGCTGACATTATAAATTATAAATCGGTTGAGTGAACTTTGATGAGAATTAAAATGCTGCACATAGCTCTAATTGAATACTTTTCATTTTGTCTTCTCAGTCTGATAAATCTGTGAGAAGACAGAAGCATATGTAACCTACATCTTTACCCTTAAAATGATTGTGACTTTCTGAGTTTTCTTGTTAATTACAGTGATTTTTTTCCACATGCTCAGATTGTCAAGGTATGAATAAGAAAAAAATGATTTAATGATATGATTTATTGCAGAAGCACAGAACATTCAGAAGTAGATAGCAGCGACCTTTTACATTTTTTTTTCCTGTTTTTATGATCAAGCTTTCAGAAAAAATAGATGTGAACAATTCACATTCTAAGATTAGGAAACTTCAGTTGCCACTTTAGTGGCTTCAGCGTTTCTAGCCCTGAAGTGATATATGCCATCTGCCCTCTAAAAACACAGAACTGGAGTATAAATTTGATCCTTATATGGCTTAGGACCCAGCTTTAATACTTAAGGATTTTTCATGTTCTTGTCATATTTTTGAATTCAGTTAAAAAAAAAACTGAATTCAATCAGGCTTGAAAAGAAACAGTAGAATTTTAACTTTGGTTGATATTTTAATTTTTTGCTATGGCAATTAAAAATATTTTTTACCTGTCATGAAGTATAGTATCAAATGAGTGGCAATTTTGGGAATACTTTTTAATCTTTTTTGAGTTTTCTATAAATACAAAGGAAATTTTTTGTAGAAAATGTTTATTCACTCTGATTTAAAATTAAAGTAGATTTTATTATTTATGGTAAATTGCTACTGAAATTACTAATAGAAGTCATCAGGTAATGTAGACAAGGCTTCCCTGGTGGCTCAGTAGAAGAGAATATGCCTGCCAATTCAGGAGACACAGGTTTGATCCCTGGGTTGGGAAGATCCCCTGGAGGAGGGAATGGCAACCTGCTCTAGTATTCTTCCCTGGGAAATCACATTGGCAGAGGAGCCTGGCGAGCTGCAGTCCACGGGGTCACAGACAGTCAGACAGGACTGAGTGACTAAGCGTGCCCACATAGCACCATGTAGACAAATGTTGACAGAACTACTAGGCAAATGAAGACTATTTTAAAATACAGATAGTCCTTTATTAGGAAATATCTGCTTTTATTGGGTTGGTCATAAAATTATGTTTCATATATTGATCGATAAATGGATTGATACTTAAAATTTTAGATATATTTTTCTAGGGTGAATTGTTTGTATCTTCTAAGCTAGACACTGTCTTAGGCATTACTTGGTCCAAGGCAAAATTCCTCACCCAGTAGGTTTCTGGTGACTGCTGAATGGTGAAATGGGCACTGCGTAATTTCTCATCTTCCCCTGTCTTTCAGCTACAGCCCCTGCCCTTTTCCACATCTCTAAGAATCCTAGATTTTTTCCTCTCTCTATTATTTCTCTTGTCTTCTTCTAGTACCTATCACAAACTTGCCTCAAGTTCTGGAAACTCCCCAGCGAAGGACCTGACCATGACTCTGTCTTGCCTCTGAGCCATCAGCACCTC
Source organism: Capricornis sumatraensis (assembly GCF_032405125.1). Lineage (NCBI taxonomy): Eukaryota > Metazoa > Chordata > Mammalia > Artiodactyla > Bovidae > Capricornis > Capricornis sumatraensis. The sequence goes on along the minus strand of NC_091073.1, from coordinate 55,337,470 downwards.
TGCTCCAGGAAGGAGGCCAGTGCTGAGCTGGCTGGAGCAGCAGTAGTGGTGGTGCAGAGAAATCTGGTTCCATGAGCATCTTTTCTCTTAGTTCTGAAGTTTGTAGAGCTGCTCAGTAAAAACCTTGTCTCCGGTGTTGGCTGAGCATCCCCCAAACACGCTCAACAACATGCTTCATTAAAGAGCAACTCATTATTCAAAAGCAAGTTCTTCACACACTGACAAGGTTATGATGGATCTTATGTTACATAAACAGTGTTTATGACTTCCAGAAAAAACACATCTGTTTCCATCCCAACTCAGAGAGACTCGACCATTCAGATGCTCCTTGTGTTTGGCAAACCAACACTCATTCTCATCACACCAAAATTTTAAAAGCCTACTTAAATGAGGAAAAACTTCCAGATAAAAGTAAGACTATACTCAAAATGATTATTTAACATCAAGTATAATCACCCATCATTTTTCCATGAAACTGTTCATTTTAAAATTGGTTTCATCTTTTTTAAAAAAAAGTTAAATAAAATATATGCTTCTTTACTTAATAAACATCTATTTTTCTAAGCCTTTGACCTTGCCCTTTTAATTGGCCATTCCTCTCCCATCCCAAACAGCCCTCTGGCTCATTCATTGCCCCTTTGGATGATTTCTCTACAGTCAAGCCTCCTGCTCTCCCCGCAGCATTTTGCAAACACTTCCCACATTCTGCAACCAATCTCCCGCATTCTGGCTCTCCTCCCATTAAAATCATTGTCTGTAGAGTCAACAATGGTCTCCAAGATGCTCTCCTTTGGGTCGTTTTCAGCCTCCCTATATGTTTCCCTGAAGCGTTTGGGGTTCCATTATAGTTCCTCTGCTATTCTGAGACTACATTCTCTTGTGTGTTTTCATCCATACCCACAATGTCTGTTTTAGTCAGGGTTCTTGGAGAAATAAATCAACAGGATATATACATATGGATAACTTGAGGAGATTTATTATAGAAATTGGCTCATATGAGTATGGAGATCAAGAAAAGTCCCACAGTATGTCATATGCAAGCTGGAGAACAAGAAAGATGTACGTGTGCAATTCTGTCTCAGTCTGAAGACCTGGGCTATTTAAAATATTAAACGATGTTGCTGTTAAAGTGCTGCACTCAAGTTTGGAAAACTGCATGTTCACGTCAGCAAATCTGAATAACTCAGCAGTGGCCACTGGACTGGAAAAGGTCAATTTTCATTCCAACCCCCCAAAAGGGCAATACCAAAGAATGTTTAAACTACCATACAACTGTGCTCATTTCACATGCTAGCAAGATTATGCTCAAAATCCTTCAAGCTAGACTTCAACAGTACATGAACTGAGAACTTTCAAATGTACAAGTAGAGTATAGAAAAGGCAGAGGAACCAGAGATCAAATTGCCAACATTTTTTGGCTCATAGAAAGCAAGAGAGTTCCAGAAAAACATCTACTTCTGCTTCCTTGACTATGCTAAAGCCTCTGACTATGTGGATCACAACAAACTGTGGACAATTCTTAAAGAAATGGGAGTACCGGACCACCTTACCTGCCTCCTTCGAAACTTATAAGCAGATTAAGAAGCAACAGTTAGACACAGACCAATGGACTGGCTCAAAATTGGGAAAGGAGTATGACAAGGCTATATGTTGTCATCCTGTTTATTTAACTTATACGCAGAGTACATCATGGGAAATGCCAGGCTGGAAGAAGCACAAGCTGGTCAAGATTGCCAGGAGAAATATCAACAACCTTAGATATGCAGATGATACCATTCTAATGGAAGAAAGTGAAGAGGAACTAAAGAGCCTCTTGATGAAAGTGAAAAAGGAGAGTGAAAAAGCTGGCTTAAAACTCAACATTCAAAAAACTAAGATCATGGCATCTTGTCCCATCACTGCATTGCAAATGGAGAAAAAGTGAAAGCAGTGACAGATTTTATTTTCTTGAGCTCCCAAATCACCATGGATGGTGACTGCAGCTGTGAAATTAAAAGATGCTTGCTCCTTGGAAGAAAAGCTATGATAAACCTAGAAATCATATTAAAAAAGCAGAAACAAAGGTCCATATAGTCAGAACTATGGCTTTTCCAGTCATGTACAGATGTGAAAGTTGGACCATAAAGAAGGTTGAGTGCCAAAAAATTGATGCTTTTGAACCTGTGGTGTTGGAGAAGACTCTTGAGAGTCCCTTGAATAGCAAGGAGATCAAACCAGTAAATCCTAAAGGAAATCAACCTTGAATATTCATTGGAAGAAATTATGCTGAAGCTGAAACTCCAATTCTTCTGCCACCTCATGTGAAGAGCCAATTCATTGGGAAAGACCCTGATGCTGGGGAAAATTGAGGGCAAGAGGAGAAGGAAGAGACAGAGGATGAGATGGTTGGATGGCATCACCAACTCAATGGGCAAGAATTTGAACAAACTGGGTGTGAAGGACAGGGAAGCCAGGTGTGCTGCAGTCCCTGGGGTAACAAAGAATAGGACATAACTTAGAGACTGAACACCAACAACAATTGAAAACCTGAGAACTGGGTTTTGGGGGTGGGTTCTGGCAATGAAGTAAGTCTTGGTGTTAGCCAAAATCCCAGAAGCAGGAGTGCCAGTGCTTAAGAGGAGGAGGAAATGGATGTCTCTGCTCAATCAGAGACAAGGAATTCAGCCTTTTCCCCCTCCCTCCTCAGGCTCTCATGATGGGATGATGCTTATTTATTTTGGTGAGAGTAATCTTTTAGACCTACTTCACTCAGAGTACAGATTCAAATACTACTCTCTTCCAGAGACACCCTCACAGACACATCCAGAAGTAATGTTTTATAGGCTAGCTGGGATCCCTTAACTCAGTTAAGTTTACACACATCAAATATCACCTAAATGTCCATGACTCCCATATTTGTAGCTTTGGTCCAGACTTTTTTAATCCCCAAATTTCATTTCTATTTGCCTATCAGGCATCTCTGCTTAGAAATGCTGCAGAGATGGTATCCCAAAGAGAATTGATCATCTTCCACAGTGATCCTAAACCTTGTCCCCATGTTGCCTCTACTGAATTTATCTTATAAATAAAACTTTGTTAGCTGTGCAAGCCAGAGATTAGGGTTTCATCTTAGATGACTATTCCTCCTTTAAAATTCACATCTTATCAATCCTTATATTCTGAAGATGTGTGTGGGGTATGTGTGTGTGTGTGAGTGTGTGCACATGCCATCATGTCCAACTCTTTGTGACCTCATAGGAGTACTCTTGCCTGGAAAATCCCAAGGACGGAGGAGCCTAGTAGGCTTCAGTCCATGGGGTCACTAGGAGTCGGACATGACTGAGCGACTTCACTTTCACTTTTTAGTTTCATGCTTTGGGGAAGGAAATGGCAACCCACTTCAGTGTTCTTGCCTGGAGAATCCCAGGGATGGGGGAGCCTGGTGTGCTGCCATCTGTGGGGTCGCACAGAGTCAGACATGACTGAAGTGACTTAGCAGCAGCAACAGCAGACTGTAGCCCACCAGGCTCCTCTGTCCATGGGGTTTTTCAGGCAAGAACACTCGAGTGGGAATGGGTTGCCATTTCCTTCTCCAAGAGATTTCCTGACCCAGGGATCGAACTCGTATTTTCTGAGGCTCCTACATTGGCTGGTGGATTCTTTACCACTAGCACCACCTAGGAAGCCTGTCTTCTAAAGATCCTGTCTGCTAAATAATTTTCATTTTAGATTCCCATCTCTATTATCATGGATATCTATATAGTTCATGACCTTGGCATCACTTGCCCACTTGTCATTTTAGGTCACTTTCTGATTGCCCCAGGGCTTCCCTAGTGGCTCAGCTGATAAAGAATCGACCTAGAATGTAGGAGACCTGGGTTTGTTCCCTGGGTTGGGAAGATCCCCTGGAGAAGTAAATGGCAAACCACTCCAGTATTCTTGCCTGGATAATTCCACAGACAGAGGAGCCTGATGGGCTACAATCCATAGGGTCACAAAGAGTAGGACATGACTGAGAGATTAACATTTTCACTTTCCGATCGCCCCTTTTATGGCCTTACTTCACTCTCACACAGCTGCTGAAGTGACATTTCTGGTGTGAAAATCAGATCCCTGTCTCTATAGCTCAGAATTTCCCTGTGGCTTCTGGTTTCCTTCAGGAATGATCTGGAGTGTTTTGGTTGACAATGTCTTCCATGATTAGGGCCTTGTCCAGCCTCCACTCACACCTGTCTCACACCTTCAGTCCCCTCTCCCCACTTAACACGTTACCTTCTGAGAGTAATGAGCCACTTTCCACTAACATTTGGGACATGCTGTTTCTTGCCTGGCATGCCCTGCACATCTGTCTGCCCATTTTTCAAGGTTCAGTTAGACACTGCCTTTGTGCAAGGTATCTTTTTCCCCTTTGGATTCATATGTTTCCAATGTACTTAGACCTAGAAGGATTCTTTCTGTTTGCCTCTGCATCCCTATTAGATTGTAACCTCCCTGGAGGCAAGTTTGTGTGTTTCCATTTATGTATTTATACATACAAGTGTCTAACGCATTGTTAACTTAATGAATAAGTGAGTGAAATTACAAAAACAGCCAAGGACTTTGAAGCTATCTGATGCCAAACTTTTCTAATTTCAACTTTCTATCTTGACTATGCAGACACGTCATTAATTAAATTCTGGGTGCAGAGCAAGCCTTATAGAGCATGATTATATTACTATCTAAGATGAAGATAAAAATATTTGCATGTAAATGAGACAATACCCAGCCTCAGTGAAGCACTCTCTCTCAATACTCCAAGAAAATTCCATTACCTGTTGGGAAATAAATGAAAATGAATCCACTGCAGTAACGGGTTTTTAGGCCAGTTTTCCAAGTAAGAGCTCATTTCTTGCTGAAAGCAAATATGCTTCTCAAGCTTATAAAATCGGCTATTGGTTATGTGTACACGTGCACTGCGGAGGAATTCACATCTCATTCAAGATTTGTGTGGTTTGAAATGAGCCCCGAGAGTGATCACAACATCTGTAGGTTTCACAAATTCTGTTTGTTCAACTTAACAAGCAAACCCGTAAGTTTCTGGATAATTTGATTTATGAAAACATCTTACATTTGAAGCATTTGCTCTTGTCCCTAAAGAGAGAACTATTTCTTAACTCTAGAAATTGGAGTGTTAAGGCAAAAAATATAGAAAAATGCCCTCATTCTTTTGGTAGTTTTAATTCTTTTTTTTTTTTTTTCTTCATTCATTCCTGACTTGGTCTTTTTAATTCCTTTCTTAAGTCGCCAGTGGCAGTATGCGTGAATTTACTATGCACCACAACTACATGAAGCATAGTTATTTTAATCCAATTTAATCCTCTTAACAGCCCAATGAGATGGATCGTACATGTAACAGAGCAGGAAACTGACACAGGCAGGGGAGAGACAGAGCTCATAACTGGTAAAGCCAGGGCTTGAACCCAGGTGTGATTCCAAAACCTTGCCTATAACTCACTGTGGCCCACCTCATCCAAAGACGGTTGAAATTCATGAGATGGAAAATTATTCCAGCTCCTTTTGAACCACCTCACACTCTGCTTAACGAGAATGGCACATATCCTATTATTACTACATGACCCTTTATATATACTTTATAAAGTAGGCAGGTTTACAGCTAACAGTACTGATTCTGGTTTGTTGAGATGTAATAACTAGCTCAGAGTGGTTAAATGCACCAAAGAAAATAAAGGGAATAATGAGGGAACTTTTCAACTTCCTGTTCCTCTTATTGAGAAAGAGAAAAATCAAACCAAATCCAAGAAAATGGAGATCTTTCAGGAAAAGCAGCACTGGGAAACCGTTTTTTAAAAAATAAAATGGTGAATATTTTGGATGTTGCCTCTGCAGTCTCTGTCTTAACTATATAGAGTCCCCTATCTACAGTTCTGTCCTGAGAGCATGTTCATAAGTCCAATTTGTTCATAAATCTAATAAAGTTTAATAAAGTCTAATAAAGTTAGCCAAGGTATCTGAATAACACAATCCGCTATATACTACTGTACTGTAATGGGTTTATAATACTTTTCACATAAATAATACATAAACAAACAAAAACACAAAGAAAATATTTTTTGTCTTACAGTACAGTACCTTGAAAAGTACAGTAGTACAGTGCAACAGCTGGCATACATCAAGTGAACAGGCAAGAAGAGTTACTGACTGGAAGAGGGAGAGGAAGTGGGAGACGGTAGAACTGAAGCATCGTCAGCAACAGGAGACAAGGGGCAAGTTGCAATTTTATTCACTCCTTATAATGGCACAGATTCTGGTTCCTTGCTGGATTCAATTCTATCTACCCTATAGAAAAAATGATCCAGTAATATGTGAGCTCTTTTTTTCTCATCATGGGTGACATGGTAGCACCGGATGGCATTCTGAATGCAATGCATTCTGGCTGCTGCAAACTTTATGTACCATGCTACGTTTGGTCCCATTCCTCAAAAGCAACAGAGCCTCCTCAAATAAAGAAAATCTCTTGCCATTTCCTGCATCGTGAATCTTTTTGATTCTTCAGTTGTTTCTTTTTCCTCTTGTCTCTCTTCATCCTTTCTCTGGGCCCCCAATTCCATCTTTTTGCCTTACTCCACTCTCTCAATTATTTTCTCTTTTGTTTCCATTGTTATTGCTTGGGCTGCTTAGCAGTACACCACATCACTGCTTAGCAGCTACATCACTGCTGCTTCTATGCTTGCTTCCAGAATCCTGCACTTGAAATCAAGACACTGTACACTGTATGCTACATAGTCCACAAAATCTTGACCACTTGTGGAGGATGCTCACACGTGACACTGCAGGCCAGACACATGAACTAACTTACGTGACTGGACATGTGGGTGCACATTTGCCTCTTGGAAGTTTGTAACTTGAAGGTTCATAAGTAGGGGGCTTATTATATTCAACTCTGCTGTCATAATGTGAAAGCAACCATGGACAAGATATAAATGAGTGGGTGTGACTGTGTTCTAATAAAATTATATTTACAAAAGCGGGCCAACATTGGCCCATGGGCCATAGTTTGTTGACCCCAGCTTTAAAGTGTCCAGATATATTACTTACCTTATGCTATCAACCCATATATTTGAAAACACCTAGATTATTAGCAGAATGTAGGATAGATGATGGAGGCTGATAGTATTTTAGTCCCATCAAGATTATTTTTGTGCTATATAGCTATAGCCTCACTGAATGTGATAACAGTTCAAAGGGAGGTGATCTATTTAAACTCTAGAAGCAGGCTGTCTGGCAATTTGTGGCATCAAACTGTGAAGGCTCAGAAAAGCTTCTCACAACTATGGAACTGTGTTTGTACAATTTGGAATTGCAATCTTATCTGGGAGGATTGAGATCCAGACCCAAATATAGATAGTGCAAAAAAAAAGTGCTATAAATCTTTCCATTGAAACCAACAAGCAAAGTCGTGCAGAAGAGTTTTACTGTCCAAATTGATATATTGTGATTTTTCCCTCCAAAAACATTAGAAATAAGAAAAATCAGAGCCCTACACACAAATTTCAATTTCTGGTCTCTTTTTAAAAGTTCTGCTTTATTTAAAAAATGGCCAGCTTGTTTTAAGACTGCTATGATTACTATTTTCAGATGGATATAGAATGGTAGAGAAATCGAGGAACACAGAGTGTTTGCGTTGGTAACTGCACTCTGCTACTTCCTAGCTGTGTGCCCAGTTCTAAGCCTGCAAATAAAATACATACATAGCACAGGCCTGGCACATGGTCACTTCTCAAGAAATGTGTGCAGAAACAATAATGTGTCCTTTTCCCTGATGTCTTCTGCCTAAAGGTGTGGATCTGTTTCACTGGAAACAAAAAGGAAAACTGAGTCTAGATGTTGAATTCCAACACTTGCCAGAATACTAAGGTGAAAGGCTTGTAGCTATTCCAAATAATTGATCCCATAGTCTACAAATAGTTATATCATCTTTACAATCATTCATTACCAGTTAGAAAAGAAAGAAGAAAATGAAATTCTCTTATGATTTTTTGGTATCATTAAAAAATACTTTGTATGTAAACCTATGGTATGCATTTCATTTGTTAGTTGTTTTTCAGTCACTAAGTTATACCTGACTTTTCAAGACATCATGGACAACAGCATACTAGGATCCCCTGTCCTTCACTGTCGCCCAGAATTTGCTCTAATTCATATCCACTGAGTAGATGATGTCATCCAACCATCTCATCCTTGGTCGCCCACTTCTGCCCTCAATCTTTCTCAGCATCAGGGTCTTTTCCAATGAGTTGGCTCTTCATATCAGGTGGCCAAAGTATAGGAGCTTCAGCTCCAGCATCCATCCTTCTAATGGGTATTCAAGGTTGATTGCCTTTAGGATTGACTGGTTTGATCTCCATAAGACTTCAGCACAATTTGAAAGCATCAGTTCTTCAGTGCTCAACCTTCTTTATGATCCAACTCTCACATCAGTACAAGACTACTGAAAAAAATGATAGCCTTGACTATATGGACTTTTTTCAGCAAAGTGATGTCTTTCCTCTTTAATATGCTGTCTAGGTTTGTCATAGATTTTCTTCCAAGGAGCAAGCATCTTTTAATTTCATGGCTATAGTTACCGTCACTTTCTTTAAAGGACACATGTTGACCTCTGGTGTTTTTCTGACAGAAAGAGAGACAAAGAGAGAGACAGAGAATGAGGACGAAGGAGAGGGCTAATGTGCGTCCTCTGGGCTATATGCAATGCAGAAGCAGGGATGGGGAGAATCAAGCTAAAATTTCTTCCTGTTTTCTCCTTTACTGATATTTCTGGACAAGGAAAGACTGATATATAGCAGAAACCTGTGCACATCTTGTTCCCTTTATCTCTGTCTTAGAACAGGAGGCAGAAGTTTCCAAGCCCTTACATCCCAACTCTAAATTCTGTAGGATTGAAGGAGAAATGAATGAGGCACAAAAGACAAGCCCAACTAAAGAGGCAATTTATAGGTCATAAAAGAGCCAGGGTGATGTGATCAGGTGCATCCCTGTATTTTTCTGTTTTCCACCCTTATCCCACTCCAATCTCTGCCTTCCTCTCACTCTCTGCTTTCAGCTTGTGTTCAGCCAGTGGGCGGCATCAGCATAAGAGGGAATGGAGGGAGAAGAGAAGTGGGTATTTTCTTCCTTAATCCTTTCTGCTTTGACCCTGAGACCGTGGCAGGAGCTCCTGGGACTGCAGCTCCTGGCAGGCAGCCCCTCACCATGGCCCCAGGTCTCATGGGTGTCAGGCAACACTCTTTCCTCCCTATTTGCTGGGTGCAGCACAGTGTGGGGGGGCAGCTTTGGGTGCTTCACTCAGTCATACACAGTGAAAGTGTTAATTGCCCAGTCATGTCTGACTCTTGCAACACTGTGGATTGTAGCCTCCAGGATCCTCTGCCCATGAAATTTTCCAGGAAAGAATACTGGAGTGAGTTGCCTTTCCCTTCTCCAGGGGATCTTTCCAACCCAAGGATTGAATCCACGTCTCCTGCATTACGGCAGATTCTTTACCAACTGAGCCACTGGAAATACACAACCATATATATTTTCACTCAGTCATATTTGTTCCTGTCATCTTGCTCACACTTCTCTAAGGAGCACTTTCCTTAAAGTCTCTTCATTTGAACTATCTGGAAGTAAACTGTGTTTTCTGCTATATCCTTGACTAAGGAAGAATTTGAAGGAGGTCTGATGTGAGCAAAATATTTGGAATTTTACTCTATAGCCCCAGTTTCTATTTTGCTGTATTCAGTTGTTTCAAACCATTCTCCCCATCAGTTCTACTAATGTCATTTTTATTTCAGAGACTAAATCATGTTCTCAAAGCTTAAGTCTACACAGATCTGCCCTTATCAGAGCACAGTAAGGTCCCCCTTCTATGTCTTCGGCCAATCTAAATAGTTTCTGTATAAAGAAATTTCTACATGAATGTTCTAAAAGTTAGTTCTTCGTACAATAATATCAGAGAGAGAAGCTGAAGTGAACAGAAACTGCATTTTTCACTTTTTTCCAATGCAATCATTCTCACTGAGGTGTGGGCCTCAAAATCAATCACTGTAAGACTTTCAATTTATGACAGTTTATATTCCTATATGATTATATTACAGGGCTGGGGAGGAGGTGAGGGAGAGACAGAGACAGTGGCCTCTTTCCTCACTTTATAATTTGCAGCAGTTTTTTGTTCTCCTTCTATGGCCAAAAAGATGAGCTTCTCCCTGAAATTTTTGCTGATTGCGCCAATTTTGTAGTTTTCCAATTCAATCCACCCTTGGATCAAAGACAAAAGCTAAAGGAGGGAGAAAAAAAAAACTCAGAAAATGTATGTGTGCGTAAAAAAAAAATCTCAGAAACTCACTACTGTTACACTTGTCATTTTTCAAGTTTTGACTTTTCTCAGTATTCTAACTGCTATTTAATATTCTAAGTCCTAAGTAGTTTCTTTTTGCATATTTTTCAGTTTTTACTTGTAGTCAGTAGGAGAGATAAGCTGCAGTGCACTTCCTCCATACTGACTAGAACAGGAAGATTTTTGAATGTTAAACTAACTTCATATTTATAGAATAAATAGCAATTAACCATTATATATTGTCTGTGATATACACCTCTCTCTGTCTCTCTCAGTCACTCAGTCATGTCTGACTCTTTGCCACCCTTTGGACTATAGCCTGCCTGACCCCTCTGTCCATAGGATTTTCAGGCAAGACTGTTGGACTGGGTTGCAATTTCCTCCTCCAGGGAATATACATATATCAAAATATAAAATATATATATATACATGCCATATCTATCTACCTATCTATCTATACATATTACTGGATTTGATATGATAATCTTCTAAGAATTTTTGTATTTATGTTCCTGCTTCCCTCTCATTATTACTTTCTATTTATTTCTGTCTTCAACATTTTTCTTTTTGTGTCAGTTCAGAGATGCACTTAAAGGATGTTTCTTATTTATAGTTTATGAAGAATTTTAGTTATTTGAGTTGGGATGTCTGTGAGGGATATCTAATCTGTTAAACTGCCAGAAATAGGGCTCATGTTTTTTATTTCATGTGATACTGCTTCTTATTTTTATGTGCCTTTTGCTTATTATATCAAGTAGTTAAATATCTCTAAAAGTTTCTTTATATAATAAATATATTCATATTTGTAAAATAACCTATAGTTTATAAGTAAATTTCATGTTAACCCCAATAACTTTATGAGGAATTCAGGGCAAAAATTATTGTCTCTATATTAGAAAGGGATAAATGGGTTCAGAGAGGTTTACTTAAGCTGCCCAAAGTAGGCATGGGGTAGAATCAGAATGATTAATCAGTTTCCCTTCTTCTCTACCATATCGCATCCAGGAAGACCAAACAGAAATTACATTCTGTAAGAGAATCTGGGTCAGTCAGCTTCGGGGGAGGTGGTGGGGACTGGACAATGGGGAAACAATTGGAGTGTCTGACATTGATTTTACAGCTCCTCACTTGCTTCTCTGTTCTATTGCTAACTTAACCTTCATTCAGTAAAGAGTCTTGAGATGGCTGACCACAAATATATCCTTTTAATTTGGCCTGCTACTCTCAAAAAGAGGATTTTCTTGGTTTAGTAGTCTCAATAATTGTATTCAAGACCGTAAGAACTTGAGAAAAGTAGGACTGGATTTTCAGAGACTGCCTTTGATCCTGAAATACCAATCAGGGGTAGGTGCTGGCTTTATTTCAAGAGTAGGAAAGACTCATTTTTGTTGAAACTTAAGTTCAAAATATAATTTGTAAGTCTTCAGTCTAATAATTTTTCATCAGGTGAATGTTTTCTTATACTCTCTGTGATAATTCTGCTAAAACAATTTTTAAAATGAAAACAACATGCATTTTTCTTTTTAAAAAAATTCAACCTAATACCCAAGCAAAAGACAGCATTCTTATACAAGTAGAGGTTGATGCCTCTAATAATCCCTCAATAATTTAATGAAAATGTAATTTTCCTCATTCTTATTCACCAAATATATTGATACCTTGAAGATGCTGATTTGAGAGGAGCACTGCAGCTTCTTTTTTTCACTTGGTACTAACTCATCAAGTGCTGTGACATTTTGTAAAACAGCCAGATGAATAACATCATTACATTAAACTCAAGTCTTTAAAAAGGATGTTTGATTAAAATATTTATCTTCAGTTTTGATTACTCCTTTCATGGTTTTTAAGTTTAGCTTCTTGATGATGCCCAGAAATTTTTATGTAGGTCTTAACCCAAATTCTTCTACTACGCTTGAAGTCTTGTAGCACAGCGTCTAATATACAAATACTCTCCTCTACAGTTATAAACAATTCTCAAAATTCTCTCTTGTAACTTATTGCAATGATTATACCTTAATTCCATATATATTCCAGTAGAACACAACCTCTACTCCTTCTCAGTTATTGCAGCCATCTCTGGGTCTATGATGTCTGTTTAACGTCCATTTTTCTCAAACAAGTCTTCATATGACTCCTTGTAATCCCTGCTCAGTTCAGTTCAGTTGCCCAGTCGTGTCCAACTCTTTGCAACCCCATGAATCGCAGCACGCCAGGCCTCCCTGTCCATCACCAACTCCCGGAGTTCAGCCAGACTCACGTCCATCGAGTCAGTGATGCCATCCAGCCATCTCATCCTCTGTCGTCCCCTTCTCCTCCTACCCCCAATCCCTCCCAGCATCAGAGTCTTTTCAAATGAGTCAACTCTTCGCATGAGGTGGCCAAAGTACTGGAGTTTCAGCTTTAACATCATTCCTTCCAAAGAAATCCCAGGACTGATCTCCTTTAGGATGGACTGGTTGGATCTCCTTGCAGTCCAAGGGACTCTCAAGAGTCTTCTCCAACAACACAGTTCAAAAGCATAAATTCTTCGGCACTCAGCTTTCTTCACAGTCCAACTCTCACATCCATACATGACTACTGGAAAAACCATAGCCTTGACTAGTCGGCCCTTAGTCGGCAAAATAATGTCTCTGCTTTTGAACATACTATCTAGGTTGGTCATAACTTTTCTTCCAAGGAGTAAGTGTCTTTTAATTTCATGGCTGAAGTGACCATCTGTGGTGATTGTGGAGCCCCCCAAAATAAAGTCTGACACTGTTTCCGCTGTTTCCCCATCTATTTCCCATGAAGTGATGGGACCAGATGCCATGATCTTCGTTTTCTGAATGTTGAGCTTTAAGCCAACTTTTTCACTCTCCTCTTTCACTTTCATCAAGAGGCTTTTGAGTTCCTCTTCACTTTCTGCCATAAGGGTGGTGTCATCTGCATATCTGAGGTTATTAATATTTCCCCTGGCAATCTTGATTTCAGCTTGTGTTTCTTCCAGTCCAGCGTTTCTCATGATATACTCTGCATATAAGTTAAATAAGCAGGGTGACAATATACAGCCTTGACGTACTCTTGTTCCTATTTGGAAAGAGTCTGTTGTTCCATGTCCAGTTCTAACTGTTGCTTCCTGACCTGCATACAGATTTCTCAAGAGACAGGTCAGATGGTCTGGTATTCCCATCTCTCTCAGAATTTTCCACAGTTTCTTGTGATCCACACAGTCAAAGGCTTTGGCATAGTCAATGAAGCAGAAATATATGTTTTTCTGGAACTCTCTTGCCTTTTCCATGATCCAGCAGATGTTGGCAATTTGATGTCTGGTTCCTCTGCATTTTCTAAAACCAGCTTGAACATCAGGAAGTTCATGGTTCACGTATTGCTGAAGCCTGGCTTGGAGAATTTTGAGCATTACTTCACTAGAGTGTGAGATGAGTACAATTGTGCAGTAGTTTGAGCATTCTTTGGCATTGCCTTTCTTTGGGATTGGAATGAAAACTGACCTTTTCCAGTCCTGTGGCCACTGCTGAGTTTCCCAAATTTGCTGGCATATTGAGTGCAGCACTTTCACAGCATCATCTTTCAGGATTTGAAATAGCTCCACTGGAATGCCATCACCTCCACTAGCTTTGTTTGTAGTGATGCTTCCTAAGGCCCACTTGACTTCACATTCCAGTATGTCTGGCTCTAGATCAGTGATCACACCATTGTGATTATCCAGATCATAAAGATCTTTTTTGTATAGTTCTTCTGTGTATTCTTGCCACCTCTTCTTAATATCTTCTGCTTCTATTAGGTCCATACTATTTCTGTCCTTTATCGACCCCATAATTGCATGAAATGTTCCCTTGATATCTCTAATTTTCTTGAAGAGATCTCTAGTCTTTCCCATTCTGTTCTTTTCCTCTATTTCTTTGCATTGATCGCTGAGGAAGGCTTTCTTATCTCTTCTTGCTATTCTCTGGAACTCTGCATTCAGATGCTTATATCTGTCCTTTTGTCCTTTGCTTTTCGCTTCTCTTCTTTACACAGCTATTTGTAAGGCCTCCCCAGACAGCCATTTTGCTTTTTTGCATTTCTTTTCCATGAGGATGGTCTTGATCCCTGTCTCCTGTACAATGTCCCGAACCTCATTCCATAGTTCATCAGGCACTCTATCTATCAGATCTAGGCCCTTAAATCTATTTCTTACTTCCACTGTATAATCATAAGGGATTTGATTTAGGTCATATCTAAATGGTCTAGTGGTTTTCCCTACTTTCTTCAATTTAAGTCTGAATTTGGCAATAAGGAGTTCATGATCTGAGCCACAGTCAGCTCCTGGTCTTGTTTTTGCTGACTGTGTAGAGCTTCTTCATCTTTGGCTGCGAAGAATATAATCAATCTGATTTTGGTGTTGACCATCTAGTGATGTCCATGTGTAGAGTCTTCTCTTGTGTTGTTGGAAGAGGGTGTTTGCTATGACCAGTGCATTTTCTTGGCAAAACTCTATTAGTCTTTGCCCTGCTTCATTCCATATTCCAGGCCAAATTTGCCTGTTACTCCAGGTGTTTCTTGCCTTCCTACTTTTGCATTGCAGTCCCCTATAATGAAAAGAACATCTTTTTTGGGTGTTAGTTCTAAAAGGTCTTGTAGGTCTTCATAGAACCGTTCAACTTCAGCTTCTTCAGCATTACAATTTGCAGCATAGACTTGGATTAAGGTGATATTGAATGCTTTGCCTTGGAGACGAACAGAGATCATTCTGTCATTTTTGAGATTGCATCCAAGTACTGCATTTTGGACTCTTTTGCTGACCATGATGGCTACTCCATTTCTTCTGAGGGATTCCAGCCCACAGTAGTTGATATAATGGTCATCTGAGTTAAATTCACCCATTCCAGTCCATTTTAGTTCGCTGATTCCTAGAATGTCGACGTTCACTCTTGCCATCTCTTATTTGACCACTTCCAATTTGCCTTGATTCATGGACCTGACATTCCAGGTTCCTATGCAATATTGCTCTTTACAGCATGGACTTTGTTTCTATCACCAGTCACATCCACAGCTGGGTATTTTTTTTGCTTTGGCTCCATCCCTTCATTCTTTCTGGAGTTATTTCTCCACTGATCTCCAGTAGCATATTGGACACCTACTGACTTGGGGAGTTCCTCATTCAGTATCCTATTATTTTGCTTTTTATACTGTTCATGGGGTTCTCAAGGCAAGAATCCTGAAGTGGCTTGCCATTCCCTTCTCCAGTGGACCACATTCTGTTAGACCTCTCCACCATGACCTGCTGGTCTTGGAATGCCCAATGGGCATGGCTTGGTTTCATTGAGTTAGACAAAGCTGTGGTCCTAGTGTGATTAGATTGACTAGTTTTCTGTGAGTATGGTTTCAGTGTGTCTGCCCTCTGATGCCCTCTTGCAACACCTACCATCTTACTTGGGTTTCTCTTACCTTGGGCATGGGGTATCTCCTCACAGCTGCTCCAGCAAAGTGCAGCTGCTGCTCCTTACCTTGGACGAAGGGTATCCCCTCACTGCCGCCCTTCCTGACCTTCAATGTGGGATAGCTCCTCTAGGCCCTCCTGTGCCAGCGCAGCCACTGCTCCTTGGACGTGGGTTGATCTTCCCAGCCGCCGCCCCTGGCCTTGCACGCGGGGTGGCTCCTCCTGGCCGCCGCCCCTGGCCTTGTATGTGGGGTGGCTTCTCCAGACTGTTGCCCCTGAGTTCGGACGCGGGGTGGCTCCTCCAGGCCGCTGCCCCTGACCTCGGACGTGGAGTAGCTCCTCTCAGCCGTGCTGAATGAGCCAGCCATCGCGGCCGCCTGCCATGTTCCAAATGAGAAATTTAACAACCCCTAACACATACAACATACAAACAGAAGAAATGTTAACAAAATCTTTCAGTCAGAAAAGACCTTTGTATAGGAGCAGAGCAGGAAAGTAGCACACAGTGGCTGCCCTGTTGCATAAGGAGGCAGGTTACTTCTGTTGCAAGAGTTCATGGCAATGGATTATCTACTGAGAAGTTGGTTTGTCTGGTCTGTCTGCTATGTACTAGAGAGATTCGATTTGCTTAGTGTTCTATGTGGCTTTGGTCATCATGGACATTTGGGGGGATCTTTCCACTGGGAGATGTATTTGGTTAGGCTGTGATAACAAACAGAACCAAACATGTAGATAGAAGTTTATACCTTGCTTGCATAATAGTCCAAGAGAGCTGCAGTTTTGCCTTCTTCAACACATGGTTCCCAAAGTTTTCCTAACATTTTTCGGCACCTCTGTCAGCCAGAAGTGGGAAAGAGCACGGAGATGTACATATCGTTGCTGCTGTTCTGTCACTAAGTTGTGTCCAATTCTTTGCAACCCCGTGGACTGCAGCATGTCAGGCTTCCCTATCCTTTACTGGAGTTTGCTCAAGTTCTTGTCCAGTGATCAGTGATGCTATCTAACCATCTCATCCTTTGCATCCCCCTTCTCCTTTTGCCTTCAGTCTTTCCCAGCATTAGGGTCTTTTCAAATGAGTTGGCTTCTTGCATCAGGTGGCCAAAGTATTGGAGCTACAGCATCAGTCCTTCCAATGAATAGTCAGGGTTGATTTCCTTTAGGATGGACAGGTTTGATCTCCTTGCAGTCCAAGGGACTCTCGAGAGTCTTCTCCAGCACCACAGTTTGAAAGCATCAATTCTTCAGTGCTCAGCCTTCTTTATGGTCCAACTTTCACATCCATGCATGACTACCAGGAAAACCGTACCTTTGACTATATGGACCTTTGTAGGCAAAGTGATGTTTTTGCTTTTTAATACTAGAAGGCTTTTTATGAGCAGGAGGACAGAATGAAGGAGGTATCATTTCCTCTCATTTGCCATTACAGATAATTAGACAAAGGACCACAAAACTCCTGTAAGGGAATCAAGGTGGGTACCTGAAGGAGGGAAAAAATACCTTGGTGGACAGCTCAGTATCTTCGCTACACTTCTTTAGCTGTGCATTTCCTGTTGGTGAGATGGAGCATGAAAAAAGACTGGCCCAGGCGTGGTCAGTCCTAGATTCCTAATTTGTATGCCTTCTTTCTTGTTTGGGAATGGCGGTGGTGACAAAAGACCCTCCTTAAAGCCCTAGGACTGCCTAGGAGGAACTCGGTCTGATAGGAACTGAAGCCAGTAACCTCAGCAGTCAAGGTGCTTGAATCTGGATCCCCTCCTCCTCCACAGCTTCCATCCCCTGGTGACTCTTCAGTAGGCACTGCCCATCTTCCTGGGCCTCATCTTAGTGCATCCAACTTTGGTCTCCATCTCAGTCTGGCGGGCTGCAGGGATGGGACAAGGCCCTCTGCCACAGGTGCTCACCATCTCCTTTGTAACCCGGGGAAACATTTATGGGAACTGACTTCATGCTGGTTACACCACGGCTGGATTTCAGTGCAGTGGGTACTTTTTGAAATCCAGAGCATGCTCAGTGGCAGAATGGCCTCTTTACACAGCCGTGCCAGGCTGCTATTCCTGCTCCGCTTCAGAAACCTCTGCATTGACCACATATTCCCCCTCCTGTAGTACCTTATTGAAGCTTGCAAGTAGCCAATACCCCCAAAATCTCAATTTTTTTTTTCTGTGACATTCGAGCTTAGTGAGAATAGTCACATCATCTAAAAAACCTATAATGATTAACTAACAGCTTTGCTACTGAGTTTCCTGCCTTATGATGCAGAAAACCTCCCAGCCCACTCTGCACCTGAATGTAGCCAGTTCCACATTTTAGATCTATCTCTCTCACTGCCTGTGTTCCAGTTACTGATTTCAGCATCAGTTAGGGCTCCACAGGCTGCCAATGGTACACACCTCACCCCAAGTAGCTAAACAAATCAAAAACACAGATTACACTAGAGAGCAGTGCTGTTTCAATAGAAACATAATTTGAGACTCTCATGTAATATAAAATTTTCTAGAAGCCATATTAAAAAATAAGGAATACATGAAATTAATTTAAAATCTAATTTAAATATACATTCAATACATTATAATTCACATGTTCATTATAAAAATTATTAATGAAATATTTATATGCATTTTTTCTCACACCAAGTCTTCAATATACACTGTTATTTGAGACATATAGAACAACTCAATTTGGACTAACCATGTTTCCAGTGATCAAGAGCCACATGTGACCAGTAGCCACCAACATTTGGTAGCAGAGGACTGAAGCATATTAGGATGCCTCTTAAAGTCAAAGGAATTGCTTAAAACAACCTGTCCTCCTGAATGATAGCTTCATTGTTGTTTGCTTCTGATCAAGCTCTCTCAGTGTGCCTGAATACATGGCTATCTTGTTCAGAGAGGACAGAACTTCTTTTCACCTCCCTATTACTATTCTCCTAACTACCCAAGCTCTAGTTCAAAAAATCTTTGGGAAGAGCTCTGACTCGCCCATTTCCAGGACAATCAGGTGGCCCTCCATGAGAGTGGAGTTCTGTGATTGACGGCTTCCAGTCAAACCTCATGCTAGAGCAGGGAAGAAGAGCTGTTCAAAGGAGAGCTTGCTATATCCAGAAGAAGAGGAAGAGGAGAAGTCAAAAACAATAAATAAATAACAAAAACAATAAATACATACTACCAATACCTAAGAAAGAATAAAAATGGCTGTTTATGCAAATTGAGTCTTTGTTCTTGGATGAACCAACCACAAGTACAGATAGTATGTGTGCTTGCTATGTAAAAATTCCATGAACACTTTTGTGATGTCAGGAAAATGAAAGTAATAGCTTCACTTAGCAACTAACTCCTCAATCAGCCTATTACACACTCTTCCTTTTGTTCCTTTAATTTTTAAAAAATCAGGAACTGAAATACATGAATTTGGTAGCTTAATACTATATCATAAAATGTTGTATCCCTAACTAGGAGTGAATGTGTGGAATTTCTAAATCATAAAACAAGCTTGGGATCAACAACATTTTTTGTTTAGAATACAGTCCTGGTGATTGTTTTACTAAAAAAGAAAAAGAAAACACCACCAGAAAAGTAGAGTTCTGGTAAACAAAATATCCTAGTGATTCTAGAACCTTGACAATTACTGCCATTTCGCAAAATCCTTCCTGGAAAGATTGATTGATAAGTATTTAAACCTTGGATCTCTTCAGATCAAGACACATTTCAGAAACTACCTTGCTGCTGTGGCAGGTGATTTTAAGGTTAAGGATGATGACTGTTTATCTTCATCCACTGGGACCCATCTATAGCTTCCAACACTATGACTGTGTGATGCTAATGTTCCTCATACATGTTCTGGCTAATGTAAAGGAGCCATTTTTCCCCAGGATACATGCTTCCTATCACATTGCAGCGGAAGATGTTCCTATGCTTAGTTTAAATTGGTACTGACTGCAGAGGGTGTCTTGAGAATTGGTGGAGTCGAAAAAAATCCTTTATATTTTTCCCCTTGAATTATTTCTGTCTCTTTCATGCTTTATTGGTAAGTCAAAAGCAAATGTCCACCACAATACAGATGGCTCTCTAGCTCTCTGCATCCAAGGACATGGATATAGATATGGAGGGATATGGAGGGCCAGCTGTATTGCATCATTTTACATAAGGGACTTGAGCATCTGTGTATTTTGGTATCTTCAGGGGACCCCCAAGCCAATCCCCCTAGCACCACTGATACTGAGAAATGACTGTATCCTCTTCATTACTCGTGAAGCGGATCTCTAAGTGAAGTGGGCACCGGCATCAGCTTACTGCTGCTGCTGCTGCTAAGATGCTTCAGTCATGTCTGCATCAGCTTGGTGCTAGTTTAAAACAGTGGGGGAGGGATAAATTTGGAGATTGGGATTGACACATACATGCTACCATATATAAAACAGATAACTAATAAGGGCTTATTGTATCACACAGGGAACCCTACTCAATACTCTGTAATGACCCATATGGGAAAAGAATCTAAAAAAAAAAAAGTGGATAATATATATGTATAACTGATTCACTTTACTGTACACCAGAAATTAACACAATATTGTAAATCAACTACACTCCAATTTAAAAAAGGCATCTCACCTGGTCTTACCATTAGAGACTCTGAGTATATCTGGGTAGGATTTAGGAATATGGATGTTTGATAAGCCCTGTAGGTGATTCTAACATAGGCCACACTTTAAGAAAACCAACTTTTAGTTCATAAATTGTATCAATGTAATTCTCCATTCTAATCATATATGGAGGAATTAACTAAAATAACATGAAATGATAATTCCCTTGAGTAAGGCTCTTTCTCAAAACTTCTTTAATGCAGGATTCCCAGGGAAGGAAGGCCCTGGAGGCGCTCTAGGTGTTTGTGAAGCTTCTGAAACAGTATATAGCATACACTTTGTACACCTGTGTACTTTTCTGGAGCAGTGCATCTGTAGTTTTCACAAGATTCTCAAAATTCTCAAGCACTGCATTACTAACTCCCCACTGACCCCTGAATTCAGTGCAGATCTCCCAACTTGGATTTAAGGCATACAGAAAACTATCCTAAGTTCCCTTTCTAGTTTTTCTCCCACTCCTCTGCAGGTATTCTCTTGGTCAAAGACACTACTGACTGTTTCCTGAGTTTGTTCCTGTTTCTGTACTGTCTTACTCAGCTTAGGCTGCTACAGAAAATTATCAGACTGGTGGCTTATAAAGCAAACATTTATTTCTCATAGTTTTGAAGGCTGGGAAGTCTAAGTCCAAGGGACAGGTAGACCCAGGTGTCTGGAAAGACAACTTCCTGGTTGGGAGGTAGTGGTCCTCCCATTGCAGTCTCATATAGTGGGGAGCAGAGAAGGAAATCTCTTGTCTCCTTCTCTTACAAGGGCAATAATTCCGTTCATGAGGGTTCTACCCTCATGACCTAACTATTTTCCAAGTACTGCTTCTTCAAATATCATCACACTGAGGAGCTGGACTCAATATATGAATTAGGGGCAGGGGTAGGGACACATTTAATCCATAGCATACCTCTTGCCCATACAGTTTCTTCCGCCTGGGATTCCTCTTTTTGTTGAATCTACAATCATCCATTTTCAAGTTTCAATTCCATCTCATCTACTTAAAAGAGATCCTCCCGTTTGGATATAACTTCTTCCTCTTCTAAGACCCCAGAACTTTTGGTTTGAATCTGTTTTGTATTAAACTTATTTGCTTCCTACTTTATACTTCTAACTATAGATGAATCGTTTCTTAATTATCCCTGTAACCACTCTTAGTTCCAGCCCTGCACTTAGCATATGGCTTCCATCAGTTCAGTTCAGTCGCTCAGTCGTGTCCGACTCTTTGCGACCCCATGAATCGCAGCACGCCAGGCCTCCCTGTCCATCACCAACTCCCGGAGTTCACTCAGATTCATGTCCATCGAGTCAGCGATGCCATCCAGCCATCTCATCCTCTGTCGTTCCCTTCTCCTCCTGCCCCCAATCCCTCCCAGCATCAGAGTCTTTTCCAATGAGTCAACTCTTCGCATGAGGTGGCCAAAGTACAGGAGCTTCAGCTTTATATCATTCCTTCCAAAGAAATCCCAGGGCTGATCTCCTTCAGAATGGACTGGTTGGATCTCCTTGCAGTCCAAGGGACTCTCAAGAGTCTTCTCCAACACTACAGTTCAAAAGCATCAATTCTTCAGTGCTCAGCCTTCTTCACAGTCCTACTCTCACATCCATACATGACCACTGGAAAAACCATAGCCTTGACTAGACAGACCTTAGTTGGCAAAGTAATGTCTCTGCTTTTCAATATGCTATCTAGGTTGGTCATAGCTTTTCTTCCAAGGAGTCAGCGTCTTTTAATTTCATGGCTGAAGTCACCATCTACAGTGATTTTGGAGCCCGCCAAAATAAAGCCTGTCACTGTTTCCACTGTTTCCCCATCTATTTCCCATGAACTGATGGGACCAGATGCCATGATCTTAGTTTTCTGAATGTTGAGCTTTAAGACAACTTTTTCACTCTCCTCTTTCACTTTCATCCAGAGGCTTTTTAGTTCCTCTTCACTTTCTGCCATAAGGGTGGTGTCATCTGCATACCTGAGGTTATTGATATTTCTCCTGGCAATATTGATTCCAGCTTGTGCATCTTCCAGTCCAGCATTTCTCATGATGTACTCTGCATAGAAGTTAAATAAGCAGGGTGACAATATATAGCCTTGATGTACTCCTTTTCCTATTTGGGACCAGTCTGTTGTTCCATGTCCAGTTCTAACTGTTGCTTCCTGACCTGTATACAGATTTCTCAAGAGGCAGGTCTTATTAGATACTAAATATTCATTAAATTAAAACTAAACAAAGTAGCACTTTTAGATACTATATACTTACTTCAATAAGCAAAATACTTTTTCAACTATTTAGGAACTAAAGCAGAACATGTAGTGGTTTGTTTTGAATATCTTCAATGGTGGAAAAATAACTGTTCTTTGAGAATGAATGGATATCAGAATACAGATAAAAATTCAAGGAAAACCAAGTGAGTTGCAGCTGTGCATACATATCACAGACTGGTATTCACATCATTTCAAAATACTTGCTCCAAACATATTAAAGCAGAGCTATATAAACCTACAGCAGCAGAAGTCAAGGTCATTACATACAGTAAAACATATGCTGTTAAGGTATATAATTTAAGTGTTGAGAAACTTATATAGTTGTGTAACTACCAAAGTAATCAAGATATTGATTACATCCATCATCCTGAATACCTCCCCATACCTCAGTGGAGAATCCTCTAAGTCCCTGACAACAACTGATCAATCTTCTGGCATTACGGTTTTGTCAGCTTTCTGTAGGGAAAAGTATAATGGGATGTGAATGGAATTACATACTATGTCATGAGTGAGCCTGGATTCTCTTACTTAGCATAATGTTTCTGAGATCCAAGGTGACTTTTCAAAAGAGGACATCACTCTTTTGTGCATACTCTGGCACATTATTGAAAAACTGCATCAGGGAAACCCATGTACATTTTGTACCTCTTAGGGACAATTTGAACCAGAGATCAAATTGCCAACATCCATTGAATCTTTGATAAAGCAAGAGAATTCCAGAAAAACATCTCCTTCTGCTTTATTGGCTATGCCAAAGCCTTTGGCTGTGTGGACCACAACACACTGTGGAAAATTCTGAGAGAGATGGGAATACCAGACCCCCTGACCTGCCTCCTGAGAAATCTGTATGCAGGTCAAGAAGCAACAGTTAGAACTGGACATGAAACAACAGACGGTTTCCAAATAGGAAAAGGAGAACGTCAAGGCTGTATATTGTCACCCTGCTTATTTAACTTATATGCAGAGTACATCATGAGAAATGCTGGACTGGAAGAAACACAAGCTGGACTCAAGATTGCTGGGAGAAATATCAATAACCTCAGATATGTGGATGACACCACCCTTATGGCAGAAAGCAAAGAAGAACTAAAGAGCCTCTTGGTGAAAGTGAAAGAGGAGAGTAAAAAAGTTGGTTTAAAGCTCAACGTTCAGAAAACTAAGATCATGGCATCTGGTCCCATCACTTCATGGGAAATAGATGGGGAAACAATGGAAATAGTGACAGATTTTATTTTGGGGGGCTCCAAAATCACTGCAGATGGTGACTTCAGCCATGAAATTAAAAGATGCTTGCTCCTTGGAAGACAAGTTATGACCAATCTAGACAGCATATTAAAAAGCAGAGATATTACTTTGCCAACCAAAGTCTGTCTAGTCAATGCTTTGGTTTTTCCAGTAGTTATGTATGTATGTGAGAGTTAGAGTATAAAGAAAGCTGAGTGCCAAAGAATTGATGGTTTTGAACTGCGGTGTTGGAAAAGACTCTTGAGAGTCCCTTGGGCTGCAAGGAGATCCAACCAGTCCATCCTAAAGGAATTCAGTCCTGAATATTCATTGGAAGGACTGATGCTGAAGCTGAAACTCCAATACTTTGGCCACCTGATACAAAGAACTGACTCATTTGAAAAGACCTTGATGCTGGGAATGATTGCAGGTGGGAGCAAAAGGGGACAACAGAGGATGAGATGGTTGGATGGCATCACCAGCTCAATGGAAATGAGTTGAGTAAGCTCTGGGAGTTGGTGATGGACAGGGAAGCCTGGCATGCTGCGGTCCATGGGGTCACAAAGAGTCAGCTAGCACTGGGCACCTAATCTGAACTAAACTGGTAAATGTATTCATTTCCTAAGAATGCTGTAGCAAATTAACACAGACTTGGAGGCTTAAACAACAAAAAATGTTTTCTTTCACATTTGTAGAATTCTAAAATCAAAGCATCAGCAGGGCTTTCATGCCTCCAGAGGCTCTAGGGAAAATTCCATTTCTTGGCTTTCCATGATTCCAGTGGTAGTGAGCATTACTGGCCTTGTGACTATACCACTCTGTCTCTATCTTTACATGTCTTTCTCCTCTTTTCTGTGTGTCTCTGCTATGTGTGTGTTTTGTAAGGATATTTGCACTGAATTGAGGATAATCCAGGGTGATTTAATCTCAAAATCCTTCAGTTCATTTCAGTTCAGTCACTCAATCGTGTCCGACTCTTTGTGACCCCGTGAATCACAGCACGCCAGGCCTCCCTGTCCATCACCAACTCCTGGAGTTTATTCAAACTCATGTCCATCAAGTTGGTGATGCCATCCAGCCATCTCATCCTCTGTTGTCCCCTTCTCCTCCTGGCCCCAATCCCTCCCAGCATCAGAGTCTTTTCCAATGAGTCAACTCTTTGCATGAGGTGGCCAAAGTACTGAAGCTTCAGCTTTAGCATCATTCCTTCCAAAGAACACCCAGGACTGATCTCCTTTAGAATGGACTGGTCGGATCTCCTTGCAGTCCAAGGGACTCTCAAGAGTCTTCTCCAACACCACAGTTCAAAAGCATCAGTTCTTTGGCACTCAGCTTTCTTCACAGTCCAACTCTCACATCTATACATGACCACTGGAAAAACCAAAGCCTTGACTAGACAGACCTTTATTGTCAAAGTAATGTCTTTGCTTTTTAATATGCTATCTAGGTTGGTTATAACAAAATCCTTAATTATATCTAAAAAGACACTTTTTCCAAAGAAAGTAACACTCACAGATTCCAGGTATTAGGATGTGAGTATATCTCTGCCCCTTCCCCCAAATTCACTCCATGTGTGTGAAATACATTCACTTCATCCCAATACCCCCAAATGTCTCAACCAGTTACAGCATTAAGTCTAAGTTTAAAATTTCATCCAATTACCATCAGTTTTTAAAGTTCCAAATCTTATGATCTAAATCAACCCAGTCAGGTACAGGTGAGACTCTGGTATTAATGATATAAGACTCTTCTCCATCTGTAGACCTAAGAGACTAGAACACAAGTTTTCAGTTTCTAAAAAACAGTAGTGGGATACATAGAATAGATAGTCACTTTCCAAAATGGAGAAAAGGGAAGGAATAAAAGAAAAACTACCCTAAACAAGCTTGAAATCCAGCAGAGCAAATTCCATTCAGTTTCTGCAGCTCAGTGCAGCTCTGGGCCCACTGCAGCTCCAGACACCTCTGCCCGCAGCTCTTGCCTCTGCCTCTGAGCCCTTGGCCTCTGCAATCTTGCCTCTATCCTTGGAGTCACTGCTTTTTCTTCAAGGGTAGCACATGCTTGCAACTAAGGAGTTCTATCAGCTCACTTTCTAAGTATAGAATTTTGGGAATCCAACAGCCCACTTTTACCTTACCCTATCTCTGTCTCCTTTGGTCTAAGCTGGCCATGCTTCTGTTTATACAATGGTTTCAAAACCCTTGTGGGTTTTTGTAGATGTGATTAACATGTACAATCAGTTGACATTAAATAAAGGAGGTGATCTGATCCAACCAGTTGCCTTAAGAGAAGAATTGAAGCTTCCCTGAAGAAGAAGATATTCTGTCTGTGGAAGCAGTATCAGCCCCTCTTTAAGAGTTTTCATTCTACCCTTCTTAATAGCCTGCCTTATGGAATTTGGTTTATGTTCCCCTCTCACCATCATAGCCACCACCTTTGGTGGTGCAATGGTAAAGAATCTGCCTCCCAGTGCAGGAGAAGCAGGAGACATGGTTTCAATCCCTGCCCTCTTGGAGGAGAGCATGGCAGCCCACTCCAGTATTCTTGCCTGGAGAATCCCATGGACAGAGGAGTCTGGTGAGCTACAGTCCATGGGGTCACAAAGAGTCAGACACGACTGAACACACACACACGAGCACTATCATAGTAGCTGCCTTCTCTTGCTTCCTCTTTAAGGTTCTTCTATAACCCACCACTTTTCTTTATGCTTCCCATCTAGTTTTAAGGGTTTTAATACAACTCATAATAAACAAACAACCCAATTAAAAAGTGAGCAGAAGACCTAAACAGACATTTCTCCAAAGAAGACATACAGATGGATAACATACACATGAAAAGATGCTCAGCATCACTCATTATTAGAGAAATGCAAATCAAAATCATGATGAGGTATCATCCCACACCAGTCAGAATGGCCATCATTAAAAAGTCTACAAACAATAAATGCTGGAGAGGGTGTGGAGGAAAGGGCACCCTTTTACACTGTTGCTAGGAATACAAACTGATACAACCACTATGGAAAACAGTATGGAGATTCCTTAAAAAACTAGGAAGAAAACTACCACACAACCCAGCAATCCCACTACAGGGCATATACTCTAAGGAAACCAGGAGTGAAAGAGGCGCATGTGCCCCAGTGTCCATTACAGCACTATTTACAATAGCTAGGACACGGAAGCAACCTATGTGTCCATCTTTAGATGAATGCATAAGGAAGCTGTGGTACATATACACAATGGAGTATTACTAACTCATAAAAAGGAATGTACTTGAGTCAGTTCTAGTGAGGTAGATGAACCTAGAGTCTATTATACAGAGTGAAGTAAGTCAGAAAGAGACAAATACCATATATTAACAAATACCTATGGAATCTAGAAAAATAGTGCCAATGATTCTATGTACAGGTTAGCAAAGGAGACACAGATGTAAAGAACAGACTTTTGCACTCAGTGGGAGAAGGAGAGGGTGGGATGACTTGAGAGAATAACAGTGAAACACATATATTGCCATATGTGAAATAGATAACCAGCGAGAGTTCGATGTATGAAGCAGGGCACCCAGAACCAGTGCTCTGTGACAGCCTGGAGGGCCAGGGTGGAGAGGGAGGCAGGAGGGGAGTTCAGGACGGAGGGGACACATGTATACCTATGGCTGATTCTTGTCAAGGTATGGCAAAAGCCTTCACAATATGGTAATTATCCTCCAATTAAAATAAGCTTAAAAAAAGAGGGTAACAAATATAACCAACACAGAGATTTTACAAACATTTCAGAAGGCTGCACAGTTCTAACAGTCATGGTCTTTGACTTACAGTTCTTAGCTCTTTCTGAAACAAGAAATCAGATTCTTCAGGGTTTTAATTTACTCGAGGAAGGGGCTTGCTACATACCTCTTCTATTAATCTTTTCTTCTCTAAAGGCTTTCTTACTAATTTTAAGGTTGACTACAGGTAGTGAGTTCCTGGCCAGCCCCCTTCTATGCAGAGAAATGGCTGAGTACCTATCTCTATGTGTTTAGGTGACAGACAAAATTATATGGACTTTAACTTATAAACACCTTAATATTGCTAATAAGTAACATTTTCCTAGTCTGATAATATGGATGTTTTTCAAAATATCAAGATTCAAAGCGTAACTGTTTATAATACCCAAGCTCATCGTCATTGATTGGATTTCTAATGGCTCATTTATTCAGAATGACCGAAAGGAACTTTTCAAAATGAACGCTATTCGCATCATGAAGGCTAAGGCAGTAGGCTGATGAAAATGACCTTAGATAGAATGGTCAAAATCTGCTTTATTTCCTATTTCTATATCAAGAGAGATAATTTTATGGAAAGAAATGAATACAAGGAAGGCTGTGTTAAATAGAAATGCAGTAGTGTTTTACCTTTTGGTGATTCCTTTACTAAAAGAAATTCAAAGATTTTATAGGTAAATTTAGTACCATAGTGCTGCAGACAATAGGAATTAACGTGTTCAGATTTTTATCATTCCTCATTCAAGCTCAATAAGCAAAAGAATACAGAAGAATCTGGTGACTCCTGAGATTTTGCAATGCACACAAATTGGTTAAGTCTTCCAAAGGTGAATTCTTTGGGTCCAACTTTTCTGTCTTAACTATGAAAATGAGCTACTGTGTCCATAATGATTCTCCAAGAGCTGATGGTTATCAACTGTGTGGTCATAGATGTGGTATACAGTACTGTGGAAGGAAAGGAGACACTGCATGAAGAAAAAAAAAAAAAGCCATTTTCTATTTTTAAGTCTCATGACTGCCCCCTAAATCCCTTGCCTCATTTCCTTCTAACAGCTGTCTTTAAAATTGGAGACAATATGTGTCCAAGAGAAAATAAAGGCTGAGGCTTTCAAATGTTCCTCTGGGAACTGTATGCAATAGAGTTCCTTCATGCAGATCATTTACCCTTTAGTTTTAAAATCGTATACAGTGCATCATTCAGTACCAAGAAACTTGATATGTAACCAGACTTTGCTGATGATTTATGATGATGATAATGATCAATATTTCTCAATTTTCAAAACAGTTTGAACAGATGCTTAAGCCTTATGGATACCTAATTTTTAAGGATGAGTCTGTGTGCAGAGTTCTTTGTTAAAATAAAATAAAAATCTATTTATTTATTTATTCATCAGATATGTATTCCTTACTAGATTTCTTTGTGTAAATCATGTAAACTCTATCAGTCTCAGTTTTTTCATTCATAAAATGGAGATAATAATAAAATACGTAAGACAAAGGATTGCTTGCAACTAACTCACTTAGAGTGCCTGGCACATTGTTGGTATGATTAACTTGTGTTCTTGTTATAATTGTGGGTGATAATACTATTATAGCTCCATGTATGGTTCTTCTCCTAGGTAAAGGGCATGGAAGGAATCAGCCATGGTCCCTTTTTTGAAAAATTCCTTGTCTAGTGGGAGAAAAGCCATATAAACATTTAATTGCACTTCACTTTTACACCTGCAGAAATGTAAGCCCATGAATAGAGTGTTATGGGGTTCTCAGGAGGCACTAGTGGTGAAGAACGAACTGCCGCTGCAGGAGATGGAAGAGACGTGGGTTCAGTCTCCGGAGGGATTGGGAAAATCCCTTGGAGGAGGGCATGGCAACCCGCTCCAGTAGTCTTGCCTAGAGAATCCAATGGACAGAGGAGCCTGGAGGGCTACAGTCCATAGGGTTGCAAACAGTCGGACATGATTGAAGTGACTTAGCACACACACATATAGAGTGGAATGGTGACCCAGAGGGGACAATGCTACCATTTCCTTGGATTAGTAGGAAAGGCTTGGATGGAGAGTCAGTTTTTAAGCTGAGTCTTGAAGGATGGGAGGGAAATCACAAATCAGGCTGGAAATTGGAGAAAATTTTTGTAAGTAAAGAAAAAACATCTGAGAGATATGAATGAAAATGGCTCAAATATAGAGCAGCTGGTAGTTCAGGAAGGATGCAACATAGAGAACATGTGAGGGGTGGCTGGGAAATAAGGTATTTTATTGATAGATTGCCTATTTCTCCCACTAGAACTTAAATTTCATCAGGATAAGGACTTGTTTTATTTTCTTCTGTATCTCCAACAACTACCAAAGTACTAAAATGTACGATACATCTATATTGGTTGAACAAATAAATTACCTCTTAATTATTTGAGTTAATAATTTGTAATTTCCCTTCCATCCTTCAAGGCTCAGCTTAAAAATTGACTCTTCATCCAAGCCTTTCCTACTAATCCAAGGAAATGGTAGCATTGTCCCCTCTGGGTCACCATTCCACTCTATATGTGTGTGCGCTAAGTCACTTGCCTCTAACATTCTTTTTTATCCATTTCCTATGTGCCCCTATGCCACTTTGTTAGTAACTTAGAAACTCACTCGGTAAAGAATCTGCCTGCAGTGCAGGAGACCTGGGTTCGATCCCTGGGTTGGGAAGATCCCCTGGAGAAGGAAATGGCAACCCACTCCAGTATCATTGCCTGGAAAATCTCATGGACAGAGGAGCCTGGTGAGCTGCAGTCCATGGGGTCACAAGGAGTCGGGCACAACTAAGCGACTAACAAACACTTACTTACTTAACACTTAGAAACTATAGGGCTTCCCTGGTAGCTCAGCTGGTAAAGAATCGCCTGCAATGCAGGAGACCCTGGTATGATTCCTGGGTCAGGAAGATCCACTGGAGAAGGGATAGGCTACCCACTCTGGTATTCCTGGGCTTCCCTGGTGGCTCAGTTGGTAAAGAATCCACCAGCAAATGCAGGAGATCTGGGTTCAACCCCCAGGTTGGGAAGATGCCCTGGAGAAGGGAAGGGCTAACCACTTCAGTATTCTGGCCTGGAGAATTCCATGGACTGGTATAGTCCATGGGGTCACAAAGAGTCGGACATGACTGAGCGACTTTGGCTTTAGAAAACTATGCCTTTCTGTGTAGGTATCATATCTCTCTTATAGATTAGAAGCTCTTTATGAAAATCTTTATGAAACACAATCAGTGTTATGACTGCTGGCACAGAGTAGATATGCATGAAGGTTTGGTGAATTTAAATACTAAAGCGTACAATACTCCTATTCATTTCTGCTTCACTACAGGGCATGGGTATGGTAGATGCTGAAATAGGAAGGAGAAAAAGATGCAGAAGGTCAGCTCTTCCTTCCTCACTCTGGGCATCTAGAGGCTGTTTGCTCTCACCTGCTTTCAGAGAAATAAAAGCTACACTGCACAAGCAGGTGTTTATACCACGTGTGGCACAGCACAGCCCAGTTCAGTGTCTAGGACACAGGTATCTTTAGGTAGTAGTTGCCAGATACTGGGTTTTTGCCTACACAGGATGAGTATCTCAAATATATTGTTTGCACAATTTTGATAGACCCAAACACATTTTACAGGTACAACCTCCCCAACATTTTTTTGTGGGTAAATTGTTTTATATAAAGAAAACACGACTCTAGTGGGAACTGGTGGAGTGATTTAGGGAGGTCAAAACTAACAATGCAGCAGATGGCTATCAACTCCCTTTACAGAGTTATGTCTGGAATTTTTCGCACGTTGTCCTCCCTATTCCTCCCTTGAAATGTGACATGGTGGTTATAAAAATGTGTGATCTTTGCCCTCTAGGATTTATAGCCAGCTACAGAAGAGACTTTTCAAAAGAAAATTATAGCATAAGGCAGAATGTAATGGGGGAAACAGTTCCAGTCATAAGCAACCATGAGCCTAAACCTTAGCTGCTAAAATGCTCAAGTGTTCTCATTCTCTTAATGGTTAGGTTAGCTCCAGGAGGACCCTGGATAGGACCCTGTCAACCCTATGCATTGTTGTAGCCCAGCCCAGTTCAGTGCCTAGGACATAGTAGGTATCGAACCTTCCCCACCTAGTGAAAGAGTTTGGTTGTCTTTCTAACCCATCATGATGCTTCTGCAGCTCCTTACGAATGTATTCTTTGTTCAAGGGCTAGTGCAGTCAGTATTCATCATATCTTACAGTGTGTGTGTGTCCCCTCCAGAGGAGATGTGTGACGGGGGAGGGGTGTGGTAGGAAGAGTGCTAGACTGGTCATCCATTTGAGTCCCTTCTCTAGCTTTCCAGATGTGTCCTCTTGGTACCTCTCTTAACTCTGAGACCCACCTACCAGGTAGGAACAGTTCCTCTCCTGCTGTCCTCCCGAAAAAGTTGGAGATGAAATTGTTTATAAATTATCATATAGTGTAACAAAGGTAAATAACAGTTATTCCAAATCTAGTCAGGATGGATGAAGTGGGTGTGTTCTTGAGCTCTTTGGTGAGCCATTTGACCACGGAGTGTTCCACTGACCTGGTTGGTGGAAGCTACTAGGATGCTTATGGAGGAGGAGGAGGATGCCCCTATTCTTACAGGAGGCAGATAACATCACCATGATGAGCATCCTGGCTTTTTATAAGAATGATATATCATATATGCATTATAACAAATTCTCAGACTCATTTTTGTATTTTTATTTTTAAAATCTCTGATATTTCTTGCATAGTATCACTTAGCAAGAAGGCCTCAGAAATTGACTTTCAGCTCTTCTTTGCTGAGAAATACTTGTAAATGTACATCCAGCTCTGAGATAAAAACAGGCTATGCCAATCTATGTTACTGCCTTACATGCTGGCTGTGACTGGTGTTGATAGCTTCACAAGGGATAGAAATGTACATGTGACGTGAAAGCTAGAGGCAGACTCTCAGATCAATCCATCCTTAGGCTTAAAGTTGAAAAGCAAACCCTTGTCGAAGAGTTAGTAGTTAAGCATTATCAACCACATATGTATGCACACACATATCTGCTCCTCTCCTAGTAAGATGAATGCAGTGAAGGATATAAGATGCACGAATGCTATAAAGGTGAATAGAACAAGGGGGCCCCTGGAAGGGAAAAGGGACACTGAAATACTATCCTGGAGGCATTAGGAGATAAAGTCTATTAAAAGATCGAATCACAGGTTTTGATGTTTTGATCAAAACAAGCTTATTTACAAAACATAAACAGACTCAGGTTTTGAAAATAAACTCATGGTTATCAAAGGGAAAATGAAGGGGGGGGGGATAAATTAGGAGCTTGGGATTAATAAAACCACACTACTATATATTAATATAAAATAGATAACCAACAAGGACCTACTGTATAGCAGAGGGAATACTGCTCACTATTCTGTAATAATCTATATGGGAAAAGACTCTGAAAAAGAATGAATATATGTATAATTGAATCACTTTGTTGTACACCTGAAACTAACACTATGTTTTAAATCAACAATACTCCAATAACATTTTCTATAAAGATGAAATTATGTAAATTCCAATTATACTGACTACATATATTAATTTATGATCAATTGCAAACTGAGTTTAAACATTTTAGGGAAAACTTGCATTTTAAGACCGCTTGTTCTATTTCTTAAAACAGAGGAGAAATTTAAGTGGTATCACACACTTAAATAGCTAATTTCCTTCAACATAGTTTCTTGGTTAGTCAAAATTCCTTTCTGTTCATGTGGCAAAGACTCTGAGTTGATTTCTTTATAAATTATTCTCCTGTTTTTGTGAAGTGTACATTGTTGAAATAAGAGTGGTTGGCTAGATGACCAAAACTTCAATGTTCTTCCAGGTACCTTTGGCAGTCTTCATGTTGAACCATGTGGGTTTTGACCAGGCATCCTGAGTGTATAAAAGGATTATGTAATTCCTCCCAAATGTTCTCTTCCCAATAAGGAAAGAAAATAGAATTATCTGACTCTTACAAATATACCTTTATGCAACATTCCTCTGGTGCTACTCAAAAGATGCTCAGTTTTTGCCAAGTTGAGGTCTCGTGGGATTTACAAGGCTCTTTGAAGTTGTGTCAGAAACACTATGAAAAACATTTTATCCAACAACTGACTTCATGAAAACAGAAAGTCAGAATTCTGAAAATTTAGCACTTTGGGGAATGACAGAGTGCTAAAATGTTTTGGGGAGGTACATTTAGGATTATGACAATGAAAATCAGGTTAACAATAGGAAATGTACCAGCTAGCATTCTTGAGTGAAAAGAGTAGAACCCTATCATACTGGTTTACACAGCAAAAGAATGTATTAAAGGATATTAGGCAGCTCGCAAATCCTCTAGGTGTTCAAAGAATGGGCCTTAGAAGCTACGGGACCAAGAACAATGCCCAAACCATACACTGAGGTTAATCCAGCTGAGTCCTTGCTCCTATTGTTACTCAGCACAGATATACACCTTACCATGCTGCTTGGCACTCAGTTCTAGAACTTACATCACTGCTTCTCTGCAAACAAGTTGTCTCTCTGATTATCCTTTCCAGACAATGGTTTCCCAAAGGTTTCCCTTCTTCATCATGTTGACGTCTTTCCAAATAAAAATCTCATGTAATATATCTATTTTTACACTAGCTTCAAGAAAGGTTAGGAAAGAGTTTCTGACTTCTACCCTAGAGAGGTGGCACACAACAAGGGAAATACTCAAATACTAGAGAGAGAATTAAATACTGGTCACATCCATGACAAAAGTTCATAACAAAGTAATGTTTTTATTTGCTCTTTCCCCTCAGCTAATGCAGGATTTCAGCCCCCACCAAAGACACCTTTAATATTTTGTGGGACTTCCAGATGAAGTCATAAAATAATCTGAATCATTACCAATGAGGGAATATTTGGACAAAGTATCTCTCAACATTTCTGATATGGTATTCTGTTTAAAAAGTACCATCACAATCTTATTGCCATTGTTTAGTCATGAAGTTGTGTCCAACTCTTTTGCAACACCATAGACTATACTCTGCCAGGCTCTTCTGTCTATGAGATATCCAGGCAAGAATACTGGAGTGGGTTGCCATTTCCTCCTCCAGGGGATCTTCCTGACCCAGGGATTGAACCCACATCTCCTGTGCCTCCTGCATTGCAGGAGGATTCTTTACCACTGAGCCACCTGGGAAGCCCAACATAGTCTTGATTTCTCCCCAAAGTCTCATATCAGCTTTTAGGAAAGCATATCTTTCCATTTTTAGTTGCAGCCAGGTCTGTGTCTTTATCACTGGCCTCAGATATGTATCCCATGGGCACTGGGCCATGTGTAAAATCTAAGTTCTTTATAATCACTGCACATATAATGGTTCTGTTCCTGCACCCATTGTCAGGGAATTTTACAGCTGGGTCAGTATCTGCGCTATCATGGTTTTTCAGCTTTAAATATCAAAAGTCTTTATTTCACTTCATTTTCTGAAAGAAATTTTCTCAGTGTAGAACTCTAGACGGATAGTTTGTTTTTTTAATGATTCAAAGATGTCACCCCGTCGGCTTCTGGCTTGCAACGTTTGACTGTCTAAACCAAAATAAAAACAATGTCTACGGTTAGCCTTAGCTATGGATCAACATATATGACCCCATGCGGTGGTTTAGTCGCTAAGTTATGTCTGACTCTTGGGCTCTACTGGCTGTACCCTGCCAGGCTTCTCTGTCCATAGGATTTTCCAGGCAAGAATACTGGAGTGAGTTGCCATTTCCTTCTCCAGGGAATCTTCCCAATCCAGGAATTAAACCCAGGTCTCCTGTACTACCCAAAGTCTCATATCAGCTTTGAGATTATAAGGGCTTCCCTGGTGGTGCAGAGGTTAAAGCGTCTGCCTGCAATGTGGGAGACCGGGGTTCGATCCCTGGGTCCGGAAGAGCCCCTGGAGAAGGAAATGGCAACACACTCCAGTATTCTTGCCTGGAGAATCCCAGGGACGGGGGAGCCTAGTGGGCTACAGTCTACGGGTCACAAAGAGTTGGACACGACTGAGCGACTTCACTTTCACTTTCACTCCTGCACATGGCACCCCACTCCAGTACTCTTGCCTGGAAGATCCCATGGATGGAGGAGCCTGGAAGGCTGCAGTCCATGGGGTCGCTGAGGGTTGGACACGACTGAGCGACGTCAATTTTACTTTTCACTTTCATTCTTCACTCTCACGCACTGGAGAAGGAAATGGCAACCCCCTCCAGTGTTCTTGCCTGGAGAATCCCAGGGATGGGGGAGCCTGGTGGGCTGCCGTCTATGGGGTCGCACAGAGTCGGACACGACTGAAGCGGCTCAGCAGCAGCCACAGAGCGACTTCACTTTCACCTTCACTCCTGCACTGCAGGCAGAGCTACCAGGGAACCCATAAGCCTCAGAGTAACCACTAAAAAGCAATAGCAACAATGTCGACAGAGACACAGCTAATAAAAATAATAATGTAGAAAACCAGAATTACACATCCATTACTCCACTAATCTCCTTGTTCCCTCAAAAAGACAGAAAGAGGAGAAAAAGAAACAAACTAGGTATTGCAAAATAGGTGGCGCAACAATATTGATTATTGATAAAATGCAAATAGTCTAATCACTGCAACTATAAGGTAGAGGATGTCAGGTCGCATTTAAAAGAAGACCCAACTAACTATACGCTGTTTTTAAGAAACTCGCTTGTATATATGGAAAACTCATTTTAGGTAAAAAGACATACTAGTACAAAACCCACTGAGGAAAGCCACTGATGATTTGTGTGTATAAAATCTTAACATTTGAGGGATTACCCTGGTGGTCCAGCGATTAAGAACCCACCTTCCAATGCAGAGGACTTGGATTGTATCCCTGTCAGGGAACTAAGATCCCACATGCCACAGGGCAATTAAGCCTGCACACCACAACTAAGATCCAACACAGTCAAATAAATAATAAACATTTTAAAAAATCTTAACATTTGAAGAAACTTCATAATCTATTTTCAAATTAACAATCAATTCACATCACCTGTAAGTTCAGCTAGGCACTGAAATGAAGGGATACAGAGGATCAGAGAATGTCATCTCTAAATTTCATAAGAGATTTGATCATATTCTAAGAAGAATGAAATAAATTTCTAGTGTTTGAATTTGGAACCAGAACATTTCAGTAGTCCAAATTCTCTGTTTCATTACTTTGTGGTTTTTGTTAAAGCACACCTCTCTGGGACTCCGTTTTTGTTTTGTTTTGTTTGGTAGAACAGTGCGTTCTCTAGGGAGATAGGGAGTCATTTATCAGAATTCTAAAATATTCTGAGACCACCTCACTATCCTCTTAGACTCATGTACACTCACGCTGAGTTGGAAGGTTCTATACAATCTGAGTGTATACTTTGAAAATTTCCCAGTGATGCCAATCAACCTCCCCATCTGCAACTCCACAGCCTACCCAGCAGTTAAAGATCGATCAACTAGATAATTTCTATGGCCCTTCCATCCATGACATGTTATGATTCTTTATTTTATGCAGAATTAACATTTGGGTGTTCTTCAAATTACCTCAGATCTGTGACCACCTATTGGACCAGCATTGACAATCCCTAGACTTGGTTCCTTGCAATTTACCATTTCCTTTCAATTGATGGGTTAGAAATGGCACTCTGTTGATTAACCTATAAATATTTTATTTCAGACTGAATGCACAGATCTAATAAAGAATACACTGTAGATGCACATATTTAGTTGTCTATGCAATTC
The DNA here is from genome assembly GCF_032405125.1 of Capricornis sumatraensis. Lineage (NCBI taxonomy): Eukaryota > Metazoa > Chordata > Mammalia > Artiodactyla > Bovidae > Capricornis > Capricornis sumatraensis. The sequence goes on along the minus strand of NC_091073.1, from coordinate 55,300,058 downwards.
AGTTCATCACAGGATAATTGCTTAGGGACTGTTCAGTGTTGCCTTGGTCTAGGGTGGTCTTGGCCTTGATCTGTTGAAAAAAAATCAATGAAGTCTGTGCTTTTAAAAAGAGAGCACTACATTAGTTTTACTAGTTCACAAAACTAGAAAGTAGGTCATTGCCCAACATTGCAGTAATTGCTGCTGCCTCCTCAGTGGCAGATACTGGGGGCAGGACAGTCACCCAGAGCCCGGAGGTCAGAGGGAATCAGACCATGTGATGCCTAGAAGAGCTAGCCAAAGCATAGTCTTCTAAAGGGAAAGGAAGATCACCCTACTTAGCCCTCATCTAGGGCTACAGGAAATAATTTAGTGCCACAGCATATGGTTTGTTTTAGTTTTAACATGTCAGAGATGTTTCCTTTAATTATTTTCCCATTACTTTTTGCCTTTTTAAAATAGACTTTTACTCATCCCTCCCCTGAGAGTGCTTGAGGATTCTGTGTTATTTCATTTCTAATATGTTGCATTTCAAAAGACTTGGAGAATTAAATCTTGGCAGAAAAGTGGGGGCTAATTAAGTAAGAGTGGGTCATGTTCTAATTTTCCATTCTTAGTCAGAATGAAGGTCTTTTTAATTGTAGGACTTAAGTTAAGGGAATAAGACTTTAATTCAAATAATTATGAACATCACTTTCTCATACATAGGTCAAAAGAGAACCTTGTATAAATCCCACTGAGGGAAGCTGCCTCTGTTTCAGAAGGAAGAAGATGGAAGAAAAGTAGAAAAGCAATAGGTTACAGGCAGGAGTGATACTGCTCTGATGTTAGCTCCTCTATGGTGTGCAGTGTGTTACGCTTATATTTCTTGGGGAGACCTAACCAATATAATTAACCAAGGCTAAACCTATTGGAAATAAGAAGTAGGATAAATCTTTTCCCTTTGACCTTTTATCTCAGTTCTCCCTTTCATTGCCCTGACTCCCAATGTCTTCCCTTCCATGCTTGTCTTCTTACTACAGAGAAGGTGCCTTTCTTGCTCTCAGGTACCTATAAGGCTATGATACAGCATAACCCCAGGAGGCCCCATTTAGAATCCAGTTAAAAATGGTACCTGGGGTTAGGCAATACTATGGCCTGTTACTTTTATTGAAGATCTAAAAACTTTACAGCAGCAGAACCTCACTTTCCAGTGGTGAAGAACCAGGAAACCTGGGAAGGGGGGCACAACAAGAGAGACATTTGAACTTTTAACTTCCTAGTGTTCTAGTATCACTGCATTTGTAAGGGTACCATATGGCCCTGGCAAGGAACTTCAAAGGATGGCATCACTGCTGCATTGCTCTGTGCATTCTCTAAAGAATATGATGGGGAAGAACAAGAATTTGCTACCAGGGATCTTGTGATTAAGTAGAAAGTGCTTGAGATGCATCACAGGCAGACCTTGCTTTATTGTGCTTGGTTTTGTTGTTCTTAGCAGATACTACATTTCTTGCAAATTAAAGGTTTGTGGCAACCCTACATCAAGCAAGTCTATCAGTGCAGTTTTTCCATCACCATTTTCTCACTTCATGTCTTTATATTGCATTTTGGTAATTTTTGCAATATTTCAACTTTTTAAAATCTTCATTATATTTGTTTTGGTGATCAGTGATTATCATTACTATTGGAATAAGATGACTCATTGAAGGCTCAGATGATGGTTAGCATTTTTAACAATAAACTATTTTTAAACTAACATATATACATTGCTCTTTTAGATATAATGCTATTGAACACACAATAGACTACAACATACTGTAAATATATGAACTGCACATGCATCCTCAGTCATGTCTGACTCTGTGATCCCTACCAAGAGTGCAGCCTACCAGGCTCATCTGTCCATGGAATTTTCCAGGCAAGAATATTGGAGTAGGTTGCCATTCCCTTCTCCAGGGGATCTTCCTGACCCAGGGATTGAACCTGGGTCTCCTGCATTGCAGGCAGATTCTTTACCATCTGAGACACCAGAGAAGCCCTTATAAGAATGGTAAAACTAAAAATTGGTGTGGCTTGCTTTATTTTGGTGGTCTGGACCCAAACTTGCAATATCTTCCAGGTTGGCCTGTATATTCTTTCAACCTCTTGACATCATTATGGGGCTGGAAAAATCAGACATTACTGTATCAGCTATATCAGACTGAAAACTAAATCTGAGAGACCAAGCTACATTCTTACTACTCAACTGTCTACCCTCTTCAGTATTTGCCTCTCGCTAGGTCACGTTGTTTTCCCAGGACAGCCCATGTCCAATGACTACTTGATATAGGAGTAAAAGTGCCCAGTTCCCTTTGGTCTATTTGGGATAATTCTGGAGGGCCATCAAAGCTTCAGAGCCATCTGTAGATGTGGCTGACGTCTTTCTTGAGTCTATACCACAACTCAACTTCTTCCTCTGCTCAAACTGCTTCTTTCTTCCCTTCTATAGGCACTGATTGAAGTCAGCTCAGTTCAGTTTCTTGGTCATGTCCAGTTCTTTGTGACCCCATGGACTGCAGCACACCAGGCTTCCCTGTCCATCACCAACTCCCAGAGCTTGCTCAAACTCATGTCCATCAAGTTGGTGATGCCATCCAGTCATCTCATCATCTGTCATCCCCTTCTCCTGCCTTCAGTCTTTCCCAGCATCAGGGTCTTTTCCAGTGATCGAAGAGTAGTCCCAAACACAGTTCACCAGACTTTGTCCTAGAGTCTTCTTCTCAGAGTACGCAGTCAGTGATAGAGAGCAAATACAAAGAGTGGATTACCAAGGTAAATACGTTGGTTACCAAATGTGTCTGGTTGCTCAAATTTCATGAGTCATCTCCAGAGACTGATAAAGGGACTACATTCCAGAACCAGGGATAAGGCAAGAAAGACAAGATCACTTTGTGCCCTGGCTCCATCTTCTCTCCCACTGGCAAAAGTCTACCCCATAGGCTGACAACCTCTCCACGATTCTTAGCTGAGTCATTCAGCCACTTCAGGTGACCACCGGGGAAGCCAGATTCTTCTCTTGTTCAGTCTAGCCCTCGCCTAGGTACTGAGTTCTTCCCATCAGTCAGGAGTTCACAGGAAGTTCCCAAATCTGTATTGGTGGTAGTAACACACCCAGAATTTCTGACCACATGCATGGCATGAGCCTTCAATGGCACAGCTCCAGTCAGAAGGGACTGAGTCACATAGGGCTGAATGGAGGTGCAACGGAACGTAAACTAAGATCTGGAACATACACCATGATCACTATATATATATGGAACTCATGACATATTTATCTTATTAATGAACTATTTACTTCTCTTAGATTGTTAGAGAGGAGGGAAGCAGAACAGAGAGAGTGGCAAAAACAATAATATCATATAAGAAATAAATTGTGGAATTGCATAGAGCTCACCAGAGGCTTCTCTGGTGGCTAAGATGGTTAAGAATCTGCCTGCTTTGCAGGAAACCCGAGTTCAATCCCTGGGTCAGGAAGATTCCCCTGGAGAAGAAAATAGCAACCTATTCCAGTATTCCTTCCTGGAGATTTCCATGGACAGAGGAGCCTGGCAGGCTATAGTCCATGGGGTCACAAAGAGTCAGACACAACTTAACAACTAACACAACTATTACCATAGAGCTCTACAGTTAACAAAAATGGAAAAATATACTTTTACAGAGGAGAAATTGTGAGACATTTTTATTTCTAGTCACACACAGCATTTAACTCACCCTCTTTCAGCAAAGAGGAGAATTTGATGGCTGGGATAAACTAGATTTTGTTAGGCTAAAGAAAAGCTAGAAAGAAGATTCTGGAAGGACATTGGAGGTGAAATACAATCCAATCACCTCACTTTATAAATTAGCAAGCAGATGGAGAGAAGAAAAATGAGCTCTGTGTCAGTTTTTGATCTAGGAGGAAATGATTAACAAAGAAGTGATTATATTCATATTAAAATTAAGTGGTGTCCTCATTAAAACTTTGTCTCTTAGGAAAGGACAGACTTGGGTAGAAACTTACCTTTCTTGAATTTCTATTGTGTTTTACAGATTTAACACTTATTATTTCTAATTAACTGATTAATCTTCTCAAAATTCTAGGAGGTAGATATTATTACACCTATTAATTAAGAAGCTTAGTAGCCTGGACAAGGCCAGATTAGTAATTAGTAACTTCTGGAATCAAATCCTGATTTCTGACCCTAAATATCATGTTCATACAACAGTATCACACTGACTCCAGAAGTGAAACAGTTCAAGATTACCCAAGCCAAGAAAAAAAATGATATCATATTTTCATGTTAATACACTGTCTCCACTTCCTTTTCATCTTAAGTGACTTAACAGCATCAAATATTAGAACAATGGCTTGCCCCAAGTTCATAAAAGCTTAACTTTCTGTTTGATTCAATAAAACATTGACATAAAAAGGAGCAGAAATATTCAGGAAAGACACATTTCTGAGTTTCCTTACTGCTGGGGTCAGGGACACAAAGCCCTCTCAGGATCTCCTAGTGTCAAATGAGAGGCATTTGGCTCCTGGGGCTACAAGGTTTCTTCCAGGTCGAAAACAAGACAAAAACAAACACACCAAGCACTGTGGGCCTGCACAGTTCTTTTCTTTTTAATGCCAAGCTATACAATTCCCAAAATAGCAACACTGCTGGGGAAGGCGGAGACTCACTGAAATCCTGACCCCCTGCAAACACAAGCAGGGCAGATGCTTCAGGAGATGGAAGCAAGTCTCAGTGAGCAGCCCGAGCTTTTTGCCTGCAGTGGTGGAGATTAATTGGCTTCTGCTGGCTGGCTGCACCATCTATGGGAAGCCTGGATGCTGTCATCGTAACAGTCATAATTCAGGTATTACTTGGAAAAAGAAGTGATGCCTTAGGCCCAAGTATCTGATCACTCGAAGGGAGTGTTTAATTTTTCTCCTAAGTCAATGGTTTTTCTTCCTCCCTTTTCTCCTCCTTCCCTCTCTCATGCTTGCTATTATACCAGGTATAGTGCTAAGAACTTACATGTGTTAACTAATGTAATCCTCAGAACAACCCTACAAAAGGTGTATTTGCTATCCTCATTTTATAGATGAACAGACTGATGTGCAAAAAAATTAAACCAATATCTTGGGTCACACAGCAAGTACTGGGGGCCAGGGCTTGAACTTGAGCAGCCTGGCTCAGGAGTCCATGCCCACAGCCTGGGTGCTATTCAGTTAGAGTCTACACTGCACATGTTCCCTACTTCCCAGTCTTGGTTAATCTTGTGCTTATTTGTTTACAAATATCACTAAAAATGCTTGGCTTAACCCAAAGCACCTTAATCAGGTTTTGCTTTTATTTTTTCTCATTTGATTCCTAATAGCACTGCTTTACTTTGGACTGCTGGGAGTGACTCTATATGCCTATTTTATCGACTCATTTATTCTTCATCTGCAGCTTCAAGTTCATCTGCAGCCTTCCAACACTCCTGTTCTAGCCACACCTGATGTCCTGCAGTACTTTACTCTGCTTTGCCCATGCTCTTTCTACTTCTCTTCCTGGCCTTCTATATCTGGGGACTATGTTTCCTCATCCTAACCCTTAAGTAGGAACATTCTGCTGCTGCTGCTGCTGCTAAGTCGCTTCAGTAGAGTCTGACTCTTCACGACCCCATGGACTGCAGCCTACCAGGCTCCTCTGTCCATGGGATTTTCCAGGCAAGAGTACTGGAGTGGGGTGCCATCACCTTCTCTGAGGAACATTCTAATAACTTACTAATGTGTCCTTTGCCCTTTCTAGATCAAACTGTCCCTGAGAGACATAACAATGTTTTATTCTTCTCTGTGTCATTTCCTGTAAGACTTAATACAATAAAGACCTCAATTATCTTATAAATATTTTACCAGAAAAACTGAAACATGAGGAAAATCCTTTTAAGTATATCTGGTATTTAAAATATTCATAATTCTTTGTAGGGGGAGCTGTCCTGACCTAACAACTCTTAATTCTCTTACTTTTACTCTAAGGCTGTCAACTAGCAAAGGCAAGAAATATATACAAAGGTAATATGATAAAAAAAAAATTTCATGGTAAAAATAAATTTATGTTATTGTGCATACCTCATGGTGACTCCCCTCTGTTAGTACAGTGCCTAGCTGGAAGAGATGTACGTTTCCTGCTATCAGTCGTGGAATTTAAGGGTGCTCAGTAAACTTAAGTTTCCTTAAGTTTTACTGAAGGAAGCTTAAGTAAACGGTGGCTCAAATTTATCTGGGATCTAACGAGGGCCACAGAGGTAACTCAAAATTTATCCTTTGGAAAGGAGCCACTTGAACTTATGCTTGAGAACAAAGCTTGACTGATGGAAGATCCCTCTACTGCAGGTAGGACTGGATAGAGGCAGGTGTGGCTGGGTACTCACCCTGCCTTATAAACCATGAGTGGAGACTTGAGCGTAGGATGCTATGGCTGTTCTGTCTGACACTTTGTTGTGCCCAGAGAATAACGTGATGAGGAGTCAGTGGAGTCTAGCTGGGATGGGACGTGCTCCTTGGTGTTCTTTCCCTCATCTAAGAGAGGAAAACCAACATGGGAAACAGGCCAAAAGAAAACACATCAATAATGTGAACAACTGAAAAACAGCAGCAACAGAGTTTGTGGCCTAGTGAAAAAGGCCGACTTATACTAACATTTAATTTAATTCTGCTTTATTTTATTTATTAGAAGCCAATAAGAATAGAATTAATATGTGCTTCATGGCTTAACAAAAATAATAATAAAGTAGACAAAAACTTACATTATTAACCTATTGGTTAACTTCTAGACTTCCACTAAAGCCCATTCAGAATACACTGAGGGCTTATTTTAGGATAGGAAGTGACTATTCTATGATAGGAGTTTCAATGACTAATTTTTCTCAACTGAAGAAAGTGTAAACTTTATTCACCACTCTGCTCTCCTGAAGGTAATACAGGATCACAATACTTTATCTATAATTTTGAAAACCAAAAGGTTTTCATATTGGTGGCAATATCTGATATGAACTCTTGCCACAAAATCCATGTAAAAGGATAGAAAGTTTTTTATGGTCTTAACTTATTCCACTCACTGTGAATCATCTATACATTTCTTAGCAGAAATATGAATGCATTTAATTTGGGCATACTACCCTAAATTGGGAAGAAGGTGTTGAATCTGAGTCTACTGAAAACTGATTTCCTCTGCTGAGTTTATGATTAATGTCTCTATCTAAAACTTCATTCCTTTTCTTGTTCCCCACAAAATTGAGGCTCATCAAAGGAAAGGGCTCAATGAAACTAAGCCATGCCGTGTGGGGCCACCCAAGATGGATGGGTCATGGTGGAGAGGTCTGACAGAATGTGGTCCACTGGAGAAGGGAATGGCAAACCACTTCAGGATTCTTGCCTTGAGAACCCCATGAACAGCATGAAAAGACAAAAAGATAGGACACTGAAAGAGGAACTCCCTAGGTCGGTAGGTGCTGAATATGCTACTGGAGATCAGTGGAGAAATAACTCCAGAAAGAATGAAGGGATGGAGCCAAAGCAAAAACAACACCCAGCTGTGGATGGGACTGGTGATAGAAGCAAGGTTCAATGCTGTAAAGAGCAATATTGCATAGGAACCTGGAATGTTAGGTCCATGAATCAAGGCAAAATGGAAGTGGTCAAACAGGAGATGGCAAGAGTGAATGTCGACATTCTAGGAATCTGCTAACTAAGATAGACTGGAATGGGTGAATTTAACTCAGATGACCATTATATCTACTACTGTGGGCAGGAATCCCTCAGAAGAAATGGAGTAGCCATCATGGTCAACAAAAGAGTCCAAAATGCAGTACTCGGATGCAATCTCAAAAATGACAGAATGATCTCTGTTCGTCTCCAAGGCAAACCATTCAATATCACAGTTATCCAAGTCTATGCCCCAACCAGTAATGCTGAAGAAGCTGAAGTTGAATGGTTCTATGAAGACCTACAAGACCTTCTAGAACTAACACCCAAAAAAGATGCCTTTTCATTATAAGGGACTGGAATGCAAAAGTAGAAAGTCAAGAAGCACCTGGAGTAACAGGAAAATTTAGCCTTGGAGTACAGAATGAAGTAGGGCAAAGGCTAATACAGTTCTGCCAAGAGAACGCACTGGTCACAGCAAACACCCTCTTCCAACAACACAAGAGAAGATTGTACACATGGACATCACTAGATGGTCAACACCAAAATGAGACTGATTATATTCTTTGCAGCCAAAGATGGAGAAGCTCTATACAGTCAGCAAAAACAAGACTGAGAGTGGTTCACAAGACAGTCCTGTGGCTCAAATCATGAACTCTTAATAGCCAAATTCAGACTGAAATTGAAGAAAGTGGAGAAAACCACTAGACCATTCAGGTATGACCTAAATCAAATTCCTTGTGACTCTACAGTGGAAGTGAGAAATAGATTTAAGGGACTAGACCTGATAGACAGAGTGTCTGATGAACTATGGAATGAGGTTTGTGACACTGTACAGGAGACAGGGATCAAGACCTTCCCAAAGAAAAGAAATGCAAAAAAAGCAAAATGGTAGTCTGAGGAGGCCTTACAAATAGCTGTGAAAAGAAGAGAAGTGAAAAGCAAAGGAGAAAAGAAAAGATATACCCATTTGAATGCAGAGTTCTAAAAAATAGCAAGGAGAGAGAAGAAAGCGTTCCTCAGTGATCAATGCAAAGAAAGAGAGGAAAACAATAGAATGGGAAAGACTAGAGATCTCTTCAAGAAAATTAGAGATACCAAGGGAACATTTCATGCAAAGAAGAGCTCAATAAAGGACAGAAATGGTAGAGACCTAACAGAAGCAGAAGATATTAAGAAGAGGTGGCAAGAATACACAGAAGAACTGTACAAAAAAGATTTTCACCACCCAGATAATCAAGGTGGTGTGATCACTCATCTAGAGCCAGACATCCTGGAGTGTGAAGTCAAGTGGACATTAGGAAGCATCACTATGAACATAGCTAGTGGAGGTGATGGAATTCCAGTTGAGCTATTTCAAATCATGGAAGATGATGCTTTGAAAAGTGCTGCACTCAATATGTCAGCAAATTTGGAAAACTCAGCAGTGGCCACAGGATTGGAAAAGGTCAATTTTCATTCCAATCCCAAAGAAAGGCAAAGCCAAAGAATGCTCAGACTATCACACAATTGCACTCATCTCACAGCTAGCAAAATAATGCTCAAAATTCTCCAAGCCAGGCTTCAGCAGTACGTGAACCATGAAATTCCAGATGTTCAAGCTGGTTTTAGAAAAGGCAGAGGAACCAGACATCAAATTGCCAACATCTGCTGGATCATGGAAAAGGCAAGAGAGTTCCAGAAAAACATCTATTTCTACTTTATTGACTATGCCAAAGCCTTTGACTGTGTGGATCACCATAAACTGTGGAAAATTCTGAAAGAGATGGGAATACCAGACCACCTGACCCACCTCTTGAGAAACCTGTATACAGGTCAAGAAGCGACAGTTAGAACTGAACTTGGAACGACAGACTGGTTCCAAATAGGAAAAGGAGTACATCAAGGCTGTATATTGTCACCTGCTTATTTAACTTATATGCAGAGTACATCTTGAGAAATGCTGGGCTGGAGGAAGCACAAGCTGGAATCAAGATTGCCGGGAGAAATATCAATAACCTCAGATATGCAGATGACACCACCCTTATGGCAGAAGGTGAAGAAGAACTAGAGAGCCTCTTGATGAAAGTGAAAGAGGAGACTGGAAAAGTTGGGTTAAAGCTCAACATTCAGAAAATGAAGATCATGGCATCGGGTCCCATCACTTCATGGGAAATAGATGGGGAAACAGTGGAAATAGTGGCTGACTTTATTTTTCTGGGCTCGAAAATCAGTGCAGATGGTGATCTCAGCCATGAAATTAAAAGATGCTTACTCCTTGAAAGGAAAGTTATGACCAACCTAGCCAGCATATTAAAAGCAGAGACATTACTTTGCCAACAAAGGTCGGTCTAGTCAAGGCTATGGTTTTTCCAGTGGTCATGTATGGATATGAGAGTTGGACTATAAAGAAAGCTGAGTGCCAAAGAATTGATACTTTTGAACTGTGGTGTTGGAGAAGACTCTTGAGAGTCCCTTGGACTGCAAGGAGATCCAACCAGTCCATCCTGAAGGACATCCATCCTGGGTGTTCATTGGAAGGACTGATGTTGAAGCTGAAACTCCAGTATTTTGGCCACCTGATGTGAAGAGCTACTTGTTGGAAAAGACCCTGATGCTGGGAAAGATTGAGGGCAGGAAGAGAAGGGGACAACAGAGGATGAGATTGTTGGAAGGCATCACTGACTCAATGGACATGGGTTTGGGTGGACTCTGGGAGATAGTAGAGGAGAGAGGAGCTTGGTGGGCTGCAGTCCATGGGGTCGCAATGAGCTGATACAACTTAATGACTGAACAGCAACAACTGGATGCCAGTCTTGTCATCCCACAGAAACCAAAGTTCCGTTTTAGTGGTATCCAACCATCAGCTTAATGATTTATCTCCTAGTATCTGAACATGAAAAAAAGTGTTACATTTCTTATTGGATTCCAAAATAGACTAGGGATTTTATTATTGTTCTCTTTTATTCACATAAAGATTTGATTTTTCATTTTTTAATTACTAAGATTATCCTGTTTTTTGCTTTTATTTTAAAATTATCCTCTTTTAAACCTGGGATGTTGCCCATTCTGTCCAAGGAAGGTTGTAAGGGAGAATCATGTTTATGATTCATTTTCATGAAAAATCTGTTTTCAGTGCAACCAATGAAGTCTAGGCACAGTGTATATGATATAAAAGGTACAAAGTTCTCAGATATACAATTCTAAACTCTGGTCAGGCAATCTCGGATAGATAATCAATACAAAACAATGGCAGATAGCTTTGTTTTTTTGTTTTTCTTCTCTAGAAATTATACTAGGGATTGCAGTTGTGATTTTATTTTTTTCTTTCTTCCCCTAGTTAGTTAATTAATCCAATGCTCTACATATAACAGGCAAATTGTGAGATGTCACTTATAAATTACAAGTTGCTTAAGTTGCTTTAGGTAGGGGTGAGGGTAGGAGAGCAGGAAGCCATTTGGAACAAAGTGAAGTGAAAAGTAAAAGATTAGTACTACTTCCCCAACATGCAAGTTCTAGAAATAGATTCTCTTCAATTAAGAGTAAAATGATGGAAGACAATTGTTTCCTCTCCTCAGTAATGCCCTGGGAGTTTCCACTGAAACCTACTGTGATATGCTTTTCCTCTTTCCCAAAACAGCTTCCCTTTCCCCAGGCCTGGCTTCTGCTTTCTTGTATGGTTTAACATCAGATTCAAATGTTCTCAGATCCAGGAATACCCCCAATCCTGTCCTCCAGGGCTATGCTGACATAGCATTCTTTACATACTTAGCAAGTCTAACCTTAGGTCATGCTGCTACTTTACAATGCAGAACTTCCTTTCATGCAGAATTATTTACTGCTTCTTACTTAAGTAAACAAGCCATTATAACTAATTTTTTTTAATTTGGAAATTATTTTTAGTAGCAGTTTTGTGATTAATCCATATGTATTCTGATTAATTCTTATTTAATGCTAGGAGACAGTTCACTTAATAAATATTGAAACTCATACCATTCTGTTCTCTTGGAAAATCCAGAAGATAATTAAAATGACATGTTCTCAATAAATATCTCATTTTCCATAGATCAACTGTTTCTTTCCCTTGGAAAGAGATTACTAATTTCTAAAGGAAAAAATTATGGCATTTTTAGAAATGAGTGTACAAGAATTCTTCTTCACAAATTACCTGAGTGTAATGTGAGCTACTCCCTTGTTTTATTAAAACAAGATAATAGTTAAAATTTAATAGCTATTTCTACCCTTCCCCAAAACAATAAAACTGCCTCCTTACAACTGGCATGAATTGTAGTTAAGGCCCATTTTCATCCTCCATAAATTATTGTCAGGATATTTTTTCCTGGTCAAAACTTATGAATTTACATCTTTAAACAATTTCTTTGTCCACTGTTGCACCTGTATTTTCTTTTTGAATTTGTTTTGCTGTTGTTGGCAGTTTTGCTACTAAATCTTGTAGGGAGAAGTCTTAGTCTTTATGTGCCTGAAAATGTATTTGTTTTGCACTTTGTCTTGCATAAGAATTAGTCTCCCTTAGCACTTTGAATATATTATTTCATTATCTTTGGACATTTATTTATTTCTGCTAAGAGGAAGCCCATGTTCAATCTAGTGTCATTGCATTATAGGTAATCTATAATTTCTCTCTAGTAGCTTTTCATATTTGCATTTTATACTTGATAGTTTGAAATTCCACCATTATATGTCTAATAGTATATTTCTTTTTTATTTATTTACCTTGTTCAGTTGGCAAGATTTTTCTGAATCTGAGGATTCATGTCTTTCTTCAATTCTTGAAAAAATTTCAGATATCATTTTTGCAAATATTTTCTCATTCCATTATCTCTGCTCTTGAATTCTTACTTATACTTTGGAACTTCTCAATCTATCCTTTGTTTTCTTTCATGGCTCTTTCATATTCTCCACCTCCTTCTCCTCCTATATTGTATTTTGAATGAGTTGTTCTAGCGACTACTTTTATTTTCCTATGTCTAGGCTTACTCTTTATTTTATCTAAGATCCTATTTTACTTTTAAGAAACATTTTTTTCATTTCTATTATTTACTCTTGGTCTCTTTTCATATATTTGTGCTCTGATTTGTTAATTTTATAGTCTTATTTCCAGGATGTTATTCACTTCTATATCTCTCTGAGAAATCTGAACATACTTAAAATGCAGAATGCTATTTCATGCATTGGAGAAGGAAATGGCAACCCACTTCAGTGTTCTTGCCTGGAGAATCCCAGGAATGGTGGACCCTGGTGGGCTGCCGTCTATGGGGTCGCACAGAGTCAGACACGAATGAAACGACTTAGCAGCAGCAGCAGTATGCTAAATGACATACCCATAGGTGCCATGAAGATTCCCAAACTGACCATAAAAGACCAAAAAGTGGGCAGTGGTCCAACTCCTGGAAATCCTTGTCCCTTCCCTGAAAGAACTGGAATAATCCTCCTACTTGTTAGCATATGTAATTACCCAGCCCATAAAAACTAACCACCCCATTTATCAGGACCTCTTGACTTTTTAGATGGCCCACACTTCATCTCTGTAGTGTGTATCTCCCAGAAAAGCTTGTTTTCACTTTACTATGGCTTACTCTTGAATTCTTCCCTGCCAAGGACACTTACTTGGTGGCCTGTCTCACGGACTCACCTGAGACCTGGGACATGACTGTCCTCTTGCTCCCCATTTTCCTGCAGCAAAATAAGCCAGTCACAGAGCGACAAATACTGTAGGATTCCACTTATATGAGGTATTTGCAGAAGTCAGACTCACAAATGCAGAAAGCAGAATGGTGGTTGTTAGGGCTGGGCACGGGGGAGAGAGTAGGAAATAAGAAATTGCTATTCAATGAGAATGGAAGTATCAGTCATGCAGGATGAACAAGTTCTAGAGAATCTGTTGTACAACATTGTGCTTAGAGTTAACAATATAGTATACTTTAAAGTTGTTAAGAGAGTAAATCTCATGTGTTTCTTACCACGATTTTTTTTTTTTTAATGAATGAATTTTGGCTTCATAAAGCTATGGAGCAGGAGGAGAAGGGGACAACCGAAGATGAGATGGCTGGATGGCATCACTGACTCGATGGAAGCGAGTCTGAGTGAACTCCGGGAGTTGGTGATGGACAGGGAGGCCTGGCGAGCTGTGATTCATGGGGTCGCAAAGAGTCGGACATGACTGAGCGACTGAACTGAACTGATCTTAAATTTTAGCATTTGTGAATCTTTCCAAGGTATGAATCTTTTGACATGGCAAGGATTTTTTTGGTGTGATTTATAATTTTCAATTGTGAGTTTATCTTCCAAAAGACCTTATCTTTATCAATGCCTCTTCCTCTTCAGTAGTTTCATGGTTGCCTCATTCAGCTCCCTCTGTTGTCTGGGTCAATGAGGCTATCAGTTAAGGTGAGTTCTTAAACTTTTTGGTTGTTGGTTGCTGTTTTTGTTTAAATGACCTCACTGAAAACAGTGCTATCCTTGTTTCCTTTCCCCTCAAAATGCATAAATAGGCATGCACATACAATTTTATTTCTAACTTAAAGAATTTTATAGGCCTCTGAAAGTCCAGTCATTCAGCCTCTAGAGGGTACTTAGATTTCTAGTTTAAAACTCTCAGTTAGAGGTTTGCAGGCTTTATTTAATGTGGGTAGAAAAATTCCAGATGTTTCTCCTTCTTGCAATATAGCAGCAGTTATAATTATCCTTGCTTTGACCATAGATAAGACATATAGCCATTCTTATAGTGTATAGTAGCAGGTCTTTGTGGTTTTATTTACATCTCCTAACGACTCAGGAAGAATTCCCTGGTGGCTCAGTGATAAAGAGTCTATCTGCTAATGCAGGAGACACAGGAGACTTGGTTAGATCCCTGGGCTGGGAAGATCCCTGGGCTGGGAAAATCCCTTGGAGAAGAAAGTAGCAAAGAACTGCAATATTCTTGCCTGGAGAATCCCATGGACAGAGGAGCCTGGCGGGTTAGTCTGTGGGGTCGCAAAGTCCATGGGGTTGCAGTTAGACGCGACTGCGATGATGGTGACGCAGGAGGCTGAATATCTTTTCATATGCTTATTTGCATTCCATATGCTTTTTTTTTTTGGTGAAGTATCTGCTTAAATATTCAGCCCATTATTTAAAATTTGAGTTGTTGTTTTCTTATTGTTGGGATTTTAGATTCTTTATACATTCCAGATGCTACAATCAACTACATGATTTACAAATATTTTCTCCTAACCTATAACTTATCTTTTCATTGTCTTAATGTCATTCGAAGAGAAGAGTTTTAACATTTTTGACAAATTCCAATTTTTTAATATATTCATTTATGGATTGTGTTTGGTGATGTATCTCTAAAGTCTTTTGACTCACTTATGTTCACAAAGATTTTCTGTTTTTTTTTAAAGCTTGGAATTTTAAGCGTATGATTTAAGTTAGTTTTTAGATATGGTATAAGGTTACTATGAATTTGTAACTGTATTTTAAAACCTATTTCTCCTTTTTCTTTGGAGCAGAGAAGCCTGGTTATGAGCTTGTTTACTTCAGCAGATTGACCCTTAATTGATACTACATTAGATGGTGTTTTTATTCAATAGCTCATCTGCTTGATGTGCAAACTAATTATATGTAGGCTAATTGGCTAGTTTTCAATTAAGAGAGAGAAATGACCATTCATGCATGAAGCACTGGTTAGTGCAGAACAGTATATAAATCACTCTTTCTGACTCTAAACAGAGTGCTTGACTCTCATAAACAATGCTCTTTGGGAAAGTTATTTGCATAACGAGATGAAACCCATACATTATTCTATGCATATTTGTAATTAAGTAGCACATATCAATGGAGTCGAAATAAATCAGTACAAAGGTGATCAATGAATTGAAAATACATAACCAGCTCATGTAAGCATCCCTTCAAAATATGATATTTATGAAAAATATTAAATGAGTACATGTTATGGTGGGAAGTGATGGTTTAAGGGTTTTCTAATATTGCTTTCACTGTAATATATTTTCCCACGAAACTTCCACAATTGAAAGATGCAGAAATTCATTCACTCTTTTCATAAGATGAAATTAAAAAATAAGTTTCTCTGTGACCCTCATAAAAGCAGCTTCTTTCATAACAAACAAATATTTTTAGAAGAGAAAGAAGAAAAAGAATACAAAGAACTTCAGAATAAGGCAGTAATAATAAATAAGATGAAAACCTTCAGCATGGGAGAAAATATTTGCAAATGAAGCAACTGACAAGGGATTAATCTCCAAAATATACAAACAGCTCATATAACTGAATATCAAAAAAAAAACAATCAAAAAATGGGAAGAAAATCTATTAATAAATAGATCTTTCTCCAAAGAAGACATAGAGACGACCAACAAACATGTGAACAGATGCTTGACATCACTAATTATTAGAGAAATGCAAATCGAAACCACAGTGAAGTATTACCTCACACCAGTCAGAATGGCCATCATCAAAAAATCTATAAACAATAACAACTGGAGAGGGTGTGGAGAAAAGGGAACCCTCTTAAACTGTTGGTGGGAATGCAAAGTGATACAGACACTGTGGAGAACAGTATGGGGCTCCTTAAACAACTAAAAATAGAGTTGTCATACGGCCCCATATCCCATTCCTGGGAATACACCCAGAGAAAACTATAATTCAAAAAGATAAATGCTCCCCAATATTCATTGCAGCACTATTTGCAAGAGCCAAGACACGGAAGCAGTCTAAATATACTCAGCAGAGGAATGGATAAAGAAGATATGGTGTGTATATGAGTGAAGTCGCTCAGTCGTGTCCGACTCTTTGCGGCCCCATGGACTATAGCCTAACCAGGTTTCTCCGTCCATGGGATTTTTCAGACAAGAATACTGGAGTGGGTTGCCATTTCCTTCTCCAGGAGATCTTCCCGACCCCTAATGAGGGCCAGGTCTCCCTCATTGTAGGCAGACGCTTTACCATCTGAGCCACCAGGGAAGATGGTGTGTATACATATGTGTGTGGGTGTGTGTGTATATATATATATATGTATATATATATATGGAATATCACTCAGACATAAAGAAGAATGAAATTATGCCATTTGCAGAGACATGGATGGACCTCAAGACTGTCATACAGACTGAAGTAAGTCAGAAAAACAAATACTGTATATTAACATTATATGTGGAATCTAGAAAAATGGTATAGATGAGCTTCTTTGAAAAGCAGAAATAGAGACACAGATGTAGAGAACAAATGTATGGATACCAAGTGGGGAAGAGAAGGGTGAGATATACTGGGAGATTGGGATTGTCATAAATACATGACTATGTATTAGACATAGTCATAAATACATTACTATGTATTAGACAACTAATGAGAACCTACTGTATAGTACAGGGAATTCTACTCAATGCTCTGCAGTGACCTAAATGGGAAGGAAATCCAAGGAAGAGGAGATATATGTATGCTGCTGCTGCTGCTGCTGCTAAGTTGCTTCAGTCGTGTCCGACTCTGTGTGACCCCATAGACGGCAGCCCGCCAGGCTCCCCCATCCCTGGGATTCTCCAGGCAAGAATACTGGAGTGGGTTGCCATTTCCTTCTCCAATGCATGAAAGTGAAAAGTGAAAGTGAGGTCAGTCAGTCGTGTCTGACTCTTAGTGACCCCATGGACTGCAGCCCACCAGGCTCCTCCATCCATGGGATTTTCCAGGCAAGAGTACTGGAGTGGGGTGTCATTGCCTTCGGTAAATTCACTTCGCTGTACAGCAGAAACTAACACAACATTGTAAAGCAATTATAATTCAACAAAAATACACTGCGGTAATATCTGAAACACATATTCAAGCCCAGTTTGAAAAAGGCAAGTCTTTTGATGATAATTTTGTATAAACATTCCAAAAAACATAAAATATAAGTTATAAGGAAAATGTTTCTGCATTTCCACCTTTCTGGGAAAACTACTGCTAACTATTCAAGCTGTTGTTATAAAAATGCTTTTAACAAACATTTCTCTTCGGATGGAAACAATGTTTGATGGGGGAAAGTGCTTTGGGTAGAATATTGATACTGATGAACATTTTTATTATAAAACAAGAGCAAAGTGCACTTGTTACTTTGGAGAAAGAAGGGAGATGGGAGAGATGGAGAACAAAGATCAGCTATATTGCAGAGAACTGTTTATTCCCCTTCAAGAACTTCTCCCTCCAGCCCTAGTCTCCTCAAATCTTTAGTAAAATACACACACAAATCACAAAATGTATATTATCAGACATCTTGTGAAACTGATGAAGCAGTCAGACCTTTGTTCTGAAGTAACACAGCACAAAAACATATCCAAATGAAGATTCTAAAGATATGCACAGGACCTAGAAGAAACCATGAAATTTCTCTCACAGGATGGTGAAACTGGGGTTTGGACCAAATTTGACCATATCTCTAGGAGTTAGGGATTTCACAATGGGCATATCATCTGGGTTATATATGGATTTTACTGGTTTAAAAAAGAACAGGGCAGACATTTACTGCTACAAAAGCAGATTTTCAAAATATTCAGTTCGGTTCATTCACTCAGTCATGTCCGACTCTTTGTGACCCCATGGACTGCAGCACGCCAGGCTTCCCTGTCCATCACCAATTCCCAGAGCTTACTCAAACTCATGTGCATTGAGTCAGTGATGGCATCCAACCATCTTATCCTCTGTCGTCCCCTTCTCCTCTTGCCTTCAATTTTTCCCAGCATCAGGGTCTTTTCCAATGTGTCAGTTCTTTGCATCAGGTAGCCAAAGTTTTGGAGTTTCAGCTTCAGCATCCTTCCAATGAATATTCAGGATGGATTTCCTTTAGGATGGACTGGTTAGATCTCCTTGCAGTCCAAGGGACTCTCGAGAGTCTTTTCTAAATATTACTAAATAGAAAAATCCAGTTGTATATCAATCAGTATTCCATTTTCCCAAATGAGTCTATCTAAAGCTGAATTCCAGAGGGAGAATTTATTATGCAAACCTGATCTACATTAAGGATGTGTTTGGATGAAAGAAGCAGGTCCTGGCAGTCGGGCCTGCTTCAAAGAGAGCAGGAGAGGGTGAGGAAAGTCAGAGTTGTGTACAAGCTAGGCAGAAGAGACCCTGCAAAGAGAAGAGCAGGAACGGCTACCTAATTTTTTTGGCCCAGTGAAAAGTAGGAATCTGGGATCCCCTGTTGAAAATTTATTGAGAATTCCAAGATGGCACCGCTCAGCATGAAAACCTTTTAAATGTGGTTCTGTGTGGCTGTATAGATCTCATGTCCAAGAAGCTGGCCCTAAGAGGACACAATCTACAATTCCTGTGCTTCATTGCATGTTTTTCTCTTTTTCCATTAATTGCCAACTTTTGGGGGCAGGGAATGTTTTTTTCTTCCAAAGAAAACACATAGTGAGAGAGATTTCCCTTTTACCATCTTTTCTTGCCTAACTTCAGTCTGGCAGCATGGAAGGCAACTCCTGGGAATTCTCTTCCTAGGAATTTTCATTAGCAAGTCTCTCACATTAACCAAGACCTGAAATCTCTCATATGTGTGTGTATGTTCAGTCATTTCTGAATGTTTATAAGCCTATGGACTGTAGCCTGCCAAGCTCTGCTGTCCAATATTTCTAGGCAAGAATATTGGAGTGGGTTGCCATGCCCTCCTCCAGGGGATCTTCCTGACCCAGGGATTGAACCTACATCTCCTGTGTCTCCTGCATTGGCAGACGAATTCTTTACCACTGAGTCTTGGAGGAAGCCTCAAAATCTTGTACCATTCACTTATTATTTCACATTTCAAAATAAAACTGCAATCATACCAATTGTCCTAGGAGCAGTGTGGTTAAAAAAAAAAAAAAGACCAAAAATTCCTGACACACAGGAAGGTTCTCATTACCTCTTCATGAATCAATAATTAATAAAAATTGCATTCTAGCTCCACTCTGAATGTTCGCAGGGAGATTATTTACCACAGGGAGAACTCAGCTTCTCTTCTGAAAAATAATAGGTTGAGACAGTTATCAAGTTTAAAAATGTCTGTGTGGTTCAATGTATAGGAAGATATATTTAAAAAGAGAAAGCATTAAAATGATTCGGAAAAGCAACATACAAGCTGTTGGAATAAGAAAAATCCCATAAACACAATTTCTTGATTTCCAACACATAGTCAATTAATGTACTTATAACTTTCACCTTAATACATTCACAACTGCATTGTTTATTCAGTCTACATTTCAAATCTGCTGCTGTGCTACTTCCTAGGGGGAAAGTAATGGCTAAGGAGGTTAGGGTGTGATTCTACCTAGTCTGTCAATCCAGACTACTAATCGGTAATGGATTGCGGTCAGGGCTTATAACTCTGTGTCTTGATCTTGGGGCAGACCAAAATCGGTTTCCTCATAAGCCATCTCTTTAAGCACAACGTGTACCTCCAAAGCACACAGACTGCTGTTATTCCTAAGAGAAAGAACAATGGAAGTAAACAAACGACCAAGAAAGCAAAAGGCATTGCATGGGGTTAAACACAAAGTTTCTCTTGAAATGAGTCTTGATATATCAACAGATAAGAATCAAGATGTTATTCACATCGGCTGACCCACATTTGCTTAGAAATTTTAAAACTAGTTTTGGGCCAAACTTGAGCAAATAGTGACCTTTTTTATCTGCAGTTAAATATCTACTTCACCTACTCTTGTTTCAGAAGTGGAACTATAAGTGATCAACAAGTTTCCCAAAAAAATCCTCACACATTTAAAGTAGCCGAATAGGAAATTTAGAATGTGAGTCCATGGGTGAGTCAAATTCATTCTAATTAATAGATTTTTCATATCAAATATAATAGCACTTTTCTCATTCTGAATTATCAGTGAAATGGATGATCTGGAGAAGAAAATTTTTTGAGAAAATAAATTGTACTGAAAAAAAAACCCTGAAAAATTCAGTGAAGTTGAAAAATAAGTTTATATACTTCAAATAGAAAGTGAAATAAATAATAGCCAATTCTGAGGTAGTAGAAAGACAATAGCCCCTGAAGTTTTAAAGATCTGAATTGTAGCTTTGCAGCTTACTAGCTTTGAGGCTTTAGAAAAGTTTTAACATTACTCCAAGCCATATTTTCCTTTATATAGGTATGTAGATATAATAATCTGTAGCTCACCTATGGGCTACAGGTGTGAAATCCATACAGTTGGAGAGGCATCATTTTACATTTATGCTTACAAATAATATGCATTCTCCTACAAATTAAAATATGTAACTATGTGCCTCTTTTATACAATTTAGAAATGAATTGTATATACTATTTTTAACTGCAAAATTTATACTGCAGATATTACCTTCATACATATGTATTATATATTTTAAATGTATAAAATCATGCATGCCATTCTTTATGGGTTAATATTTTCATGGGTCATTTTATCCATATGTAATTTTTTACTTTATGAAATGACTTTAGGACATAATTCTCACATAAGATGTAGCTCTGCTGCACATGGAAGTGTTTTGCAAACCAGAAAGACTACACATTCCAATCCCAAAGAAAGGCAATGCCAAAGAATTCTCAAGCTGCCGAACAATTGTACTCATCCCACACGCTAGTAAAGTAATGCTCAAAATTCTCCAATCAAGCTTCAACAATACATGAACCGTGAACTTCCAGATGTTCAAGCTGACTTTAGGAAAGACAGAGGAACCAGAGATCGAATTGCCAATATCTGCTGGATCATTGAAAAAGCAAGAGAGTTCCAGAAAAACATCTATTTCTGCTTTATTGACTATGCCAAAGCCTTTGACTATGTGGACCACAATAAACTGTGGAAAATTCTGAAAGAGATGGGAATACCAGACCATCTGACCTGCCTCTTGAGAAATCTGTATGCAGGTCAGGAAGCAACAGTTAGAACTGGACATGAAACAACAGACTGGTTCCAGATAGGAAAAAGAGTGCATCAAGGCTGTATATTGTCACTCTGCTTATTTAACTTTTATGCAAAGTACATCATGAGAAATGCTGGGCTGGATGAAGCACATGCTGGAATCAAGATTGCCGGGAGAAATATCAATAACCTCAGATATGCAGATGATACCACCCTTATGGCAGAAAGTGAAGAGGAACTAAAGAGCCTCTTGATGAAAGTGAAAGAGGAGAGTGAAAAAGTTGGCTTAAAGCTCAACATTCAGAAAACGAAGATCATGGCATCTGGTCCCATCACTTCATGGGAAATAGATGGGGAAACAGTGGAAACAGTGGCTGACTTTATTTTTCTGGGCTCGAAAATCAGTGCAGATGGTGATTGCAGCCATGAAATTAAAAGACGCTTACTCCTTGGAAGGAAAGTTATGACCAACCTAGACAGCATATTAAGAAGCAGAGACATTACTTTGTCAATTAAGGTCTATCTAGTCAAGGCTATGGTTTTTCCAGTGGTCATGTATGGATGTGAGAGTTGGACTATAAAGAAAGCTGAGTGCCAAAGAATTAATGCTTTTGAACTGTGGTATTGGAGAAGACTCTTCAAAAGTCCCTCGGACTGCAAGGATATCCAACCAGTCCATCCTAAAGGAGATCGGTCCTGGGTGTTCATTGGAAGGACTGATGTTGAAGCTGAAACTCCAGTACTTTGGCCACCTGATGTGAAGAGCTACTTGTTGGAAAAGACCCTGATGCTGGGAAAGATTGAGGGCAGGAAGAGAAGGGCACGACAGAGGATGAGATTGTTGGATGGCGTCACCGACTCGACGGACATGGTTTGGGTGGACTCCGGGTGTTGGTGATGGACAGGGAGGGGGGCTGCAGTTCATGGTCACAATTCATGCTGCAGTTCATGGGGTCGCAAAGAGTTGGACATGACTGAGCGACTGAACTGAACTGAACTGAAAGACTATACAAGTAGGATGTTCTTAATATTTTTTTCACTGAGGACAAGCAAAATATTTTTTTAAAAGGGAACAAAAAAGAAATAAAACCTTACATGAAGATCATAAAGAGTTTCTTACCTTATCTTAATTGCTTAGTTTTATATTTAGACTACATACTATTACAGTTTAGAGTGTGCTATCTTTAATCTTCAAAAAATAGATATGTGTTCAACTAAATCTCTATGGACTTAAACAGGGGCTTATTTTTAACCTGATATTACATATTTAATGGTTATGCAAGTTAATTTTAAAATAATAAATTGAATTTACAAACATTGAATAATCTATTTTTTCAAAATAGATGAATAACCAACTTGAAAATCTTCACACTTGTTCCAAGGTTGCTGGAATTTCACTGAAAATTTTAAAAATAACTGTTTAGCCAAGCAAAATTAATCCATAAAAATCTGTTCTATAAAAATAAAAAGAGAATGTTAACTTTTAGTTTATGAAATTTTAGGGTGGCAGGAACTCAGAAAATGATTTCCATCCTGTTTCTTTTGAAGCTGAAATTGTAAAAGGTTAAGTGATTTGTGTAAAGTCAAGTATAATGTCATGGAGAGAATGGAACTCCAGGCTGGAGAGTCAAAAGCCAGTGAGAGCAGGTCAGCAGAACAACAATAGCCAAATACAGACAGCTCATGAACTTAAGCCCTGCCAAACTCCTCAGAAACATCACAAACACCAGAGTCCTTTCAGTGACTGTTCCTGGAAGCACTCCAGAGCAAATATACAAGGCCACAAAAGAGTATAGGAGGACATGAACTCCACAATTCAACATTTTCAATAGAGTTTAGAAAATTGATGCATGATGTATTAATAAGCATCAAATTTTAATTGTATGCTAGCAAGCTATCCTCTTCATTTTATGCCCACTTTTGGAGGATTGTATGATTTTCCTCGGTTTTTAAATTTGCCTTCCACTGTGACCACAGCTAACTCCAAGGATTAAGGTAAAGCCATTATCCTGAAGGCATTATGACTTGTGACTTTATGACCTACAGGAACGTGTACAAATTTCAAGTGAGACAGTCCTGAGTATGAATTATGTCTCCAGCACTTACTAATCCAACACCCTGAATCAAGATATTCTCGGAACCTCTATTTTCTCTCCAGTGAAATGAGGGTAATATTGCACAGTAGATATAAGGATTAAATAAAGCATATAAATGCATACTGTGAAGTAGGCACTCAACAAATAGTAACACTTTAGCTTCAACACACAAAAACTTCTTATTTTCTTCAAAGAGAAGAAGTATCAACTTCACAAAGGAGAAGAGTGACTCTTTCACGGAAGAAAATCCTGCCCAAAGGGAATGATTTGCCTTATTTCATGATTTTCTCTGCCTTTCTGGCTTTTTTAATAGCACCTTTCACATGACATTGTATGTTTTTCTTCTAATTTTCAGCTTTATTGAAGTATGATTGGCAAATAAAAATTATATATAGTTAGGTTGTACAATATGCTTTAAGATGTAAAACTTGATTATTAACTATAGTCACCATGGTGTACATTAGATCTTTAGAACATATTCATCTTATAACTGAAAGTTTATTCCCATTGATCAATATCTCTCTATTTTCCCCACCCCCAGCCTTGGTTACCACCCTCTCATTCTATAAGCTCATCTTCTTAGATTCCACATATAAGTAAAATAATGCAGTATTTGCTCTTCTGTGTCTGGTTTGTTTCACCTATCATAATACCCTCCAAGTTAATCCATGTTGTCACAAATGGCAAGATTTTCTTCTTTGTTATGGCTCAGTTAATACTGTATGCATGTACCACATTTTCTTTATCCATTCATCTGCTGATGGACATTTAGGTTGTGACCGTGTCTTGACTATTATGAATAACGCTGCAATGAATGTAGGAGTGCAGAGAGCCCTTTGAGACACTGATTTTATTTTTTTAGAAACACACCCAGAAGTGAAATTGCTGGATCATGTGATAGTGCTATTTTTAATTTTTTGATGTGTCTTCAGACTATTTTTCATAATGACTGTACCAATATATATTCTCAGCAACAGCATACAAGTTTCTCCTTTCTGCGTCATTATTACCAACATTTGTCTTATGATAACAGCTGTCTTAACAGGTATAAGGAGATTCATCACTGTGGTTTAGGTTTGCATTTCCCTGATAATTAGCAATGTTGAGCACCTTTTCATGTATCTGTTGAAATATAGATATCTTGTATATCTTCCATTTGTTTATCTTCTTTGGATAAATGTCTCTTTAGGTCCTCTTCTCACTTTAAAATCAGTTTTGTTTTGTTGGTTTTTTTTGCTATTGAGCTGTGTAAGTTTATTATATATTTAGATATTACCCCCTTATCAGATAGAGTATTCAGACACTTTCGCCTATTTCCTAGGTCATCTTTTCATTTTGCTGATTGTTTACTTTGCTGTAAAGATGCTTTTTAGTTTGATGTGGTCCTACTTGCTTATTTTTGCTTTTGTTTTCTTCACTTTTGCATATCTCCCGAAAAAGAAAATCATAGCCAAGACAATCATTTTCAAGCAGATTTCCCCTTATGTTTTCTTCTAGAAGTCTTATGTTTTTCTTCAGGTCTTACACTTATGGTTTAATCCATTTTGAGTTGGTTTTTGTGTATAATGTAAGATAAGGGTTCAATTTCATTCTCTTGCATGTGGATATTCAGTTTTTCTAGCTGAAAAAAGAAACTATTTTTATTGAAGAAATTATCTTTTCTTTGTGCATTCTTAGTGCTCTTGACAAAGATTAGTTGACTACATATGCGTGGGTTTATTTCTGGGCACACTGTATATTTTTTCTGTGAGAAGACTTTGTCTCTCAGTTTATTGACTTGAGTGTTCAGTGAGGTTATGAACAAAGTCCAAAGAAAGCATGTTATTGTTATTCTGGAAAAACAACTGTACTGATTTATTTCTCTTGCCATTTCTTCCTGTCTAAAAGGAGTAAGAAAGACTTTTATGAAAGGGAAAAAAATTTGTAATCCCTAAATAGTTGATATGCAGTCTATGTCCCCATCCTTTTGGGAGGAGGTGTCTTTGTTTTATCAAGTCCTGCTCTCATGCAGAGGCTTAGTGACTAAATAATTTCCTTTATTCCTCATACCACCATGGGTATAATCTGACTTGGTCATTTAGGCTTCCAACACAACTTTGAGAAATGATAAATGCAGATGGCAAGTAACATTAATCTTTAATGTTATTTCCCAAACAAGATCCAGTATGGAGCAACAAGTCATTAAAGTATCCAGGTTTATAAGGATAGCAACCCAAGCCAGTGTGCAAGAAGTGACACTTGTTTCCTAGGACATGTCTAGGGAGCTGAAGAGTGACTTCTCAAAAGAGAGACCATCCAAGAGCACAGAGTGTTTTTTCTGCTTGGAAGAAATGGAGATAATCTGAAACTTAATGTTGTCATACCAATTTATCTTAATTTCAACATTACGCAATTTATCTGGATAAGAATTAATGAGTTTTTCAGTAGTGATGGGAAATAAGCATGAGTCAGATGGAAACAACTTTTTTCAAAGACTTCCTTTGAACTCTGGCTGGAAAGGAAATAAACTTCTTTCCTTTCCTGTCTCTCTTGTATTAGTTTTTCTCATACTTCCTTAAGTAGGAGCGGTTTGTGTTCATGTCTTGTTCTTCTTACTGAGACATTGTATCTTTTGAGAACAGGTGACTATGTCATGTGTATTTTTCTATCACTTACACACCTAGCATAGTTTTTATATACAGTCACCCCACTCCAGTACTCTTGCCTGGAAAATCCCATGGACGGAGGAGCCTGGTAGGCTGCAGTCCACGGGGTCGCAAAGAGTCAGACACGACTGAGTGACTTCACTTTCACTTTTCACTTTCATGCATTGGAGAAGGAAATGGCAACCCGCTCCAGTGTTCTTGCCTGGAGAATCCCAGGGACAGGGGAGCCTGGTGGGCTGCTGTCTATGGGGTCACACAGAGCCAGACATGACTGAAGCAACACAACAGCAGCAGCAGCAGCAAATAAAAATGTCTGAAAGAAGTACATAAATGAAGAAATGAAAGGTATGGCTTGGGCCTGTTCAAAAGAGTGAACACAGAGAGAGAAACAAGAGAAAACAAGCCCAGAATTGCTTAACTTGGCCCCAAAACATGGAGTCCTTATAGGATTGCAAACCATTATTACTTGTTCAATCTCAGTTCTCTATTTTTCCTGTCAAATATTTTATTTCTTTAATTTTTCTTTGTGTATACTTTTTTTTTTTTACTTCTTTATCATCTTGGCTTCTTTATAAGTCAGCTCTTTAAAGTTTAACATTTCAGGGAAATTGAGGAATTGCTATTTCCTTTAAACTAGATCATAAGTTTATTAGAGTGAGTTTTCCCCCTGAATTCTGTATAGACATCTGGCTCCTGTCAACTCTCAGTCATCATTAACATTGATGATGCTAATTACATTTCCTTATGGAGTCCTGTTGACAATACATGATACAATTAATCAAAAGCAAAATGAAACCAAATTGTGGACAGGCTAATTCTTTTCCATAATGAGTAATACACATTGATGGATGATTTTTGTTAATGAGGAGCTCAATTACTTTATACATTTGATCTCCCCCTCCTCAAAAGCAGCTGGTAAGGATTAGTTTCCCTATCTTTGGAGAATTCAAGGCTCAAGATCACACAGGGATAGAGCAGGACAGGGCCAAGCTTGCACACTCCTAAATTAATGTAATCCATCTCCTAAGTCACTTGTCATCCTGTAGAAACCTATTAAGGGCCTCTGGTATAAAGACAGATACTCATCAAGCCCATGAAAAATGTACAAACAAGCTTGCCGTGTACTTACAGGAAACAGAGGGACTAAATGAACCCGTAGCTCGGCTCTCCAGCTGTAAGGTCCACTCATCCTTTAGAAAGACCCAGAGGCTTCACTCAGTTTCCTCTTCCTCCTGCATTTCACCAGGATGGTACAGCTTACAAGGATGACTGCTACCAAAGGGGTTTATACTGGCTTCAAGCACCACTTAAGG